>NC_092875.1:81655955-81995538 GCF_028372415.1 Notamacropus eugenii
AGCACATATTTAGAGGCATCAGTGGTGGACCTTGGAGATGACTGTGATAGTTTCAGCAGAATTTCAGGAACTCTCAGCCCAGAGATGGTAAGGGGATTGGATAAATCGTTAGAAAGAGCTTATAGAGGACACTCAGGCAACACTGGGTATGGGACCAGGTTCTGTATGTTAACTCAGTTGCCTATATGCAGTTCTGTTTTGCAGTTTTAGGGTGGAGTGGAGCACTTGTGGTCAGTCACAAGGGAGCAGAAATTTTAGTCACAGTTCCAGGCAGAGAGAAACATTAGTGCTTGTGGCTGCAGAAAAAGAGGAGCCTTTCCTGAGTAAAAATCAGAGCACAGATCAGGAGAGCTATGACCACACTTCTCCCAGATTAACACCACCTTGGAAGTGCCAAAAACATCCAGATCCCCAGAACTAGTTCTGAAAATAGCAACACAGAAAATGCCTGAAGTTTAGAACAGTACCTCCCCACCCCAAAATGAATAGAGCTCAAATTTAACAACATAAGGTTCTAAGTAAAGAAATAGTTTGGAAAAATGAGAAAACAACAACAACAACAAAACCTGACCTTAAAAAGCTACTGTGGTGGTGAGGAAAATAAAGGCAACACAACAATGTTAAAACAACTACAAGCAAAGCCTTAAAGAAAAATGAAAATAGGACACAAACCTCAAAATAATTCCTGGAAGAACTAAAGTAAGAGAGATAGAAGAAAAATTGGTAAAGAAATGAAAGTGATGCAAGAACATTATGAAAAGAGCATTACCAGCTTGATAAAAGAGACACCAAAAATACTGAAGAAAATAACACCTTAAAAAACAGAATTGGCCAAATGGTAAAAGAGGCACAAAAATTCCCTGAAGAAAAGAACACTTTAAAAGGCAGAAGTGGTCAAATGGAAAAAGAGGTGCAAAAACTCACTGAAGAAAATGATTCCTAAAAAATAGAAATGAGCAAGTAGACCTTGATTACTCACTGAGACATCAAGAAACAATAAAATAGAGTAAACAAGAATGAAAAAATAGAAAAAATATGATGCATCTCATTGAAGAACTAACCCAGAAATTAGATTTAGGAGACATAATTTAAGCATACTGGACTGCCTGAAAGGTATAATCAATGAAAGGCCCTAGACATAATACTTGAAGAAATTTGAAAGGAAAACCATTCTAATATCTTACATCCTGATGCTCAAATATAATTTGGAAACACCCACCTCCTGAAAGAAGTCCCCAAATGAAAACTCCCAAGAATGTTGTAGTCAAATTCCAGTCTCCCCAGGTCAAGGAGAAAATATTGCAAGCAGTCACAAAGAAATGATTCAAATATCATAGATCCAAAGTCAAGATCACACAAGATTCAGCAGTTTCCTTGTTAAAGGAGTGGAGGGATTGGGAAATGATATTTCAGATGTCAAAGGAACAAATGTCAAATTACAACCAATATTCACCTGCCCAGCTCAATTGAACGCAATCCTTCAGGAGGCAAAATAGATATTTAATAAAATAGAGAGCATTAGCTCTGTTACACAACAGATAAATCATATGTGAATGGTTTTCTCGTCTTTCCTTGACTGTCCCCTTATTTTTTATTCAACAGCTCTCAGTTGTTCCAGATGCTAATACCACCCTCCTGGATTTTTTCAACACAACCCAAGGGGTAGTATCATTCATTTTCAGAAACATTTATCCAAAGCCTCCAAGTAAAATATGAATTGGTATCAGACCATGGAAGAGCCCAAAAAGGATTTAGAAAACAAATTAAGAGAGGTAGAGGAAACATTGGGAAAAGAAATGAGATTGATGCAAGAAAATCATGGGAAAAAAGTGAACAGCTTGGTGTAGGAGACACCAACAATTACTGGAAAAAGTGACACCTTAAAAAACCGAGCAAATGGTAAAAGAGGTTCAAAAAGCTAATGAGGAGAAGAGTGCCTTAAAAAGTAGGACTGGCAAAATGTAAAAGGAGGTCCAAAATCTCACTGAAGAAAATAATTCCTTAAAAATTAGAATGAAGGAAATAGAATGTAATGACTTTATGAGAAATCAAGAAACAATAAAACAGAACCAAAAGAATGAAAAAAAAATAGAAGACAATGTGAAATATCTCATTGGAAAAAATGATTGACCTGAAAAATAGATCCAGGATAGATAACTTAGAATTAGTGGACTGCCTGAAAGCCATGATTAAAAACAGAGCCAAGAAATCATTTCAAGAAATTATCAAGGTACCCAAAGGGCTATAGAGCTATGCATACCCTTTGATCCAGCAATACCATTACTATGTGTGTATTCCAAAGAGATCATAAGAAAAGAAAAGGGACCATATGTACAAAAATATTTATAGCAGCTCTTTTTATGGTGGCCAAGAATTGGAAATTGAAGGGATTCCCATCATTTAGGAAATAGATAAACAAGATGTGGCATAAGAATGGAATGGAATACTACTGTTCCATAAGACATGGTGGTCAGGTGGATTTCAGAAAACCTGGAAAGTATGGATGCTAAGTGAAGTGAGCAGAACCAGGACACCACTGTACAGCAACATTATTTGGTGAGTGACTTTGTTAGACTTAGCTCTTCTTAGTAATACAGTGATCTGAGATCACTTGAAAAGACTCACAATGGAAAACGCTATCCACATCCAGAGAAAGAAATATGGAGTCTGAATGCAGATTGAAGCATACAATTTTCTCTCTTTTTTTCTTTCTCATGGTTTTTCTGTTTTGCATTCATCCTTCTTTCACAACATGATTAATGTGAAAATATGTTTAATATGATTATGCAGGTATAGCCTACAACAAATTGCATGCCATCTTGGGGAGGAGGAGAAAAGTTAGGATTCAAAATCTTATAAAAGTGAATATTGAAAGATCAAAATCAATCAATCAATCAATTAACTTTTAAACATTACATAATTTATTTATTTTTCAGTTCTCCACATTCACTTCCACAAGAATTTGAATTTAAAATTTTTTCCCCATCTCTTCTCTCTCTCCACTCAATAACAGTATGCACCCCATACACCCCTTCCCGTAGTCTATACTCCCTTCCTTTACCCACCCTTCTTCCATCCCCCTTCCCCTCTATTTTTCTGTAGGGCAAAATAGATTTCTACAGTCCATTGCCTGTATAGCTTAATTTCCAGTTGCATGCAAAACAATTTGTAACATTCATTATTAATGTTTTGAGTTCCATATTGTCTCCCTCCTTCCCACCCACCCTCACTGAGAAAACAAGGAGTTCGATATTGGCAATACATATGTAACAATGAAAAACACTTCCATAATAGTTACGTTATAAAAGATTAACCACATTTCCCTCTGTCCTACCTGTCCTCAATTCATTCCATTCTTTCTCTTGACCTGTCCTCCTACAATACTCTTTGGTTCTGACTATCCTTTTCCCCAATTTTCTGTTCCTTCTATTATCTTCCCTCTCCTATCCCCTTCCCCCATGCCTTCTTGCAGGGTAAAATAGATTTCCATATCCAGTTAAGTGTGTTATTCCTCCTTAAGCCAAATTCCATGAGAGTAAGGCTCAATTATTTCCTTTCATCTCCCACCTCTTCTTCACCATTGGAAAAACTCTGTCTTCTCTCTTTCATGTGAAGTGATTTGCAACATTCTACCCCTCCCTTTCTCTTACTCCTTGTACATTACATTCAACAGTAAATTTTTTTAAAGTATTCTCCCACTGTGACCTCTGTCTATGTATGTGTATATATACATATATATGTATGTATGTGTACACACATACATACATACACCCATGTACACATATCTACACATATATAGTATACATATACATACATACAAATACACACCTACATATATGTATGCATATATGCATGTACACACACAGACACATATATACGTATGTCTATTCCCTGTAGCAACCCTAATACTGAAAACGTTCTCATGAATTATCAAAAACATCTTCCCATATAGGAATGTAAACAGTTCAAATTTAATAAGTTCCTTAAGGCCTTTCTTTGCTGTTTACCTTTTCATGTTTCTTTTGATTCTTGTATTTGAAAATCAAATTTTCTATTCAGCTCTGGTTTTTTCAAGAAGAATACTTGGAAGTCCTCTATTTCTTTGAAATTCCACTTTTTTCCCTGAAGCATTATACTCAGTTTTACTGGTAGGTGATACTTGGTTTTAATCCTAGCTCCTTTGACTTCTGGAGTATCATATTCCAAGTCTTTCTATCCCTTAGGGTAGAAGCTGCTAAATCTTGATTGTATTTTCACAGTACTCTAATTCTTCTTTCTGGCTGCTTGTAATATTTTCTCCTTGATCTGAGAACTCTGGAATTTGGCTAAAATATTCCTCAGAGTTTTCCTTTTGGAATCTCTTTCAGGAAGTGATCAGCAAATTTTTTCCATTTCTATTTCATCCTCTGGTTCTAGAATATTGGGACAGTTTTCCTTGATAACTTCTTGCAGCCTTGGCTCTTTTTTTTGATTATGGTTTTCAGTTAGGCCAATAATTTTTAAATTATCTCTCCTGCACCTATTTTCCAGGTCAGTTGTTTTTCAGTGAGGTATTTCAAGTTTTCTTCTATTTTTCCATTCTTTTGGCTTTGTTTTACAATTTCTTGATTTCCCATAGTCATTAACTTCTATCTGCTCCATTCTAATTTTTAAAGAACTATTTTCTTCAAAGAGCTTTCAAACCTTCTTTTCCATTTGACCAATTGTGCTTTTTAAATCATCCTTCTCTTGACTGACTTTTTGTATCTCTATTTTGCCATTTGGGTTAGTCTATTTTTAAAGGTGTTATTTTCTTCAGCATTTTTTGGGGTCTCCTTTGGCAAGCTGTTGACTCATTTTTCATGATTTTCTTGCATTGCTCTCATTTTTCTTCCCAATTTTCCCTCCATCTCTCTTACCTGATTTTCAAAATTCTTTTTGAGCTGTTCCATGGGCTGAGACCATTGCATATGTTTTTTTGGAGGTTTTGGAAGTAGAAGCCTTGATTTGATGCGTTTCTCTGATGGTATGCTTTATTCTTCCTCATCTGAAACAATGGAAGAAAATACCTTTTCATCGAGAAAGTAACCTTCTACAGTCTAAATTCCCCTCCTCTTTTTTTGGGGGGTAATTTCCCAGTCAGTTAATTGACTTTTGAATCCTTTGTCACGTGGAAGGTATATTCTAGGTACCTGTAAGTTCTCAGTTACTCCAAGGTGGCACAATCAAGGGAGAGGCATTTGCTCCTCTCTTGACCTATGCTTTGATCTGTGAGCAACCACAAGCACTCTTTTCTGCCCAGGATCTGCCAGTAGGGTCCACCACACCAGTACTCCTCCTCAGCCTAGGACTACCACTCAGAACTCAGACCCAGATCAGCTGCTCGAATCACCTGCTCGATTTTGTTAAGTGCTCCAAAAGTGGATGCTGTTGTCACTCTGGAGGCAGAGCTCAGATCAGATGTCCCTCTCACCCAGGTGAAAGAGATTTCTTGCTGACTTTTGAAGTTGTCTTTGGTGTTTGTGAGTTGAGAAATCTGGGAACTGCAGCTGCTACCTGTGATTCCACACCCTGAAGTCTGCTCCAGTTTTGTCCATGTATGGCCAAGGTTGGGCTGCACTCTGCTCCAAGCCTAGTGTGGTAGACATTTCCTGTTGGCCTTCCAGGTTGTTTTGGGATGGACACCTCTCTGTCATTTTGCGGCTTCTGCTGCTCTAGAATTTTTGTAGTGTCATTTTTTTATATGCATTTTATGGGCTATGGGGGAGAGCTAGAGCAGATCCATCCCTCTGCTCTGCCATTTGGACTGCACCCTTCAAGCATACTTTAAAAATTCTCTTTTTCTTGTCTTTTTTAAAATCATGGCTAATATGTTTTGCATAACCTCCTATGTATGCTACATAATATTGCTTGTCTTCTTAATGTGTGGGGGAGTGGTAGGAGGATTAGAGAAAATTTGGAAGTCAAATTTAAGAAGATAATCTTTATAAAGAAAATCAATGAATCATAAAAAAGATATCAATAAAAAAGTTTTAGAAGAAAAGAGGTTGCAGGTGAGAATTATATCATCATATGAATTCCTGATGATTTGGAATTCATCAAACCAGAATTGGAAAACCCTTCTGGAATGCTCCATGGGGGTGTGTAGATAGAGTCTTTGTAGGAGCATCAGAGTCCTTTCAGTAGTTCGCTGAATTATTTCCAAACACCTTTGGAGGATTAATTGGCTTAAGTGTTCCCAAACTCCACAGGGAGATATGTAATTGCAAAAATCCCAAAATCCTCTTAAGACATTGGTCAGCCATAATTTGGAGAGGTGTACAGCAGGTCCAGAAGAGACATGCAGAGTAGTCATCTCTGGGCAACTATACTTGCTTGTTGAGTGTCTCCATTCCTTCTTGACTATTCAGTCTATGATCAGATTCCCCCAATGGATCCCAGGGTGCTTTCCCTTTCAAGCCTTATCTTGTGTTACCTGGCTTAGCCTGGGAATAGATCAATTAATCTCGTGCAATTGAGTTGGTAAGAACCAAGGGTAACAAGTCATTAATGTAGTTACCCCAGAAGTCATTGATCTGAGGCTTTGCAAAAGTGAAGCTCTTCCTAAATGTCTAGCCTCCCAGGAGCCTTTCTTTCAAGTTGATCTAGGACAGGGATGGGGAACCTGTGACCTTTCTTAATTTTCATGTTAACATTATTTGAAAGTACTAAATACATAGTGGTTAGATTATTTACAAAATAACCTATATTTTTAAATTATATCTAATTGAAAAAAATTTAAATGCTGCTTTATTTGATTACAGCTGAATTAGTAACATGAAAAGGATCTCTATACCTGATACAGGTTGTATATACAGAGGTCCCTCACACTTACCTGAAGACATTTCACTGAGCTTCATGACCTTGATGAGTTCTCCCGGGATCAACTCCAGGAATTCTCATCTCATTTCCTGCCACGCTCATGTTCCTCCACAGTTCTTAAGGACCATTCTCTGGAGACAAGGGGTTTAAGTTCTTTCCTGTGTCACCATGAGAAAATTTTGGCCCTAGAATAGAAGTTACTGTTTTGCCATGTAAGTTCCCATGTTTTCAAGGAAAGTGTATAGGGGTAAGGAAAGCATGACATTCTGTTAGACCCCAAGATGGCTACAGGGATGTGTATGTGTGTGCATGCATGCATGCGTGCGTGTGTGTGTGTGTTTGTGTGGCTTTGTGTTGGATTAGTAGTTCCAGTCATCCTATGTCCAGAACAGTGGTGATGCACGTCTCTGTCTAACACTATTTTCAAATAGACCCTCCCTCTTGCCCACTCCAGAAACCATAATCCTGCCAATCTTCCCATACCCATGAACCTCTATCTCCCTACCCTTGGGAATCTTCTGAAGCTAAGAGCCTTTGATAATATGGGAAGTCTCTGGACCCAGGAACTATCCTGATGAATCCAGGACTGACCTTGACCCCTGTGATTTCCTAGATCCCACCAATAGCATTGGCCTTTCCTGAAGTCCTAGGTCCTTTATCCCCCATATCCTTCCCTACCTACGTTTGTAGTGGAGATGGAGAGATGGGTTAGTGTGGTTATGAGGGAGTTTAGGGGAATCAAAACACTGTGGATGGACTGCCCCTATTTACACTACCTCCATCTCTGATTCATTCAGTGGAATAGACAATGCTGGAGGAGTCAGAGGGAGGCTCCCACCAAGTTGGAAAGACCCTGAACCTAAAATGCCAAAATTTTGGTTTCCAGTTCAAGATAAGCAAACTTGACTGGTATCTTTGAGCCCCCAGCTATGCTCCACTGTGATTAAGCAATTTCAACAGTAGTTCTACAGATGCTGCTGGAGACTTGACTCACCACCTCCAGGGAAAACACTGGCAGCCAGATGTTCCTACAGATTGAGGGCATGGGGCTCAGAGATTGTGGCCGATAGCACCATGCAAGGAGAGTGGGCAATGGAGATGACACAGACAAGTTGTTTTTTGGTTGTGGTATCGATGTGGTTGTGGAGCCTGCTGAGTGCTTCTACTATCTCAGTCCTAAGAAAATCCAAAGACTTTAGGTCACACAGTCAGTCAGTGTTGGGTCTAGAGCAGAAACCAGGTTCCCCATCTCCCAGTCCCCTCTTGCCACCACAGTGTACTTTCTGACCATGCAAAGCTAACATTCCCACTCTGAGCTAAAATCCCTGGGGATGGGTTATGGTAGGTCATTAAAGGACTTTGGGGGTCATATCATAATAAAATCCATGGATTTGGGATACTCAGCAATGAAATCCTGATACTTTTCAACATCAGTGACTACCAGGAGTTGGGGGAGTTGGGAAGGGGAAAGGAGACTGTGGTCTATGGGGCAGCATAGGCATATGAGTTGGGTATATGGGAACTAGACTATGGCTGAGTTTTGGGGCAGAAAATGGGGCTGAGGTTTGTTTTTTATAGTTACTTGGTCACATGAATCTATTCGCTAACTATAGGCTCAGGCTGACATGAAGAGGGGGCAGGAAATATGGGGTTAAAAATTGTTTTTCAAAATTATATGTTAGTCATATGTGTTTCCTTCCCACATCTGGGTTAGGTCCAGATAAAGGACAGGAAGATTTCATTTGATTGCAGAATCTCAAGCCCCCATCACCCAGCATATTCTTGGTGAGGGATCAGGATTCTGTGGCCTGCCTGAGTAGGAACTTCTACCCTAAGGAACTTAATGTGTCTCTGGCCTCCCCTTCGGCTTTCAACACAGCCCAGACTCTTACTGTAATTCCTTTGGCCAGTGGCACCTATGGTGGTGTTCAGATTGGCAGGGTTGGTGAGAATGATACAATATCATGCTGCGTGAAACACCTTGGGAAAGGAATACATGTATTCCACTGGCCAGGTATGATTAACCTCTGGGTGATGGAGTTCAGGGAGATGGAGGTGGAAAAGAGGAATGCTTTAGTTTAAGAAGGGCCATTCTGGGTTCACTGAAGGATAGAGATATAAGCTATGTCTGGGGAGTGGCATTACAGGGTGCTAAGTAAAATTTTAAGCTAGGGAAAAGAGTTCTGGAATTGGAATGTGGGTCCTAGAATGGAAAGGAGTATCCTAGGAAAAGGGGTCATAATGCTAGAGATAAGAATCCTGATCTGTGGACTAAGTCTTGCATTGAAGGGGAACAACCAGGATCAAAACATGGTAATAGGCTTGGGAGGTGGTTCCTGACATGAGGGGGCTATGCACTAGGGAGGCCAGTCCTGGGCTCGGTGAGGACCAGAGTTGTGTCTGAGGATATGTTTCTATCTTCAGATCATACTGTGCCAGACCCTGCGATTACCTCTGAGCAAAAACTGTCTTGTCTTGAGCAGGATCTTATGGCTGAATGAAACATTCATGGTGAAAAATATAGAGCTAATGAGACTGAACTTGAGAGGTTCATAAGAAAGAAAAATGCAACAGTGACCAGAAGGGAAACTGACAAAGACTGGAGGTTACCAAGAGGCAAATTTAGCTTTGATCATGTAAAGAATAAGTTTCTCAATATTAGAACTGTCCAAAAGTGGAACAGGCCATCTGAGGAGGCTATGGGACCCCTTCATTAAGGCACTTTCAGCTAAGACTGGATGAAACCAGTTAGGTATATGCTGTAAAGGGAATTCCTTCTAGGCACACGTTGGAGCAGTTAGCTACTCAGGTCCTTTCTAAGTGAAGTTCTCTGAATCTATGATCCTGTTGGGTCTATGTGTCCTACTTTAATAATTGGATAGCCCAGGGTTCAGAGCTACAATCAGCCCAGGTATGGAGTGTGTGATGTTTCACAGTTTGGTTGTGTCATAATTCAGGTTTGAAAGTATATAATGTTACCCAAGTCTCAGGAAATGCGGTACTCCATAAACTGAACTGAGCCCAAATGCTCCTTCATAACTCACTCTCTTGATAATTATTCCTCACAGTGATTACTCCAAGCATCCTTTCTTTCTTCTCCATACCCTCATCCTCCACAGTTGCAGCAGACATCCTACTTCAAATAGAGCTTGTTATCGTTTCCTTTAAACTTGTTCCTTCAGTTGTTCCATCACTATTTCTGTTACTGTTGCATTCAGCCCATGCTTGAACAATTGAAGTTATTTTGATTCTTTCACCTCATCCAAATTTCATAACAAATCCAATATAATCTAACAAATATTAATGAGCACTGACCTTGTGCAAGACATCAGGGATTCAGGGGAAAAATGAAAAGCATTCCTTGCCCTTTAGGAGCTTACATTCTACTGGAGGGCAGGACACCGCATACGTACAGATCAGTGTATACATGATTGTCTGAGAAGGGAATGAGCACCAATGAATAAGGACATGAGGAAGGGCTTCATGTTTGAATTGATTCAAGATCTGAGCCTTGAAGGACATTAGGAATTGTAAGAATGGAATTGAGGAAGGAATGAATTCCAAACTGGGAGGTGGGGCAAGGGTATCTGGGAGATAAAATGCAAGTTTGGGGAACAGCAAATAGGAAAGATGATTTGAAACATGAAATGTGTGAAGAGGGAATGATGTGCATTAAACATGGAGAAATGGATTAGAACCAAATTGTGAAAGACTACGATTCATCCTGGAGTCAATACGGAGCCATGTAAGATTCTTGAGCTGAGAAAATGACATGGTGAGACTTGTGTTTTAGGAAGATAATTCTGACAACTGTGTAGAGGATAAATTTGAGAAGGGGACCGACTAGAAGCAGGAAAATCAATTAGGAGGCTGTTGCCACAGTTTAAGTAAGAAATGATGGGACTCTAAACCAGGGTGGTGTCTATATGTATGGATAGAAGGGGGACAAGATATAGAGAACTGAAAAGACCTGATAATAGACTGGGTATGTGGGGTTAGGGAGGAGAAAGAAATGAAGTGGTGCTAAGTTGTGAATCTGGATGACTAGAAGGATGGTGGTTCCTTAAAATAAGTGGGAAAATTTAGAGGAAAGATAGATTTAGGCAGAAAGGTGATAAGTTCCATTTTGGTCATGCTCAGTTTGGAATGCCTAGGATATACCTCATTCAAGGGTGGAGAACCTAAGGCCTTGAGACCACATGTGACCCTGTAGGTCCTCAAAAGTGGCTCTTTGACTGAATCCAAATTTTATAGAAGAAATCCTATTATTAAGGGAATTTGTTCTATGAAGTTTGGATTCAGTCAAAGGGCCTCACTTGAAGACCTAGAGAGTCACATATGGCTTTGTCCTATTTGGAGTCAGAAGACCTAAATTTGAATCTCATCTATAATACCTATTAGCTAAATGAACTTTGACAAGTCACTCAAACTGTCTGAGGCAGTTTTCTCATTGATAAAATGACAGTAAAAACTGTAGTACTTACCTCATGTTGTTTTGGTGAAAATCTCATGAGATTTTGTGTAGATTGTTTTTCAAATCTTATAAACAGTACATAAATGTTAGCCAGGATTAATGTTTCTACTACTTAAGGTGGGCCCCTAGAATGTATCCTGTCTCCCCTTGACCTTGACCCTTGTCCCCTGCAGAGAGGCCTGGGCAAGGGAACAAGCTACTCCTCATTGTGATGGTACTGAGACTGCTATGCATGCATGAAGACTGTGGCAATCAATGTCCTCTTTGCCACCATGGCCTTGCTCTTCTGAGGCACATGTCCAGCTTTAGCCGATCTTTCCATTCCTTCTAGCATCTCTCAGACCATTAATCTCCTTTCTGTCTCCTCAGATTCTCCTTTATACTTCCAGCCACAGCTCATTTTCACCCTTTTTCTCAGTCTCCATTCTGTTTCCTCAGAATCTTCTCTGTCCCTCAGACCCCTTCTTAGTCCCTTTGCTGTAAATGTTGTTCATTTCTCACAGAATCCCCTCTAATCTGTGAGAATTTCCCCATGATTTCCTCCTCACTCACTATGCCCCATTTGCCTTTCAGCCTCCTCTCTGTTGTGGTCTCTTCTTTCTCACCTCAGATATCCATTCACCCTTCTTCAGCTTCACTCAGGCTCTGCTTCACCTTGGTCTCATCTCTGCCCCTTCAGTAATCCTTCCATCTCATTACCTCTCCTTCTTGAGACTTGACCTTGAGGAAAATTTTAATGGACAGGGCCGTGGTATGGCATCTGACTACTTGACATTTCACTTCTAAGAAGTTCTGAGATTTTGCCACTTGGATTCTGCATCTCTTTGGGGACCCCAGAATGACCTTTGGGTAAACTCAAGATAACTCCAGAATGAACGCAAGGACCCATAATTGTCCCAGCTACAATTAAGACCCTTTAGGCTGCAGACTTCATTCCTGGGTCCATATTCCTCATGATATAGCTTTCCTCATTTCCTTAGTCCAACAACAAAGAAAAAAGCTTGCCCTGCTCTGAGGCTCTTTGTATCATGTTGGGGTAGTTACAGGCAAACTACACTTGGATCTGCCAGCTTAGCCTACTGTGATACCAGTTCTTCTCTTCCCTCCTTTGTCCTGGAACCTTTGTGTGAGGCTGACAAGGGGATGAATTCATGCTATTAGGAACCTGACTATGGATGCCAACAGGGGTCAGCAGTAAGACCTTGTGAACTAATGGGATGGTGAAGATGATGATGACAATAATAATAGCTAGTCCTGAGGTTTGCAAGGTGTTTTACAAGTATTTGATGCTCATGACAATCTTGGGTTATAGGTGCTATTATTTCCATAGTTTTAAATTGATGCAAAGAGACTAGCCTTGGGTCATACAGCTACTACGTGTCTGAGGCCAGATTTGAAATCATGTATTCCCGAATCTAGATCAACTACTGTGCCATCTGTCTGCCTCTGCAAGCTGCTTGGGGTGGGGATCTGCTGGTGGAAATTGTGCTTCACCATTTTCGCTTGTTTGGCTCATTGTGCCCCTGTCATTGTGCTTCCTCACAGAGTCATTTCAGAGCTAGAAAGTGGTCACAGCTGAGTGGTCATTCACTTGAACCCATACCTGAGAAAGAATTCCCCTGTAACCCATACACTAAGCAGTCATCTAGTCTCTGTTTAAAGGCCTCCAATGAGAGACAGCTTGTTACATGGTCAACCAGTTCTGGTTTCAGATGGTCATAAATGTTAGGAAATTTTTTCCTACTCTCTAACCTCAAATTTCCATGTGGTATAAAATAATTGAACATCAGTAATACTGACGCTTCCTAATTCATAGGGTGGCTATGAAGAAGGTGCTCTGGGTAGTAGTAAGCCCCCTAGCACACCCAAGATGGCCTGCTCACACAGGTTCTTTGATCTGCTTTTCTGAAGGAAAGACAACTTCAAAGGGGTCAGCAATCTTACTTTAATTCATGATATAAAAGTAAAGAAGGCAAAGGTTATTCAGAAAATACAAGCAGAAAAGTAAAGAAAAATTACCACAGAGTTCCTATAGACAGGGATGCAACTGTCTAAACAAAGTAATACATACATAATCATCAGATTAGGGAGTGCCAACATCTGGGTTCTCAAAACCAGGGGGACCCTTAACAATGGATACTCAGAATCTCAGCTGGCCAAATCATAAAGACACATCCTTCCCTTGAGTGAGCCCCAAAATAAAATACCAACCTTCCAGTATATGTGGTTTTGAACTAATAGACTTAGAGTCAGAAGGCATCAAAACCCACTTGATTCAGTGCCTAATTAGTTTAGTACCAAAGGTGTGAAAGTCTTCCTGAAAGCAAGCTTTCCCATAAGTAAGTTTCCCCTTAGGCAACGTAATTTCCAGTGTAATTTTTATAGCATTATTATCTGAAAGGGATGCATTTGATATTTCTTCCTTTCCATATTTGGTTTTGAGGTTTTTATGCTCTAATATGTGGTCAATTTTTGTGTGCCATTCACTGCTAAGAAAAAAGGTATATTGTTTTCTATCCTCATTCAATTTTCTTCAGAGGCTTGTCATTTCTAACTTTTCCAAAATTCTGTTCATCTCATTAACTTCTTTATTGTTTATATTTTCCTTGGATTTATCTAGTTCTGAGAGGGGAAGGTTGAGGTTCCCCACTAGTATAGTTTTGATGTCTATTTCTTCATGTGATTCATTTAACTTTTCTAAGAATGTGGATGCTATACTACTTGGTGCATATATATTTGGTGCTCATATTGCTTCATTGTTTAAGGCACCTTTTAGCACGGTACAGTTTCCTTCCTTATCTCTTTTAATTAGATCTATTTTTGCTTTTGCTTTGTCTGACATCAGGATTGCTACCCAGGCTTTTTAATTTTTCTTCAGCCGAAGCATAACAAATTCGACTCCAATCTTTTACCTTTTTTCTGTGTGTATGCCTCTGCTTCAGATGTTTTTCTTGCATACAACATATAGTAGGATTATGGCTTTTAATTCACTCTGCTATCCACTTTTGTTTTATGGGAGAGTTCATACCATTCCCATTAACAATTATGATTACCAATTTTGTATTTTCCTCCATCTTCTTCTCTGCCCTGTTTCTACTTTTCTCTCTCCTTTTCCTCTATCCCTCCTCACAAGTATTTTACTTCTGAACACCACCTCCCTCAGTCTGCTCTCTCTTTTATTGACCCCTTCCCTTTTCTTTTCCCTTTCTCCTACTACCTCCTTATAGGGTGAGAGAGATTTTTATACACAACTGTGTATGTCATTCCCTCTTTGAGCCAAATCTGATGAAAGTAAATTTCAAACAGTGCTTATCTCCCTCTCTTCTTTCCCTCTACTGCAATAGGTGTTTTGTGTCTCTTCATGTGATATAATTTAACCTATTGTGCACCCCCTTTCCTCTTCAGCCCTTAATTTTTTTTAATATCATCATGGTAAAGTCATGGTTTTAGATGGTCCCAAATGTTAGAATTTTTTTCCTATTATCTAACCTCAAATTTCCATTTGGCACAAAGTAATTGAGCATCAGTAATGCTGACGCTTCTTAATTCATAGGGTGGGTATGAAGAAGGTGCTTTGGGTTGTAGTAAGCACCCTAGCACACCCAGGATGGCCTGCTAACACAGGTTCTTTGATCTGCTTTTCTGAAGGAAAGACAACTTCAAAGGGGTCAGCAATCTTACTTATATAGACATCCTCTGTCTATGTAAACCCTTTTTAATTGGCCTAATAAAGACACAATTCTCAAGAGTTACAAGTGTCTTCTTCCTGTGTAGGAATGTAAGTCATTTAACCTCATTGAATAGCATGGTTTTTTTTTCTTTCCTGTTTACCTTTCTATGCTTCTCTTGAGTTTTGTATTTGAAGACTGAATTTTCCCATCAGCTCTGGTCTTTCATCAAGAATGATTGCAGGTTCCCTTTTTTCTTGTGTGTCCATCTTTTCCCCTGAAAGATCATGTTAAATTTTTCTGGGGAGTTGATTCTTGGTTTTATTCCAAGCTCCTTTGCATCCCAGAATATCATATTCCAAGCCCTCTGATTATTTAATGTAGAAGTTGCTAAGTCCTTCGTAACTCTTACTGTGGCTACATGATATTTGAATTTTTTCTGGTTGCTTGCAGTATTTTCTCCATGATAATTCTGGAATTTGGTGATGATATTCCTTGTATTATGTGCCTTCCTCTGTCTTTTTCTTAAGAATCTCTGGGTTAGAAGTATAGACATTTTAATAATTTTCGTAGCATGCTTCCAAATTGTTTTCCTCAATACTTGGATCAGCTTGCAGAACCCCCAGCAGTACATCAGCATGGCTATCTTTTTACAGCTGTAACATTAGATATTCCTAGTTTTTGTGATCTTTTCCAATTCACTAGAGCAAATTTAATTTGGAGAAAATTTTACACGTTTTGTCATTTAACATTTCTTGTCTCATATTCTTTAACCACGTATCCATTAATTAATGGTTCTTAGCTTGATATATTTTTATAGTTCTCTACATATACCAGATGTCACACCTTTTAAAGAAGAGATATTTCAAGCATTTTCCCCCCAGTTGGCCACTTCCTTTTAAATTCTGATGATGTTCATTTTATTCACACAAAATATTTTCAATTCATGTAATACAGATTATCTATTCTGGAGAGAGGTGATCCCTTCTCTCTCTCTCTCTCAGTTACACCTCTGAAAGATACCTTGTTCTCCTTTTAAATATTAATATTTTTATATAATAAATTAATGATATTGAAATATTAATATTTAATGTTCATATCACATATCTATTTAAAGATTTTTGGATATATAATGGGATTAGCCTAAGGCATTTTTTAAAAATTTCTTTCAACTTAAAGTCATGTCTTCCTGACTCCAGTAATTTACCTATCCACTGCAAGACCTTGGCTCCTCAAATAGCTAGCATGTATATAGCACTTTAATGTTTGTAAAGTCCTTGATTACTCCATCATTTGATGAGACTCAGTAAAGGTATAGTTTTCATTATTGTAGTCTGAGAATGATCATTTTTCATTCCTTATCTTCCTAAGACCCAGCTCAGTCATCACTGCTTCCAAAAAAACCTTTCTCCGTCCCACAGATTAGAATAGCTCTCTCTCTCTCTCTCATCCCACTGCTTGACTTCTCCTATTCACATATGATATTCTATCCTGTATCATAGTGCTATCTATCTATCTGTTTGTCTGTCTATCTGTAGAGCTCTCTCTCTCTCTCTCTGTCTCTCTAAGTACTTACCTATCTCTTCCATTGCTGAGAATAAAGCAATGTAGCAGACACTAAAGACATATTTGTATTGAGGTTGAATGCTTTGCATGAGCAGCTCATCTTGTCACCGGGTGTCCCCTTCCCCCCCATCTTGTGATCTGGTTTCTATGCTGCTTATTCCCTCAGCCCAGCTTATTACGTCCAGTCACAAACCAGAGTCCCCTGTATCAAAGAACATAAACAGGCAACAGAGAGCCATGAGATTTATCTATGAAGAGAATAACCCATGGCACCAGAGACCACCAATCCAATGTCCCCTCAGAGACTGTCCTTGATAATGCCTTATACAGCTCCCCTGCTCTTTCACTTTCCCCTTCGCAATAGTTTTTGGCTGTAGCTGATTCCCTCTTACAACAGGGCTGCTAACAGTCCAGCCTCCATCTGAAGATGTCATTTGTCTTTCTTGGCCCAGCTCCACCTCCTGGGTGACTTGTCACCACATTCTGTTACCTGACTCAACCCTACCCAATAAACTCCTGCCATTTCAAACTTACTGCCTTGGCTTTCTATACTTTATTTTAAATTTCACTTTAGGCAGAATACAGAATCCACCCCTATTTTAGGAGACCTCCTCCAGGTGCCGAGGTAGACAATGTCACAAATACCATGTATGACCTTACAGAAGTCTCCTTCTGTATTTTGGCTGCTTTTTCCTGCATTAAAATATGTAGATTGGGTGAATGTGGAGTGGGATGTAATGGTGGAGTGGGGACATTGTTGGACTAGATCATCTTCAAGGTCCCATCTCTCTTTGTGATTCCACAGTGCTATGATTATCCACTTCCTCTGCTGCCCTACCCCCAATGTTTTATCATAAGAAATGGACCAGAGAACCTGATGACTTGAGAGAGGACTTCTGGGAGGTCCCTAGGGTCTTCTGGGGTAAAGGCGAGCGAGTGTGTGAATTTGCTGTGAAGGGTGCGATACCAGGAAGTGAAGCACAGATGAGGCAGTGGATAGAAAGTTGGAATCAAGCAGATCTGGGCTCATATCTCACTAGTAACACTAACTCTGTGACCATGGGAAAATCTCTTAACTCTTTGATACTCAGTTTCCTCCTCTTTAAAAATGGGGATTGTACAACTTCTAGTATTTGTTTCTCAGAATTCTTATGAGTTTTCTTTGAAATTATGTCTATAAAATGTTTTGCAATATTCAAATTGTGATGCAAAATGTTTATCTCTATCACTATTATTATCACTATGACTATTATTAATTGTACAATAATACACATAATAATGATATTTTAATAATATTTTAGAGAAATAATAATAATACAATATTAATATTGCAGAGAAAGGACCAGTTATTAACTTCTCTTTGTGAGACTCAAGGTCACACAATATAAGATACTTTCAAATAGGTCCAAATTATAAACTCTAACTAGGTCCTCAGCAGAACCTGTAACTCTTTAGGCTTTTGAATGGAGAAGAGCCTTCTGGACTAAAACAGGACTAAAGGAATTTGAGAGTTAAAGGCACCTCAGGACCAAGGGGATTAAGGGGACTCAGGGAATGAGGGACTGAAATAATGGAGGGATACAGGTATAGTTCAGTGCCTGAAAATGTGTCCAGAGCAAGAAAGGAAGGATAAATGAGACCAGAGGGGGAGAAATTACCTAGGACTAGGGGAAAAATTAGTCCAGTAGCAAATGAGCTGTTACTAGGGCAGTGAGTGTGAAAACTGAATTTCCATTGATATAATCAGGAACTGAAAACAGACCACAAGTATGGGACTCATTTTTGGGCTTCCATATCCCCTTTTCTGGGGAGCGGTAGTTTTCATCTTTGAGCTCAGGTCTCTCTTCTGGTTTATAACCCTACCCATGATCAAACACTATAAGAGGGAGAGGCAGGGTACTCAAGAGGCTAGTCTGAAGTGGGAAGTGATAGTTCAGTGCGCAGACAGAGGATCTACCATATTGTAGCTCTGAGAAAAGAGGACACTTCTGTCTGTCTAAGAAAGAGACGGTATCAAATCCACGTTGCCACTAAGGGACCCTCTCTTAGCAAGGAAGAAAGTATATTTTACTCATTTTGAGGTATCTGAACCTTGTTGTGTAGCCTCAAATGGGAAGACAGCCTTCTCTCCATCAGAGGAAATCCTAGCCATCACCCCAAGTGTAACATAGGCAGAGGGTCCACTGTACTGTCTGTAGACTGTACTGTCTACTTACCTCTGTGCTCCCCTCCCAATAAAGTTTCATCCAATCACACTGTATCCCAGTTTACATCTCTGATGCCTGGTGAATTGAGGGCAGAGTGAGAACTAAAAGTAGCTATACTAACACCCTGTTCCCAGAGGAATAGATATCTTTGTCACCATCCCCAAGGTATACTCTCTTTTCGCTAGACTCAAATTGGTCATTACTCCCGAGACTGGTTTAGAGATGCTTCCTTATTTCCTTGAAGTCTCATATATCATCTCTGCTTTTATTCTTGGGGTCAGTGCTGCTAAACCCACCTCTCACAGATTTCCTCCCTCTATCTCTTGCTCTTTTCTGAAACCATATATGAGGAAACACAGGCATCCTTCTCCAGAGTATGGACCTGAACTTGCCCAGATTGAAGTCAGAGGTTTGTATGTAGGAGAAAGCTTGGCACCTTCCTATATTTCTGGAGAAAGTTACTCCAGGCCACTACTGGCAGCTACCTGATTCCAGAACTCTAATCAGTAAGTGTGTCGCATTTACTGATTAACACCCCCTCCCCTCATCAGAAGGATTCACTTCTTGTGTTCTTTTCATAAGACACTGGCCTTCCAATGTCGCTCTTACACTTACAGATCCCCTTGTGATCCCTGTCACTTACTATACTGTGTCCCTATAACAGTTACTATCCTTCCATACTCCTCCCTATCATATATACTAAATCTCCATATCCCTGTTTCAGACCTCAACCTACCTATGTTCCCATCGCATTCAATGACACGTCTTTACCCATCACAAATGCTGAATCCCTGGGTTTCTGTCACTTATCTCCTTTCTCCCTCCCTTCTGTTTCTTCCTTGTGTGATGGAGACCATCTGACCATCGAGCTTCATTTCCTCATCTTTCTCAGTTTCCCTTCTCCTTGAAATGCCCACATTGACCTCTTTTTTATTTCCCAGAACTTGAAAGCTGGATCCTAAGGACTGAGGCATGATCTTACTGAGATTTTTTCTTCTCCTTTGCACAATCATTTATTGCTCAATCCATTGTCTTGTAACCCAAAACTGCCTTCAAATTCTTCCCTGTTTCTCCTCTGTCTTCTTCTTCTCTGTCTCAACACCTTCCTACTGCACTGTTCTGTCTGGAACCACTCATTTGCTGTTTAGGTAATCCTGTCTTACATATAACACACCACAATTTCATCCCAACATTTGAAAAAGTACACCATGATTCTTTGTGGACACTCTGGAGAAATAAGCAATGTGTAACATATAGCAGAAGTCTTTCTCTGAACTCATCTATGGGGATCTTTGTCTTGGAAAGTTTTCATATTTCATTAATTTCTCTGATCCCTGAATTCCACCTCAAAATCCATAGTCATTTCTACCTTCCCAGGCCCTGAGCTCCTTTGGTTTTCTGGACTGAGATATTGGCCATACCCCATTCTTAATTACCTTTTCTCTTCTTCTGCCATTGGCATTGCACCTCATAAATAAATGCCATAGTCTGATATCTACTCCCTCTTTCACTTCTTGCCATTGTCTCTCCATATTCCAGATGGCATGAGCAATTCTTTTCTGAGAGCAGAATACAAGAAATCATACATAATATACTAAAAGGAGGTTATTAGAATTGCATTTAAAGGAAACATGAAAACTAGATGATATTTGAGTTCCTTTTTTGTCTAGTTAGAAATCATCTCTTTTTTGCCTCCTTAGTGATTCTCTAGTGACATGGAATGATTATTCAAGAAATACAGTGGAATGAGATAGAGGGTCTGGGTTTAAGTCTCATCTTTGATGCTCACTTCTCCACTTAACCTCCTTGACTCTGTTTCCTCATTCATACAACTGGGGGTTGGGATAGATGGCCTGCGAGGTCCTTTGAACGCTAGCTCTATCATCCTAAGAATAGTCTCTTTCACTAAAATACCTCCAAACTCTTCCACAACACAAAGGATAAAGATTCTTCAGGTTCTTCAATCCTAGGTTCAATCACAGCCAATCAGAAAGTACCATTATAAGCCATCAAACGAACAAGTAGGGCTTGTGCTGTTACCTATTCTTGGTCAGTAATGAGAGGCAGAGAGATTTGGATTCAATGGCTTAGTCAAGAAGCTCTATTTGAATCCCAGTGGGCTTTATCAAAGCCTTGTTTACCAGAGCCATATTTCAAGAAATCATGAATGAGCAATCACATGAGATGAAAGAGTTAATTGTTCCAGTTTAAAAAGAAAAATGTAGAATAAATAAATGGGGAAGAAGAAAAGAAAGTCAAGCCACCAAACCCCAGGATATCTTGTGAAGTATAAGCGGTCACACAGCTTTGTAAGCCTCCTAGATCATGAGTTCAGAGACCAACTTCTCTAATTGTCTGAATTCTTAGAAGCAGCAAAAATGTGGCTCCATATGGGTAATGAAGAATTCAAGAGAGAAAGAAGAGGCAAAGGAAGGAAACCAAGGGTATTTGCATAGAAAATTGATAGGTTGTTATTATTTGTCCTTGCCATGACATCAGGAAGGTGATGCCATGACTTGCAAGTGAATTGGATTGAAGTGAGGCAGAACTGTGCAAAGTCATTGGTCTCACTCTTTCCTACAGAGCCATCTGGGTCCAGTGGCAAGATATGGATCAGGAGGACTGGAGATGCCTCTTGATGCAGTGGAGAACTTTGGCCTTTTTAAGTTAAGGGCTTTCCCAGGTCTCATTTTGACTGGCGCAATGACCATTCAGTGATTAGGACTAGGTAAGCAATGAGGCTTTACCTAATTAAAAAAATAAATCAGTCTGGGAGGGGGAAGACTCTCAGGGATTCTGGTCCAAACAGAAATAATTGCTATGTATACTCACTCTGAGCCATCAGAGCCCAAACAATGACCAAGTGAAGTTTGGACTGGGCCCTATTGGTGATCAGTCTATGAGAGCTAGTGTTTTGGGTTTAAAGGCTTGGTCTTTAAGGAAGTAATCAGTGGGGATAATAGCACCTACCTCACAGACTTGTTATGAAGACCAAATGAGGTGATATTTGTAAGACACTTAGCACAAGACTTGGCACATAGTAGGGACTTAATAGATAAACCTTCCCTTCCCCCACCGCAGACAGTTTAAACTTAACATATGCAAAACTGAACTCATTACCTTATAAACCCTTCCCCCCACCTACTGTATTACAGTAGATTACCAGCATCTTCTCATGTCCCAGTCTGGGATCCTAAGGGTCTTTTCTTTCTCTCTTGGTACCCCCTTGCCAATAGATATCTCGTCCATGTTGTTGGAGTTCAAGTCTAGGGTATAGCCACTTCTATGCATCGTTGACAGATTGGTGGCAGAAGCATGAATCCCAGAGCTTGCAGTTTCCTTGAGATAGGGGTAGAGAAGTGGAGTCTCCTCTTCCCCTTTGCGTAAGTATCATGAAGCATCAGGGGATGGAGGAATGGTGAGGTTGTGGACCATCTGGCACTAGAAAGGAGAAAGCACAGAAGGTGGGAAGCAACACTTCCCCCTTCCCTGAGAAGGATGTAAGAATGAGAGGTGCTGTCCCGGTAATTGGGTGCTAGTTATAGCTTTACATAGAAAGAAGACTCACCTTAAACAAAGAACAATACTTTTTGTAAAACCAGGAAAGCTTTTATTAATTCTTGCATTAATTGCCAGTCTGTAGCTGGAAATATTTTACATAATTGCACATGTACAACCTATAACAGTCTTACGGAAGGGGGGAGGGATAGAATTTGGAACTCAAAACTTTAAATAAAGAAGTTCACAAGAAGAAAAAGTAAAATCATCTTTAGTAGAGGGAACAGAAAGATGATGTTCTCAACATTGCCAGAATTCATTGAAAACAGTATTATAACAAAGAATTCGAAAAACATCACTTTCCAAATTCTTATTATTATGAATATGATGAAGATCAACATGATGCTCCAAGCAAGCCAGTTCATCCAGTCCTCCTTGAGAATAAACCCTGGAGAGGAGAACAAAGCTTGTTACTTCTTAGAATCCTGTCCAAGGTAGACTATGCAGATTCCCTTCCCAGTGGCTGGAGCCACTTGTCTCTTCTACACTCAGTTACGGTATACAGCTGGCTTTCTCCCACCACCTCTGGATTAGCAGTCACACCAAATTATACACAACTTGGAATCCTCCCCTCTCTCCACACCCAAATTCCTCAAGAAATCTCTCGGCCACTTCACATGTGGAGAAGAGAAATCACTATGCTACTGTGGGAACCTGGGGTGAGTCACACTTGTCTTTTTTATCATTATTATTTTATTGGAACTTGCAACAATCACTTCCATATGTTTTAAGTTTTCTCCCCCTCCCTCCCATATCCCTCCCTGAGATGGCATGCAGTCTTATATGGGTTCTACACATACATTCTTATGAAATACATTTTCACATTAGTCATGTTGCACAGAAAATTTAAAATGAATGGGAGAAACCATGTGGAAAACCAAACCAAAACCAAAATATAACAAATGAGAAAATAGTTTGCTTCATTCTGCATTTTGATTCTATAGTTCTCTTTTTTGATGTGGATGGCATTTTGCATTAGGAGTCTTTTGAAAATGTTTTAGGTCCTTGCATTGCTGTGAAGGGATAAGACTATCAAAATCAGCACTTGTATACTGTGACTGTTACTGTGTATAATGTTCTCCTGTTTTGCTCCTTTCACTCAGCATCAGTTCATAAAAGTCCTTCCAGATCTCTCTGAAGTCTTCCTATTCATCATGTCTTATAGTACAATAGAATTCCATTACATCCATATACCACAACTTGTTCAGCCATTACCCAATTGATGGGCATTCCCTTGATCTCCAGTTCTTGGCCACCACAAAAAAAGCTGCTATAAATATTTTTGTACATGTGGGTCCTTTTCCCATTTTTATGATCTCTTTGGGACACAGCCCTAGAAGCAACATTGCTGGGCCAAAGGCTATCTTCATTTTTATAGCCCTTTGGGGATAGTTCCAAATTACTCTCCAGAATGGCTGGATCATTTCATAGTTCCACCAACAATGAATTAATGTTACAACTCTCCCACATCTTCTCCAGCATTCATCATCTTTCTGTTTTGTCAATTTGATAAATATGATGTGGTACCTCAGAGTTGTTTTGATTTGTGTCTCTAATCAATTGTGATTTAGAGCATTTTTTCCTATGTCTATATATATCTTTAATTTCTTCCTCTGCAAACTGCCTGTTCATATCGTTTGACCATTTACCAACGGGGAATGACTTCATTCTTGTAAATTATATTCAGTTCTCTATACATTTTAGAAATGAGGCCTTTATCAAAGATACTAGCTGCAAAGATTCTTTCCCGGTTTTCTGCTTCCCTCCTAATCTTGGTTGCATTGGGTTTGTTTGTACAAAAACTTTTCAGTTTAATGTAATCAAAATTATCCATTTTGCATTTTATAATGTTCACTATCTCTTGTTAGGTCACAAATTTCTTCATCCTTTATAAATGTGACCAGCTATTCCTTCCTCCCAAAATTTGTTTATAATATCAGCCTTAAGACCTAGATTGTGTACCCATTTGGACATTACTCTGGTGTAAGATGTCAGGCATTGGTCTATGCCCAGTTTCCACCACAATTTTATCCAGTTTTCCCTGCAGTTTTTGCCAAAGAGTGTGTTCTTATTCCAGAAGCTGGAGTCTTTGGGTTTATCAAATAGTAGAGTGCTATAATCACTGATTACTCCATCTTGTGTACCTAACTATTCCACTGATCCACCCCTCCATTTCTTAGCCAGAACCAAGTGACTTTTATGATTGCTGCTTTATAATACATTTTGAGATATGATATGGGTAGGCTATCTTGCCTAACATTTCTTTCCATTAATTCCCTTGGTATTCTGGATCTTTTGTTCTTCCAGATGAATTTTGATGTTATATTTTTCTAGCTCTAGAAAATAATTTTCTGGTAGTTTGGTTTGTATGGCACTGAATAAGTAAATTAATTTAGATAGAAGTCTCATTTTTATTATATTAGCTAGGCCTACTCACGAGCAACATATGTTTTTCCAATTACTTAAATCT
Organism: Notamacropus eugenii; assembly: GCF_028372415.1. Classification (NCBI taxonomy): domain Eukaryota; kingdom Metazoa; phylum Chordata; class Mammalia; order Diprotodontia; family Macropodidae; genus Notamacropus; species Notamacropus eugenii. The sequence continues at coordinate 81,680,739 of NC_092875.1, forward strand.
GACTTTATTTGTGAGAAAAGTGTTTTGCAATTGTGTTCATATAGTCCCTGGGTTTGCTTTGGCAGCTGGATTCCCAAGTATTTTATAGTGTCTACAGTAAATTTAATTGGGAATTCTCTTTCTATCTCTTGCTATTGGACTTTGTTAGTAATATATAGAAATGCAGGTGATTTATGTGGGTTTATTTTGTATCCTGCAATTTTGCCAAAGATTTTATTATATCAAGTAGTTTTATACTTGATTCTCTAGTATCTAAGTACATCATCATATCATCTGCAGAGAGTGATAACTTAGTTTCTTCCTTGCCTATTCTAATTCCTTGAATTTCATTTTCTTTTCTTATTGCTGAAGTTAACTTTTCTAGTATCATATTGAATGACAGTGGTGATAATGGACATCCTTGTTTCACCTGATGGTACTGGAAATATATCTAGCTTATCCCCATTATATTTGATGCTTGCTGATGGTTTTAGGTAGATACCACTCATTCTTTTAAGAAATTCTCCACTTATTCCTATGTTCTCCAGTATTTTCAATAGGAGTGGGTGTTGTATTTTCTCAAAAGGTTTTTCTGCATCTATTGAGATAATTGTATGGTATTGTCTTGTTGTTTTAGTTTTGTTGTTGATTTTATCAATAATACTGATAGTTTTCCTAATATTGAACCAGTCCTGCATTCCTGGCATAAATCCTACCTGACCATAATACATTATTCTCATGATAAGTGGCTATAATCTTTTTTGCTCATATCTTATACAAATTTTTTGCATTTGTATTCACTAGGAAAATTGGTCTATAATTTTCTCTGTTTTGGTTCTTCCCAGTTTAGGTATCAGAAGCATATTTTTATCATAAAAAGGATGTGAGACGACTCCTTCACCAATTTCCCCAAATACTCTATATAGTATTGGGATTAACTGTTCTTTAAATGTTTGATAGCATTTTCTTGTAAATCCATGTAGCCCTGGAGATTTTTTTCCTAGGGAGTTCACTGATGGCTTGTTCAATTTCTTTCTCAGAGATGGGGTTATTTAAATATTTTACCTACTCTATGGTTAATCTGGACAATATTTATTATTCACCTGTTTCAATTAGATTGTCAAATTATGGGCATATAGTCAGGCAAAGTAATTTCTAATTATATTTTAAATTTCCTCTTCTTTGGAAATGAGTTTACCCTTTTCATTTTCGATATTTGTAATTTAGTTTTCTTATTTCCTTTTTTAAATCAAATTTGTCAAAGGCTTATCAATTTTATTGTTGTTTTTTATAAAACCAACTCTTAGTTTTATTTACTAGTTCAGTAATTTTCTTAATTTCAATTTTATTAATCTCTCCTTTAGTTTTTAGTATTTCTAACTTGGTATTTAATTGGGGATATTTAATTTGTTCTTCTTCTAGCTTTTTCAGTTTTGTGCCACAATTCCCTAATCTCCTCTTTCTCTATTTTGTTCATGTAAGCTTTCAATGATGTAAAACTTCCCCTAAGAACTGCTTTTGCTGCATTTTGTAAGTTTTGATGGGTTGTCTCATTCTTGGCATTCTCTTGAAAGAAATTATTTATTTTTTCTATGATTTGTTGTTTGACCCACTCATCCTTTAGGATCAGATTATTTAGTTTCCAAATAATTTTTGACCTATCGTTTCATGGTCCTTTAATACATAAAATTTTTATTGCATCATGATCTGAAAAGGATACATTAACTATCTTTGCCTTTCTGCACTGGATTGTGTGGTTTTTATGCCCCTAGCACATGGTCAGTTTTTGTGTATGTGCCATATATACACTGAAAAAAATGTATATTCCTTTCTACTCCCATTCAGTTTTCTCCAGAGGTCTATCATGTGTACCTTATTCAAAATTCTATTCACATCCTTAAGTCTTTTCTTGCTTTTTTTTGAGGTTAGATTTATCAAGTTCAGAAAATGAGAGGTTGAGGTCACCCACAAGTATAGTTTTGCTCTCTGTTTCTTCCTGTAATTCCCTTAGCTCCTCCTCTAAGAATTTGGATGCTAGGGGTGGTGGAGCCAAGATGGCAGAGTGGAAAGAAGCACAGACTCTAGCTCTTTCCCCACAGCCAAAAATTATCTCTAAAAAATGACTCTCAGCAAATTCTAGAGCAACAGAAGCCACAGAACAACAGAGTAAATGAGATTTCCAGAAAAAGGTAACCTGGGGGGCTGACAGGAAAGGTTTATTGTATGGGATGCTGAGCAGAGTAGAGCTGAGCCCTGGCACCAGGAGGAACAGTACTGGAACAGGCCTCTGGGGCAGAATCCCCAGAAGAAAGGGTCTCAGATCCCTCAACCCACAAGTGCCAAAGAAAGCTTCAAAGGTCAGTAAGAGGGTTTTCCCAACTGGATGAGATGGGAGCAGGGTCCCCCCCATGTGGGCCAAAGATGGCAGTGGCAGTAGTGGTACCAGTGGTGGTAGCCCTGCTCTGCCTAAAGCCTTGGGGGAATTGAGCAGCTGATCTTAACCCCAGCCCTGAGCATGGTCCTGGGGTGAGGAAGAGCACTAGGATACTCCTCTTGACAAAAGATTCAGAAGTCAAGTAACTGGCTGGGAAAATGCCCCAAAAAGGCGAAAAAATGGGACCATAAAAGGCTAATTTCTTGGTGAACAGGTATTTCTTCCACTTTTTTGGATGAGGAAGAACAATGCATACTGTCAGAGGAAGTCAAGGCTTCTGCATCCAGTACCTCCAAAATGAATATGCTGTGAGCTTAGGCCATTGAAGAGCTTGAAAAGCAAGTCAAGAGCTTGGTAAAGGAGACCCAGAAAATACTGAAGAAAATAACACCTTTAAAAGTAGGTGAACTCAATTAGAAAAAGAGGTCAAACAAGCCAAGGAGGAGAAGAAGGCTTCAAAAAGCAGAATCAACCCAAGGGAAAAGGAAGTTCAAAAGCTCATTGAAGAACATAGTTCCTTAAAAATGAGAGTGGAGCTGAGGGAAGCTAAAGAGTATATGATAAATCAAGAAATTAGAAAATAAAGCCAAAAGAATGACAAAATAGAAGATAATGTGAAATATCTCATTGGAAGAAGAACTGACCTGGAAAACAGATTCAGGAGAGACAGTTTAAAAATTATGGGATGACCTGAAAGCCATAATCAAAAAAGAGCCTAGACATTATCTTTCATGAAATTATCAAGGAAAACTGTCCTGATACTCTAGAACCAGAGGCTAAAATAAATATTGAAAGAATCCACTGATCACCTCCTGAGAGAGATACAAAGAGAGAAACTCTGAGGAATATTGGGGCCAAATTTCAGAGTTCCCAGGTGAAGGAGAAAATATTGCAAGCAGCTAGAAAGAAACAATTCAAGTATTGTGGAAATACAATCAGGATAACCAGGATCTGGCAGCTTCTACATTAAGAGACAGAAGGGCTTGGAATAGGATGTTTCAACAGTCAAAGGAACTGGGATTGAAGCCAAGAATCACCTACTCAGCAAAACTGAGTATAATACTTCAGGGGAAAAAAATGGTCATTCAATGATATAGAGGACTTTCAAGCATTCTTGATGAAAAGACCAGAGCTGAAAAGAAAATTTAACTTTCAAACACAAGAATGAAGAGAAGTATTAAAAGGTAAACAGGAAAGTAAAATCATAAAGGACTTTCTAAAGCTGATCTGTTTACATTCCTACATAGAAAGATAATATTTGTAACTCTTGAGACTTTTCTCAGTATTTGGGTAGTTGGAGGGATTATACACACACACACACACACACACACACACACACACACACACACCCACACAGACACACACACACAGACACACATATAAACAGAAAGCACAGGTTGAGTTGAATCAGAAGGAATGATATGTATAAAAAATAAAATTAAGGGTTGAGAGAGGAATATATTGGGAGGAGAAAGGGAGAAATGGAATGGGGCAAATTATCACTTATAAAAGAAATAAAAAAATCTTTTTCAATGGAGCAGAAAAGGGAGGAGGTGAGAGGGGGAAAAGTGAAGCTTAATTTCTTCACATGTGGCTTACGGAGGGAATAACATGCTCTCTCAATTTGTTATGAAAATCTGTGTTACACTACAGGAAAGTAGGGGAGAAGTGGACAAGTGGGGTGGGGGGGATGAAAGAAGGGAGGGCAAATGAGAGAAGAGAGTAATTAGAAGTAAACACTATTGGTAAGGGACAAGGCCAAATGAGAGAATAGAAGAAATGGGGGACAGGGTAAGATGGAGGGAAATATAGTTAGTCTTACACAACATGACTATTATCGAAGTCTTTTGCCAAGTGACACATATATAGCCTGTACTGAATTGTTTGCTTTCGCAGTGGGGATGGGTGGGGAAGGAGGAAGGGAGAGAAGTTGAAATTCAAAGTATTAGGAATGAATGTTGAGAATTGTTATTGTGTGTATCTGGGAAATCAGAAATACAGGTGATGGAGTGTAGATATCTATCTTGCCCTACAGGATAAGAGAGAAGATGGGGATAAGGGAAAGGTGGGGTGTGACAGAAGGGAGGGCACATTGAGGGAAGAGGTATGCAAGGTGTTATGGGGTGGAGGGAGGGGAGAGATGGGGAGAAAAACTGGAACTGAAAATTTTGTGGAAATGAATGTTGAAATGTAAAAATAAACAAAAGCATAAAAAAAAGAATTTGGATGCTATACCACTTGGTGCATATATGTTTAGTAATGATATTATTTCATTGTCTCTGGTGACTTTTAGCAGAATATAGTTTCCTTCCTTATACATTTGGATTAGATCTATTTTTGCTTTTGCTTTGTCTGAGAGTAGGATTGTGACCCCTGCTTTTTTACATCAGCTGAGGCATAATATTTTCTGCTCCAACCTTTTCCCTTTTCCCTTTGTGTATCCCCCTGTTTCAAATGTGTTTCTTGTAAGCAACATATTGTAGGATTATGGTTTTTAATCCATTCTGCTATCTACCTCCATTTTATGGAAGACTTCATCCCATTCACATTCACAGTTATGATTATTATTTGTGTTTTTCTCTCCATCTTATGCCTGTTCCCCCATTTATGTTTTATTCCTCCCTTCCCCCTTCCCCTCCCCAAAAGAGCTTTGCTTTGACCACTGCCTCCCTTAATCTTCCTTCCCTTTTAAACCCCTCCCCCCTCCATTTTCTTTCCCCCCCCCCTCTCCTTCTAATGCCTGTAGGGCAAGTTAGATTTCCATACTTAACCAAGTATGTAGTTCCCTCCTTGAACCAAATCAGATAAGAATAAAGCTCAAACAATGCTCATCTCCCTCCTCTCTTTCCCTCAACTATAATTAGTTATTGTGCCTCTTCCTGTGATGTAATTAACTTTTTTCTGCCTCCTCCTTTACTTTTCTCCCATTACAGTCTCTTTGCACCCATTGATTATGTTTTATATCATCACATCAGCTAATTTATACCCACTCCCTCCATCTATGTATATCCCTTTTAAATGTCATAATAAATATACATTTCTCAAGATTAACACGTATCTTTCTCTCATATAGGAATGTAAATAGTTTGCCCACATTGAATAAGAAGTTTCTTTTACCTGTGTTTACCTTTTTATGCCTCTCTTGAGTCTTGTATTTGAAGATCAAATTTTCTATTGAGCTCTGACCTTTTCATCAGGAAGGTCTGGAAATCCCTTATTTCACTGAACGTCCATCTCCTTGCCTGAAAGATTATGCTCAGTTTTGCTACATAGTTGAGCTTTGCTAGTAGTCTAAGCTCCTTTGTCTTACAGAATTTTTATATTTCAGTCCCTGCAATGTTTTTTTAAAAATTTATTTATTTAAGTTTTCAACATTCATTTCCACAAAATTTTGGGTTCCAAATTTTCTCCCCATTTCTCCCCTTCCCCACCCCAAAACGCCAAGCATTCTAATTACCCCTATCACCAATCTGTCCTCCCTTCTAACAGCCCTCCCTTCCCTTATCCCCATCTTCTCTTTTGTCCTAAAGGGCAAGACAACTTTGTATACCCCATTATCTGTGTTTCTCATTTCCCAGTTGTATGCAAGAACAGTACTCAACAGTTTTTCCTAAAACTTTGAATTCCAACTTCTCTTCCTCTCTCCCTCCCCACCCATTCCCTTTGGGATGGCAAGGAATTCAATATAGGCCATATCTGCGTAGTTTTGGAAATGACTTCCATAATAGTTGTGTTGTGTAAGACTAACTATATTTCCCTCCATCCTATCCTGACCCCCATTTCTTCTATTCTCTCTTTTGATCCTATACTTCCCCAAGAATGTTGACTTCTAACTTCTTCCTACTCCCATTGCCCTCCCTTCCATCATCCTCCCACCTTACTTATCCCATTCTCCCCCACTTTCCTGTATTGTAAGATAGGTTTTCATACCAAAATGAGTGTGCATTTTATTCATTCCTTTAGTCCAGTGTGATGAGAGTAAGCTTTATGGTTTTTCTCTCACCTCCCCTTGTTATCCCTCCACTGAAAAGTCTTTTACTTGCCTCTTTTATGAGAGATAATTTATCCCATTCTATTTCTCCCTTTCTCCTCCCAATATATTTGTCTCTCACCACTTAATTTCATTTTTTAAAGATATGATCCCATCCTATTCATTTCACCCTGTGCTCTCTCTCTCTCTCTCTCTCTCTCTCTCTCTCTCTCTCTCTCTCTCTCTCTCTCTCTCTCTCTCTCTGTCTCTGTCTCTCTCTCACTGTGTGTTGTAATCCCACCAACTCCCCAGATATTGAAAAAACTTTCAAGAGTTACAAATATTGTCTTTCCATGTCGGAATCTAAATAGTTCAACTTTGCTAAGTCCCTTATGATTTCTCTTTGCTGTTGACCTTTTCATGCTTCTCTTCGTTCTTGTGTGTGAAGGTCAAATTTTCTTTTTGGCTCTGGTCTTTTCATCAAGAATGCTTGAAAGTCCTCGATTTCATTGAAAGACGATTTTTTTCCTGAAGTATTATACTCAGTTTTGCTGAGTAGGTGATTCTTGGTTTTAGTCCTAGTTCCTTTGACTTCTGGAATATAGTATTCCATGTCCTTCAGTCTTTTAATGTAGAAGCTACTAGATCTTGTGTTATCCTGATTGTATTTCCACAATACTTGAATTGTTTCTTTCTAGCTGCTTGCAATATTTTCCCCTTGATCTGGGAACTCTGGAATTTGGCCACAATGTTCCCAAGAGTTTCTCATTTTGGATCTCTTTTAGGAGGTGATTGGTGGAGTCTTTCCGTATTTATTTTGCCCCCTGGTTCTAGAATATCAGGGTAGTTTTACTTGATAATTTCATGAAAATGATGTCAAGGCTCTTTTTTTTGATCATGGCTTTCAGGTAGTCCCATAATTTTTAAATTGTGTCTCCTGGATCTATTTTCCAGGTCAGTTGTTTTTCCAATGAGATATTTCCCATTATCTTCCATATTTTCATTCTTTTGGTTTTGTTTTGTGATTTCTTGGTTTCTCATAAAGTCATGAGCCTCCATCTGTTCCATTCCATTTTTAAAGAACTATTTTCTTTAGTGAGCTTTTGAACCTCCTTTTCCATTTGGCTAATTCTGCTTTTTAAAGCCTTCTTCTCCTCATTGGCTTTTTGAACCTCTGCCAATAGAGTTATCCTATTTTTCAAGGTGATGTTTTGTTCAGCATTTTTTTTGAGTCTCCATTAGTAATGTGTTAACTCGCTTTTCATGCTTTTCTTGCATCTCTCTCATTTCTCTTCCCAGTTTTTCCTCCATCTCTCTTACTTGATTTTCAAAATCCTTTCTGAGCGCTTCCATGGCTTGAGACCACTGAATATTTATTTTGGATGTTTGGACTACAGAATCCTTGACTTTTACATCTTTCCTTGACAGTAAGCATTGTTCTTCCTCTTCAGAAAGGATGGGAGAAGATATCTGTTCACTATGAAAGCAACCTTCTATAGTCTTATTTTTTGCCCATTTTGGGGCATTTTCCCAACCACTTACTTGACTTTTGGTTCCTTTGTCAAGAGTAAGCTATTCTCTGGGAATCTGTAAGATCTCAGTTCCTTCTTGTTGGCAAAATCAAGCATGTACACTGGTCTGGGAGTAGGCAGAGATGTTTGTGCCCAGAATCTTAGCCGTTTCCTCTCCACAGCTACCTGGCCTCCAGTTCCACTGCTATTCAGCGTGAGATAAAGATCAGCTCCCTCAGGGCCTCTACACAGGGCTGAGGCAATATTCAGCCCCTTAGTGCCCTCAGCGCTTTTATGATCCACCAGTGGATGCAGGCTGCTGTAGGAGCTGTGGTGGGAACTGTTGCCGCCTGCCTGATGTGGCCTCTGCGGCTGCTGTCTAGGAACAGAGCTATGGGAAGGCCCTTCTCTCTTCCTGTCCAGCTGAAAAAACCCCATCTGTGATCTTTGGCGCCTATGGGTTGAGGGATCTGCAGACCTGCTGCTGCTGGGACTGGAGATTCTTCCCCTGAGGTGTCCTCCTCCCCGAGCTGCACTGCGCCCCACCACACCAGTGTGGCCAAGGCTGGGCTGGGCTCCTCTCTACGTGTTGTAAACCTCACATTTCCCATGGGCCTTTCAGGTCACCCTGGGCTGGAAATCTCCTCCACTCTGTTGTTCTCCACTTCTGCTGCTCCAAAATTTGTTGAGAGTTCCTCTCTACAGGTATTTTATGGACTGTGTGGAGAGAGCCTGCATATGTGTGTCTTTCTACTCTGTCATCTTGTCTCCACCTCCCCACCCCCCAGTCTTTTAATGTAGGAGTTTTAAGATCCTGTGTGATCCTGACTGTTGTTCCTTGATATTTGAATTGTTTCTTTCTGTCTGTTTGCAGTATTTTCTCCTTAACTTTATAGTTCTGGCATTTTCCATTTGGGATCTCTTTTAGAAGGTGATCGGTGGATTCTTTCAATGAAGACTTTGCCCTCTCGATCTAGGATCTCAGGGCAGTTTTCCCTGATGATTTCTTGGTAGATATTTTCCAGGCTTTTTTTTTCAACATGGACTTCTGGTACACCAATAATTCTTTAGATTTTTCTCTCCTGGATCCATTTTCCAGGTCAGTTGCTTTTCCAATGAGATATTTTACATTTTCATATATTTCATATATTTTATCTTTAGATTTTGTTTGACTGATTCTTGATATCTCACAGAGTCATTAACTTCCACTTGCCCAATTCTAATTTTTAATAAACTGTTTTCTTCAGTTAGCTTTTGTACTTACTTTTCCATGTGTCCAGTTTTCCTAGTTAGGTTTTATGCTTCCTTATCCATTTGGCCAATTTTACTTTTTAGGGAACTGATCTTTACATTGAATTCTTTTTTCATTTTGTCAGTTTTGTCAATCATTTTGTCAGTCTTTGGGCAATTTTTCTCTTACCTCTGTATTTTGGCTTTTAAAAATCCTTCTTGAGTTCTTCCAAGAATGTTTTTTGGGTTTGAGATCAGTTCATATTCCCTTTTGAAGTCTGTCAGTGCTGTCCTCTTCTGCATTCATATTTTGGTCTTCTCTGTTCACATTGTAAGATTCTATGGTCTTTGCTTTTCTGATTTCCTTGTTGACCATGGTAATTGCCTTTTCCTCAGTGTTGGTGCTTACAGGCTTCACCCTCCTTGGAGCTCAGAATCTCCTGTTGGTATGCTGACTTCATACTTGCTGGAATGCCTCTGATCCTGTACTAGTCCCCTTCAGCCAAAGCAAGATACACTCTTCTCATTGATCTCCCGAGAATTCCAAGCTGAGAGACTGCTATGCTCCTTCTTCCAATTCCCTGGGGAAATATTCTCTGGGTTTTTCAAGGGCAACAAGGGTAGGATGAGAACATTTACATTTACTCTGCCATCTTGGCTCCCAGACATTGAGGTAGGTGACATTCAAACATCAAATCTGTTGGCTGATAGTCTCAGGAGTGACTTCTGCTGTTACTAGGGTACCAGCATTTCTCTCTCACTCAGTTCTGCTAGACTCCTGTCCTGTGCTGATATATTTGAGAATCTGCATTGCTGCCTCTGCTTCAGCCCACCTGGGGCCATATCCATTCCCCTTTGCTATGGCAGTCTGCCCCAGTGCAGCCTATGCACTCTGTGCTCCCCCAACCCCATGTAAAAAAGATGCTTCCCATTGACCTTCTGGCCTGTCCTGAGTGGGAAATCTGCCAAACTCTGTCTTCTAGTGAATTCTACCACTACAAAATTTGTTCAGATTCACTTTTTAAAGGTATCTGAAGGAATTTATGGTAGAGCTCAGATTCATCTCTTCTTTCCCTCCACCATCTTGGCCCACATTTCCATCCCTGTCTTTGAAAGGGAAAAAGGGATTGTTGAGGTCAGGACTGTCCAGAGATTGGAGTAAGAACAGATTGAGGACAGGGAGTTGACTCCCGGTGAGTATTTCATGAGGACTGTCCTTTAATATTGTCCAATTGTTCTCTCCCCATCTCTGCCCCAAGTCAACATTACCTGTGCAACTGTGCCAGGCCCAAAGATAGCAAATAGTAACACCCACTTCTATTGAAAAAGTCACTGCCACGACCCCAGTCAGGTTCCACCAAAAGCCACGTTTTTGAAGTCTTTCTGAAAGAGGATAAGAAGGGTCAAGGGCATAACCACTTAGACTCTCCCCTAACTCCTGAACTATCAACTCTGACTCAAGGGCTCAGGAGCTCCCAAAGGAGTAGGAGTACAAGTTTTCTCCAGCTAAATCTGGCTCATAGAAGATGACCACTGGCCCAACTCTCCTGCTAAAGAGAAAAGGTACTGAAATGGAGAGATATGAATCTCTTGTAGTCCCCAAAGACAGCTTATTTCCACTTCTTTGATTCCATGTTTTCTCATACAGAGAACATTCCAGAAGAGGATAGAGGCCACCAGCCGCGGGAATAGAAGATGTAAGCTGGAGGATCTAGGTACTTAGAGATAGTTCCTTAGCTCCAATCATAGACCCCTGAGGAAAGAGGAGCTCTGAGACTGAGATATGTCTTGTACTCCTGTAACTTTTCTGTCTGTATTATCTTGGAGCAAAGCACCACAGAAAATCCTAAAGGGTGTTTATTATAGGTATTACTGGTGCTCTTGTAGGGTTAATGTGTTAGGAGAGGGGGGATGCACCAAGTGCTCATATCCCTGCACCTTCTGTGCTCAAATTGTCCCATAGGGCTCAACAGGAATTCCTTGCCCTGACTTTTGTTCATACTTACCTCTTTTGTCGAGAAATAAAAGGATAGCCAATAAAGATGACATTATCCACAAGCCAGTGATGTTCCTTATCATATTTCCCAACTGGGGATCCATTGGAATGGTTGCTTCCTCACCTGAAACATAACATGCCAACTCAGGAGAATCTGACCTGCATATTCTGTCCTGGCACAGGAAAAGACATTCCATATTAGTCTTTGGGAAGCTTCTCCCCTTCTTCAAGTAGAGGAAGGTCACTTAAAGGGACATTCTTCCTGTGGAGAGGGGCATCTCTGGCTCTGCTGAGGGAGGAGGATGAAAATCTGGCTGAGCATAGGAAGAACAGGGGCCATGGCCATACATTCCAGGCTACCAACCACTAACCCCATCCCTGGCTCTCTCTATCTCCTGATGCTCCCTCTTCCATTCCTTGCACTCATTCCTCAACCACAGTAACTTCCATTCAAGTTCCAGAAGCTGTCTACCAACCTCGGGACAGAGCATATCTATTGTGAACAAAGTTAGACTATAGAAAAGGGTCTACAAGGAATATATTAGTGTGGTAGGTGTGAAGAATTGCTGTTTCTATATTGTGGGGATTCAACCAGTTATTCAATAAACATTTATTCAGTGCCTACTATGTGCCAGGCATTGTGTTAAGTGCAGGGGATAGAAAAAAGGCAAAAAGAGAATCTCTGCTCTCAAGGACCTCAGTCTAATTGGGAGACAATTTCAAAAAAGTAATGTACAAATATGCCTATTTTGAAAACAAAGAGTAAATAGTCTTTCTTTCCTCCCTCCTTCTCTTTCCTGCTCCTTCCCTTCCTCCCTTCCTTTCTTCTTTACTTTCTTCTCTCCTTCCTTCCTTCTTTTCTTTCCTCCTTTCTCCCCTTCCATCCATCTCTTTTTCTCCCTTCCTTCCATCCTCCCTTCTTCCATCCCTCACTGCTTTCCTCCCATCATTGTTCCCTTTCTCCATCATTTCCTTCCTCCCTGTCTTCCTTTCTTCTTGCTCCTTCCCTTCTCCTTCCCTTCCTCTCCTTCCTTCTTTCATTCATCCATTCCTTTCCTAGTGCTTAGCCCAGTGGTTGATACATAGAAGGTGCTTAATAAATTTTTGTTGAATTGAATTGTTCTCACTTGATCCTCAGCAATAATCCTGTATGCTGTGTGCTGTTATTAACACTATTTTACCTGAGAGCAAAACTGAGGTTAAGGGACAGGGCTAGGGTCACACAGAGAGTAAGTGTCTGAGGCAAAAAGTGAACTTTCTGATTCCAACTCCAAGCTGCACCACCCAACTCCTTTTGAACCACGATGTTCTCATGGTCTCACTTCCTTAACTGTGTTCTATGGCACCTCATGAGAAGATCAAAATGCTAATGTTGATACCAGTGACAATTTTCCTCTTAATTTATTAGCCACTAAAATCATACATGTGCCAAAAAAATGCAATTGTTTCCCACAAGAAAATAATATCAGTCACTTCCCACACCAAAATCACAACAATCACATAACCTTTTTAATTGCAAATTTAGTTTGAATCTCACACTGCGCTTCTGCAATCCCATGGCATGTTCCATGGCCCATTCTGATTAAAATTATGAGTTCTGTCAATGTATTTGAAAACCAAAAACATTCCTTAGTCAAATTAACTTGGGAACTTCTAGTCTTTGGAACTTCTTCCTTTCCATGAATACAATAACTGTGTGGTGATGGTGGTGATGTTGATGATGGTAGTGGTGGTGGTGGTGGGGGTGGTGATGGTGGTGTGTGTGTGTGTGTGTGTGTGCATATGTGTGTGCACATGTGTGAGTGTGTATCTATACATGTGTATGTGTGCTAGGTCACTAGAAGCTGGGCAAAATGATACTACTTTTACACCCCTCCCTTGACACTTTCTTCTTTCTTCCTTGGTTTCCCATTTTTCTATCTCTCCCTCCCAATCTTCCCATTTCCTTTCTTTTTCTCTTTCTATTGAAACCTAAATATTGGCATTGGAACCTAGCACAATAGGGAGAAAGAAATAGGATTAGAATTTCATCTCTACATAAGTAGGAAGTGTCAGGTGGAGAAGAGGAATAAGGCAAATCAACATCTTACCTAGAACACACCCTTCCAATGTGTTTTCTCCCAGATCTACTTAGGACTAATTTTCTAGACTTCACACCAGAGCTGTAAATTCTTTTTCCACACTGGTTTAAGCACTTGGATTTGGTTACTCGTGAAACTGTGATGCAGTATGTTGTTTATACTCTCTCAGAGTAGAAAAACACCCTTTTTTCTCCTCTGATGGGACAGATGGGCCTAATCAAGAGTGACCACATGCTACCAGGAGCCAGGATTCAAAGTCTCATCTCAACAGAAATCAGAACAGATTTGTTCCCTCATTGTCATGTAATGCATAAAAAGTGTGAGAGACATGATTTCTGGGTTATTAGTAATTTTATTAATTATGTCTAGCAAATAACTAAGAAAATGAAGGTCATTTGGCCATCTCTCTTAAACCAAAGATGGATCATGACAGCCTATTGATGCTTATGTGGCCTTGGGAAGGTGAGTGTTCTCCACAGATGGCAAACAACTCTGATTAGTTAACAATTAATGAGAAGAATCAATATTATGATGAAAAGGGACCTATTCTAATGAGGGGCTAGGGGAATGTGACTTTGATTGTATCACTCTTACTCTCAGGCCACCCTCATCTCCCAGCCATCTAGACCAAGGAACTACTCTCCCCCACCCAAGCCTAGAAGAACAAAATGGGCATCCCCTGTTGGGTGGGGTCTGAACAGGATTGAGGAGAATGTTAAAGTCAATCTCATTATCAGCCCTATTCTTCAATGGCTGATTTGACCTAGTAGAGGATGAAGAAATAGGAAGGGAAAACATCCTAGATTTCCCCCAAAGTAATTGGTTATGAGTGAAATAAGGATATTGTGAAGACTTCTAATAATAAAATATGGGGAATATTATATTTTCTAAATAAAATTTATTTTCCATAAGGCCTATCTCTCCAGATGCCTAATTTCCAGGAATCCAGGGTTTGTGGACAGTTAGGGCCCTTCCCTAACTTTCCCCCCTTCTCTCTGTGATAGTGCTACCTGAACAGTGGTATTTTACCAAATAAGGACATAATGGACTATAGCTGGAATTTCTTGGAAGTTAATCAAATCTCTCTTTGTTCATTATAATATGGCCACATCATACAGTTCCCTCTTCACCCCCTCCCCTCCTTTTTACTTTAGTTGTAGAATAGCCACATCAACAATTAGTCAGGTATTAGATAAGGAAGTGTATTTGGATAGGTGGATCCTGGTTACCTGATTTCTCGGGTCTTGTCTAGTTTTTTGTGCTTACACTGTAAACTCCCAGCCAATGGAGAGGTGGGATAGTAGGGGGCAGGATTCTCTGTATTAGGGCATATGATGGTGCTTTGTTCTCTGTAAACTGCCTCCTTCCACTAGTCCCATCCTGGGGGAGGGACACCCCTTTCTTGTGAGAACTGAATAAAACACTTTCTGTTCTTACCTCGAGAAGCCTCTTTATTATTTTATAAAGTTTTGGGTAAGAGTCTCATACCCCACACAGTCTTTAATACAAGAGAGCAATAATAATTTCTCTCATTTGGTTCATAAATTAGCAGAATCATACTCCTTGTAAGCCTTTTAGATTGTAAGGACTCTAGAGACTATCTTCTCCAATTGTTTGAAGTCTTAGAAGTAGCCAAAAAAGTGGCTTCAGATGGGTTAGTGAAGACATGAAGAGAGAAAGAAGAGGCAAAGTGGTTACTGGGAAGGTTATTAGTGATAACCACTTAAAATCATTTGAAATTCAAAAAGGGCCAGAGCCTGAATTAATCAATCACAAGAAAAAGCTTTTGGTCTAACTTTTGCTCTCTTCTTTGCTCTCTGAGTGTACTCAGAGAATACCTCTTCCTATGTCAACAAGGTCAGATGGGGGTGACTGAAGAGCATTTTTTCTTTTTATGGCCATGAAGGATGAGACCCTTAACCTAAGACACTATCTTAAATAATGAAATTTTTTCTTATCTTAATATTTTATGGACACATACTATTTTATGGCATGTTAATGATAAAGAAAACAAATATCCTGGGTCATAATTTTGATTGACAGTTTGTCAACTCTTTTATTTTATTGTATTTACCACCTATTCAATTAATAAAATTCCTTTTTCATATTATGGTTAAACATGTATGGAGGTCATAAATTTCACAGACATAGAGACCCTGAGTTGGGATTGTTCTAAAATGTACTTAAGCCTTCTTGTTCCTTTTGTCAGGCAGTCAAACTTGATCTGGCTGTATACATATATGTATTCTGCTAGCTTTAGGGGAATAAATAATACATATATGTACCACCTAGCCTGTTTGCCTCTTTTAACCAAATTTTCAGGTCAATGTTAGGTAATAAGTAATTGAAAGACTTGAAAGATTATGGGAAGGAAAAAGAACAGAATCTCTTAGCTTTCAGTGATTCTCCTACTCCATTCTTAATTAGGCCATGGGCAACAAACCAACAAACAGGTAATGAAATATGTGGACCCTCTCTGGTTAAGAGGGCAGTGTTGGCGATCTCATTGGGGATGTAGCTTAAAACTTCTCTGAGAATTCTGGGAGTTGGAGTTTTGCTCATTTTCTTGTCCAGGGAAATACTGGGAATTAGTAGATGAGAATGATGCAACACCAGAGATGGCTTGAATGAGTCTTTTAGGAGTTTCAGGAAGGAGATACAGAAGCAGACAGTGATTCTGGCAGAGATGGTGAAGATGGAGTTGAGCATGGCACCAGGGCAGCCAAGCTCTTCATTTATCCCAGGGATAACCCTGGTCATTAATAGATGTCCTCCTCACCACGAGCCATGAATCCAGACGAATGAAGAGCTGTCTTTTTTCTCCTCCCACCCTTCCATCCTTCTGAGCAAGGACTTAAATTCAAAATTTTCTGTTCCATTTAAACAGTTCGTCAATGTTTAAAGGTAGTTTTGTTAAAATTCATTCTTCTAGACCAAAAACCTGCACAACATACAGCCCTCAGTGTGCTTGTGGCTGGCCCAAGGATTTTGGGCAGCCTTCCACTTCTCACTCTCTCCCGTTTATAACCTGACTTGGGACAACCAACCATTACCAGTCTCTCTCTAGTTACCTTTACTTAGAAAGTGAGCTGTTAAAAATCTCTCTTTGGCCTGAAGAAGTTCAGCCTATTTTAATTTTGACCCCTACCTACTGCAACTTGAGCAGGCCTGCTCTAGATAAAAGAAATCAATCTCTATTTTGCCTTTGAGTTTTGTACTCCTTGAAGCCTACCCCATGGGGGATGGGTACCAAGCTGCACTGGTCATCAGATTGACACTTTAAGACTGGAACTATGGAGCTGGAGCTTTAGCCCAAGAGTCTTTCTTCAGGTGATAGGGCCAGGGAAGAAAGAGCTGGGACCATGACCAGTACTCCCCTGAATCTGAGGCACATGGAGACGGAAAGTAGAGTGGCTGGGCTTGGCAACTAAAAATCTCATTAGTTGCTGAAATGAAAAGAGAGGTGGCTCTCTGCCACTGTGCTTTCCTAAAGTCTTAGACATATAACCCCAGTTTTTAATCCTGTTCACTACCTGTAAGTGTGGGAGTGATTGGGGGTGGGGGCAGAGGTTTCCATGTAGATCCATTTAATGCTTTTCTGTTCATTTTTGCTATATGTAGTTAACTATATGACCACAGTATGCTGAGTGACTGTGTCCTTTGAATGTGAGAAGCAGATTTACTTGACTGACAGAAGAAATTCTAAGAGCAGGATAGGGACTCCAGAGTTATCATGTTCATCTTTGGATATTTTCACCAGAGTTATCATGTTCATCTTTGGATATTTTCACCAAGAGGCCATAGATATGTGCCCACTGCTGGCCAGTCTGCCACATCTCCAGCCTGGTTTCTTGCCTTTGGGAAGGGGAATAACATGATTCCTTCAGCTGCAATTATACTTTTACTTACTTCTTTTAGAGGACTCCACACTAAAGGATGCCAAACCTCTATGTGAACAAGGGCACCTAAGTGGTGCAGTAGACAGAGCCCTGAACTTGAAGTCTTCCAAGAAGATAAAGGCCTTTCTGACTTCCAATCTAACTTTATTCACTTATTAGCTATGTGAACCTGGGCAAGTAATTTAACTTGTGTCTGCCTTAGTTCCCTCAACTGCAAATGGGGATAATGATAGAACTTATACATAGGGTTGTTGTGAGGATCAAGTGAGGTATCTACAAAATGCTTAGCAGAGCATCTGGCACATAGTAGACACTTAATAAATGATTGTTTCCTTCCTTCTTATGGAAAATGAAAATCTATCTAAACTCATTCCTCAATAATGAACAAAATTTCCTCTGGTCATAACCTGCCCCCATACCGAAGATTCTAAACCCCTGGTCATCATTCAAATGCATTTTCAACACCCTCCCTGGGCACATCCCCCATCCCTTATTGCCATTCCCCTCAGCCCCACCCAGTGTCTCATTCAACAGTTACCCATTTCTTCTACTTTGGTCTCTGATATGTCTGCTCCAGAGACACAGACTTGCTATCATCTTCAAACCTTTCCTTTCCAACTCCTTCCATCTATTGACCCTCACTGAGATCTGGCTTTCTCTTAGTAACAGAATCTCCCTGGTCATATTTCTCCATCTCACTGATCAAGATGGGGGCCTTGCAATTCTCCTTGTTCCTCATTACTGTCTCCAGATTTTCTCTCTACTACTATCCCTCAGTAATCTCTCCTCCTTTAAGGCTCACTCATTCTACATCTACCATTCAATTATTTCTGGTAGTTATTCTCTATAGACCTCCAGGACACTCGCATTCTTTACTTCAGGAGTTCAGTATTTAACTCACAGTCTCTTCTCAACTCCTGCCTTTACACTAGGGGACTTCACCTTATATACATAGCTCATCAGACACCCCAAGTTCCTAGTTCTTCAACTTATTTATTCCCCTGACTAGTTACCCCTCTACCTAATTTAAGCTGCCCACAAAATTATGCCCTTGATCTTGCCACTTCCACACATGTACCACTTCTGTGCTCATGAGCTTTGAAACTTCTTTATCTAATCATAATCTACTATCATTTCATCTTTCCTTCTGCCTTGCAACCCCTAACCTTGTTCTTCATCCACATCATAACCCTCAGTCTCTCAGTCCCTCAGTTCTCTCCCAGGCAATCATCCCTCTACTAGCTACACTCTCCTCCTTTCTCTGTCTTTACCTCTTGGTGAACTGGTTTAAATCTACATTGTCCTCCTCTCCTGAGTCCCTTATCCCCTCATTCTCTTGTAAATCTTGCCCTTCCATAACTCAGCCTTGGATTCCTCTCACATTTTGCTTCCTTGTCTATTACACAGTGCTGCTGAATGAAGCTGGAGAAAATGATGAAACTGTGCTGACTAGGTTCACTACAACTATGTGTTATGTAACTTCAACTGGGTCTTGAGCAAGACAATCCTTTTATAACTCCCATATCAACTCACTATCCTTTTCTCCACAGTGGTTCTTCCAAATCTTTTATTCATCTTCAAACCTCCCATGGCTCCCTGCTTCTTCTACCTTCCTAGTTGAGGACTTTGTTTCATATTTTACTGAAAAAACATTTGAGATCATTCATGCATAGCTCCCTTTTCATTCCTCATTTCACACCACTCAGATAGCTTTTGCTACCATCTCCATGTTTTCCTTGCAAAAGAAAACTTTCTACATGCACAAGTGATCTCGTTCTAATTCAGCAGATTGATCCTAATATCTCCACTCTCTCATTGATCTTCAAACTTATTCTGTCTTTTGTCTCCTTTACTTCCTACCTACACACATCCTCAAAAACCCCTCCCTTGACCCAACCATCCTGGCTAACTTTTCTCTTCTTGGTGACTATACTTCTTGAGAAGGTGGGGGCCATTGTACTCTATGCTGACTAATGTCTTGCCACTGTACTCCTTTGACTCTGGAGGATAGAGTGAGGCAGATGGCTTTGCATAGGCCTGCCTCACTTAAGTCCAACTCACTTACTAGTGAAGATATAGCCTCCTGATGATACTGGTTCTTTTTTGGGAATGAAAGGAAAACAACAGTGTGTGAGTAGTAGTAGCTAACTCTTTGGGGACCCAAATGAGTAGTTCCATTTGGGCAATGCTGCTATTTCCTCTGTCCATCTTTCTGCCACCCCCATTCTCCTTCTCTTTTCCCTCTGTCCAGGGGGAGAGTCATATCCTTATAAGTGCTTTTGATTGCATATATTTTGCAAGATATCTTGAAGTTTGGAGAGTTGGCTTTTTTTCTTCCCTATTTATTTATTCTATTTTTTTAAAAAACTGTTACAATTAAACCTTTTTGTTTCACATAGTTTTCATTCATGATTTCTTGAAACATAGCTTTGATAGACCAGGTTTTGATAAAGCGTATTGGGATTCAAACAGTGCTACCTGACTGTGCCTTTAAACCCAAGTCACTCTGGCTGTTTATTGTCTTTTCTGCCTCTGTTCCTCAACTGTAAAATGGGAGTAATGATTACACGTATTTCCTAGGATTGCTGTGAGGACTGTTTGTGACTGGTATTGCAAGTACCAATTTGCTACTGGGTGATTATTCCCAAATCTTACTTAATGGCTTCCCCCTAGGGTTCTTTCCAGTCCCATTTTCCTTTCTGTCTTGCTCTGAATGTTCAGGAACTTGACTTTACCTCTGTTTCTCAATTATTTTTGTCCCTTATTCCCTGAGTCCCCTTAGTCCTCCTGGTTCTCAAGTGCCTCCAGCTCTCAAATTCCTTTAGCCCAGTTTTGGTCCTGAGGCCTCTTGTCCACTCAGAAACCTCAAGAATTACAGGTTCCGATGGTGATCTGGTCAGAGTTCATATTTTATACCCATTTAGAAATATCTGATATTGTATTGTCTTGGGCAAGGACAAGAGTTTAACAGTCAGTTCTTTCTCTCCAATAACAATAGTGTTATACTTTTTGCATCTCAATTTGAAAACTGCAAGACATTTTACAGGCATCATTTCAAGTAAATCTCACAAGAATTCTAAGAAGTAGATAATATAAGTTTACTACCCCCATTTTAAAGATGAGTAAACTGAGTATCAAAGAGAGTAAACTGAACATCAAAGAGTTTAAGGGATTTTCCCATAGTCATAGCGTTAGTATCAGCAGTGGAATATGAGCCCATGTCTGCTTGATTCCAACACAATTCGTCTTTGCTTCACTCCCAGGTATTTCTCCACTGAAAGTTCATGCCTTCCTCCCACAACAGACCCCAGGGACCTCCCAGGAAGTCCTCTCTCAAGCCATGAACCTCCGGTAAAATATTGTGGGGTGGGGGCAGTGGAGGGAGTGGGAAATTGTAATATTGTGGAGTCACAAAGAGGGATGCGACCTTGGAGATGTTCAGGTTTAACCTTCCCCCACTCCACCACTACATCTCACTCCACATTCACCCAGTCTACACATTTTAACACAGAAGAAACAGCCAAAAGACAGAAGGAGACTTATGGAAGGTCACACATGGTAATTCTGACATTGACTACCTTGGCACGTAGGGGAGGTCTCCTGGAGTGGGGGTAGATTCTGTGTTCTACCTAAATTGAAAGTTAAAACAAAGTACAGAAAGCCAAAACAGTGAGTTTGAAATGTTGGGAGCTCATTGCATAAAGGTGGATCAGATGATAGGGCTAGTAGGTGTAGCTGAAACACTATCTGGACCCAGAGAGGTGGGAGCCATCTTCAGATGGAGGCTGGACTGTTAGGAGCCCTGCTGTAAAGAGGGGATGAGGTGGAACCAAAGTCTATTGTGAAGGGAAAAGTGAGACTCAGGAAAGAGAAGAATGGTTGTACAAGGTAGTTATTAGGGACAGTTTCTAAAAGGGCCTTGGACTGGAAGCCTTTGGTGCCATGGGTTAATCTCTGCATAGATAAATTTCCTATGACTCTCTGTTTCCCATTTTTTTCTTTGACAAAGTAATCTCTAATATGTGCCTGGCCATAACTAGCTGGACTGAGAAAATGAGCAGCATGGAAACCGGGTCATGTTGTAAGGGTGGGGGGGAAACAGTAACAAGATGAGCTGCTCATCCAAACCCACAAAGTTACCATTAGAATCCTGAAAATGAAAGAATAAAGGCAGCAATTAAGTACATAATGGGTACTTGGTAGCCAGACACTGTACTAAGTGCTTTACAAATATTATCTCATATGATCCCTGCATCACCCCAGAAGGTAGATGGATTATTATCATTCCTATTTTATAGTTGAGAAAACCAAAGCATATAGTGGTTAAGTAACTTGTTCAAGGTCCCATAACTAGTAACTGTGTGAGGCTGAATTTCAACCCATGTGTTCTTGACTTCAGGCCCAGCATTCCATTCACTGCACTATCTTGCTGCCTCTGGAAACAACTACTCCTCTGGAGAGCCAACTGGTATGACTGATGCTGTAAATTGGGTACGAACCAACCTAGGAGTGCATTACAAAAGTAGAAAGACATTATTGGGAATAATCAGGGGCATCTTATGATCTACTCTCGCTAGAGAAACCCCACTGAAGCTTGGGGAATTGACTGCACTCAGAAATTTCTGAAACATGGGTTTGAAGGACTCAATGTTTCAGAATGATGCAGCAATCTCAAAGTCATTGTGTTGGCAATAGAGTGAGAGGGATGTTTCAAAGAGGACTGGTCACTGAGCCAGGAAGAGCGGTCCATTCAACTGCTGCTCCCTTTTTCCTCTCTTTTCAACTTGTGGCTCAGAACTCTGTCTTTCTGGGAATTCTCATGAAAGGATGAGAAGGACATCTTCTAAATCCTGTGACCTTGGCAGCAATGGTAACTGTTCACATGTGACAGTATTAGTTGCCTAGGAGAGCCTGAGACTGGTTCTTGGCTTTCTTCTGCTTCATGTTCCTATCCTCGAGCAAAACTGACCAATAATGGTCCTGAGATAGGCCTTTGAGAGGTCCTGGGGCCCTTAGTTGGTGCTGACAGGTAGCATAGTTTTCTTGAGCTACATCTGGCTCACAGAAGATTAGAGTGATAGGAGAATGAGGGCAAAACTTGGCAGACTTCCCAGAAAACATGAGCCTTGAAGGAATTGTTTGGACATTGCAGAGTCAAAGGAAAAGTGAAGTAGCTCATTTAAATGTCAAACTCCTAAGAGAATAAAATTGGAGTTATGGGTTACTTTTAATGTTTTAAATCTTTGCAAATACATACCTATGACACTTGTTTTTCCAGCATTTCTTTTGTGTGGAAGAAACATATAACAATCCTGTACTGCTCCACATTTTATGCTAATTCCCTCTGTACTTCCTTCTGGTGAGGCCCTATACATGAGATAAACTGAAACTTTCAGTATTTTCCCATGAGCTCTCTGGGCGCACGAGATTAAAACCTAATAGAGAAGAAGGACGAGCCTGATACCCATTTATGGGAAAAGGTCTGGACTCAGTACTCTTGGGAGCCCAGAGCTGAGGGCGTCCCCAGCTTCCTGGTCCAGCATCAGGTCTATTGTTTCCCATGTGGGGATAGAGATGCCTCTTCTATTAAAGGGCTCTGGCTCTGGGTTCTTGAATAGACTGAATTTATTCCCAGGAGAACCTGGTCCCTAAAGACAGGGATCAGGCTCTTTCTTGCACTTGTTGACTGAAAATAATCTGCTGATATTCACATTCCTGAAGCTGAAATGGATATCATTCCCCTCAAAATCCCTGCCTCCTTCCAACCTCCTTTTCCCATGTGTGTGAAACTCTTTTGGTCTTTTTGGATTGTTTTCCCTCCCTTCATCCCCAAGAGCCAATATCAAAGTTCTCTTAATTCCACCTCTGACATTTCTCATCTTTCTTCCCACGTTTTACGCCTAAGAATGGAAACAACATATAAATAATTATGTCCATACAAACTTTAACCATAATAAATCGGAAATAATCAATAGAGCGAAGGAGAATTAAGGAGGATAGAGAAAGGCTTCCTGTAGAAGGTAATATTTTGAACTGATACTTGAAGGAAGTCAGGAAAGCCAGGAGGTGGAGATGAGAGTGAGTACCTAGACATGAAGACAGCCAGAGAAATTGCCTGGAGAGTCAGGAGATGCAATGTTTTGTTTGAGGAACATCCAGGAGTCCAGTGATACTGGATTGCAGAATATATTTGTGTGCACACGTGCGTGCGTGCGTGCGTACGTGTGTGTGTGTGTGTGTGTGTGTGAGACTTCTCAAAAGAATCAGTCTGGGAGGGGAAGACCTTCAGAGTTTCTGGCCAGAACAGAAACAATTGCTATTTACACTGACTCTGAGCCATCAAAACCCAAACGATGAACAGGAGAGGCTTGGCCTGGACCCATTATTGAACAATCAGTGAGAGCCTGAGTGATCTGGATTTAGAGGCATAGTCAATTAGCTCTATTTGAATCTCGATGGACCTTATCCAAGCCTGGTTTACCAGAGGTATACTTCAAGAAATAATGAATGAAAACTACATGAGATAACAGAGTTAATTGTCCCAGTTTTTAAATGATAGAATAGATAAATAAGGAAGAAGAAAAAAGGTCTAGCTCCCAAATGCAAAGATATCTTGCAAAGTATAAGCAATTAAAACCACATGTAAGGATATAACTCCCCATGTTGTCAGGAGAAGAGAAGTGAGTGTGATGGCTAGCTAAAACTTCTCAAGAATTTAAATCTGAAGTAGATCAGACTCTAGGCCAGAGTTTCAATTTTTCAGAAATCATATGATATGGGGAAACTTGAAGTTGTGAAACCACCTGTCCCCCTCTCCCAAGATTTTCTTAATAGGGGAGTTATTTATTCAGTCTCTTCCTCAATTCTTTGTGTCTGAGACAAATTTCTGAAAATAAGTTGCTTGCTCAGGCCCTTGATTTCCCTTTCCTTATTTCTTGTATCTGGGGCAAATTTCTAAAAATGAGTTGCTTGCTCAGGCTCTTGACCAAAAGGGTAAGGGAGGGTGGGTTTCTCGTTTTTTTAGCTATATAACCATGTTTCTGCTTCTCTACAGTGCATCCCTGCTCTAGACTGCCCAAGGGAAGGTTGATGCCCACTTCTTGCAAGAACTGAATAAAGGACTTTCTTTTTTATCTTGAGATTGGCCAGAAAAACTGGCCAATGATTTTAAAAGTATACAAAAAGAATTCCCTGATGAGAACATCTCTTTGAAAAGGAAAATTGAACAAAAGGAAAAGGAAGTACAAAAATTAAGTAGAGAAAATAACTCTTCAAAAGGAATAATTGGACAGATGGAAAAGGAAGCACAGACTGAAGACTGAAGAGCCATTGTGCTGACTTCATTGTTGTATGCCTGTGAAACATGGACAGTCTGCCAACTCTATGCCAGAAACTGAATCGCTTCCATTTGAACTGTCTTGGGAAGATTCTGATTATCACCTGGCACTATAAGGTACCAGACACTGAAGTCCTTGCTGAAACTGAACTGTGAAGTATTCAAACTATGCTTCAGAGAGCCCAACTCTGATGGCCTGGCCACATTGTTGGAATGCAAAATGTTTGCTTGCCAAAAAGACTATTTTATGGAGAACTCACAAGAAGCAGGCAATCACATGGTGGCCAGAAGAAGCAATACGAGGACACTCTCAAAGTCTCTCTCAAGAACTTTGAATTTGACTGTGCAACATGGAAGACACTGGTACAGGATTGCTCAGTATGGTGTGCCCACATCAAAAAGAGTGCTGTGCTCTTTGAGTAAAGCAGAATTGAGGCAGTACAAAGTAAAAGCAGGATGTGCATATTTGGGATATCCACCCCAAATATTCATACAGATTATTTGTGCCCAACCTGTGGTAGAACATTCTGGGCTTGTATTGGTCTGATCAGTCATAGTGGAACACACTGAAATTTCACTTTATCATGGTGGTGTCATTTTGGTCCTCTTCAAACATGAAGAACAATTATCAATTTTCCATTTATTATGACTATAGTTTGTATGTACATAATTATTTATATGTTGTTTCCCCTGTTAGGCTGTGAAATCCTTGAGAGAAGGAACTGTCTTTTGCTTCTTTTGTATCCCCAGTGTTTAACACAATGTCTAACACATAGTATGTACTTACTAAATGTTTATTGACCAGCTGGGGGGATATTGAAGTCTTTTGGAAAGATGTCTCTCACGCATGTGCCTGAGGGTCTCAAGAGACTCCTTGGCTTGAGTAGAGTGCCACTTAATAGGTAATTCAGATAGGACATTCCCTCACTGTGTAAGATCCTGTCACATGCCCTTTCTGAAGGTTTAAGGAAGGCAACATAAGAGCCAATTTAGAATGTTTACAAGGCAGTGCCACCACTGTAGTACCCCAAGTATCATACTGTGAGATGCTGAGGAAAAAAAGTTTACATTTGATTGCTTTTTCTAGACCTCCTAAAATGACATGAAATTGAAAATATTTTGTATGAATAAAATAAGCATCACCAGGAGTAGAAAGGAAGTTGCCAAGTGGGAAAAATTTTCATCAAATATCTCTTTTTTAGGGGTATGATATCCAATATACACATATGTATATATGGAAATTACAGAAATATGAGACTAAGGGCCATTCCTTAACGGTCAAAGAACATGAGCCAAGGAATGGTACACAAACAAACACCAAGTAAAATTTGCTGCAAGTCAAATTTGTTCCAGTATATTGGCAAAGAAGACAAAAATTAGGAACATGTGATGTTGCAGAAGCTGTGGAAAGGCAGTGAAACTGAGACACCGGTGCTGAATCTGTAAATTGGTGTAAGTATTCTGGAAAACAATTTGGAATCATGCTAAGAAAATGACTAAAATGTCTCTATCTTTAACCCAAAGATTCCCCTGCTGGGAAAATGCCATAAGGAAAGCAAGATCAGAAAGGAAAGCACATAACATGCCAAGATACTTCAAGTAACCTTCTGTAGGAGAAAATAACTGGAAACAAAGTAGATCTGATTGATTATGGAATGGGTAAAAATATTTGTGAATCGTGAATGTAAGAGAATATCATTGTCTTTAAAGAAATTATAGGTAAAAAGGATATAGAGAAGCATAAGAAGACATATACATTGATACAAAGTGTATTAAGGAGAACCACGAAAACTATACATACAATGACTGGAAAGAATAACAACAAATAAAACTTGAATTATGTGTAAATTATTCACACAATGTACTTCTCTAAGTGGAACAGGCTGGCATTTTGGTTGAACCCAAGTACCTTCTTCTTTAGCTTCCCTGTTGTTCTGATAATTTTCCTTTACTCACTTCAGGAAGCTATTTATGCTCTTGGAATGCTTAATATGCTCAATATGCACGTTAATTGTCTAGATTAGAATCTTGCCCTTGACCTGTTTGTTTACAACAATGCCTACAGCATGTTTAATAATATTATAGACCTATTCAGTCTTGCCATGGTAGCATTTGTGGGGTATTCCTTGCTGAACTGTGCTCATACCCTTGATGTCTGCAATATCACAATATATGTATGCATATACATAGCCAAAGGGACAACGCTATGTTTTCAAAAGGGCTTAGAAAGCATGTATCATGTCCCTCTTCTTTTTCCTTTTGTGTTTGTCATTTTACCAACTCATCGGAATATGAGAGCTGGCAGAAAATGTAGTTGGCATTTCTTTTTCAAGTGTAGATTGTACTACATCACAGAATTATACAATATTAGAGGGAAAAGGTTCCTCAGAGACCACCTAGTGGAGCACATGCATAGAAAACACTCCCTACTACAGGGTACCCAATATGCTTTTGCTTAAAGACCTCTTGCCATAGTGAACCAACAATGCTCTGAGGTGGCTCATTCCACTTATGGACAGCTTTAAGTGTTAGGAAGTTTTCCCTGCCACCAAACTAAAATTTGCTTCTTTGTGACATCTACTCCATTGTTACTAGTTTTCTCACATTGGGTTAGATAGAATAAGTCTAATCTCACTGATTTCTCTTTCAGCTTTGACATTCTGTGATACAAAAATGACAATAATAACAACTGATTAAGAACCAAATTTTTAGTATTTTAAAATTTATATGTACTTTTTAAATGTTATCATATTGAATACTCATAATACCCTAACTATACAGAATGAAAGCTTTCAAAATAAAGACCTACTGGAAGACATCTGAACCATGCGGAAAGAAGATGAAGTACACATAATTCCCATCATCCTCTCTGATGTCAGAGGTGTCCTGAAGGTACCTTCCGGGGTCTACAGAAAACAAGTTTGCATGCTAACATTTTTACTCAATTTTTGCTCAGTGACATACAGCAGTCATAATATTGGGCTGTGCAATAGATGGAAGAAATTTGGTTAGCCCTGTAGTCTAGGGTGTTAGATGAGAGGCCTGGCTCCTTTCGGCATACTCATTGTTCATTTCAGAAAATCAATGAAGTTGATCTAGAATCAAGTCTGTGACTCAGAAGGTCCTCACAGAACTCCAGACTACAAGAGATCATTCAGAATTAGCTCCAGGAGGGGCGTTTGTGCCCTATATCAGCAATAGTCTCAGTGTTCCATGGGTTATGGGAAAACCAGACCTGTCCTGGGGAAAACATGAGACCTGAGATTCCTCAGGATATATTTCAAGATTTGTCCAGAGTCCTTGCTCTAAGAAGGACACTGGAGGAATATTTGCTGGAAAGGATGAAGAAAGGAGAACAGATATTTCAAAGGAAATACCGCCCAACAAGGAGTTAGAGCTATTGAGACAAATTCACTGGGGGTGGAAGGGATAGGGACATGAGGCGTGTATGGTTTGGAGGTCAAATCAATGGTACAGCCTAGGGATAGGGAATGTAAGGCCTTAAGGTCACATGTAGCCTTAGTTAACGTTAAAATGAACAAATAGTTTTCATTTTTTGAAATTATTAACTACATAGTAGTTAGAGTTTTACAAAATAATATACATTTAAAAATATATCTAATTGATGTTTCTTGAAAGTGGCCTTATTTGATTACAGCTAAATTAATAACATGAAGAACTTCCCCCTCCTTGATAGAACCACTCCCATGCATTGTTGATTTAGATTGGAGACACAGTTATGAATACTGAACTTCCTGTTTCCTTGAGGTAGGCAGAGAGAAGTACAGTTCTCTTTTCCCCTTTGGGAAACTTCCTCAGCCAAGGAGCATGATTATCATGAAGCATTAGGTGTTGGAGGGATGGTGAAGTTGTGAACCAGCTGGAACTAGAAAAGTGAAAGAACAGAAGGTGGGAAGCAACACCCCTCCCCTTCAAGGGAGGATGTAGGGATGAGAGGCACTGGCCTGGTAGATTGGAACTATTTCCAGCTTTAGACAGAAGGAAGGAGAGAGTAAGCAGGAAAAAGAAGAGAGGGAGTACAGTGAAAGAAAGAAAAAAGGAGGGAGGGAATAGGGATGGAGCAATAAAGAAACTACGACCTTGCTTTTTGTCCCAGCCCACATCTTCTTCCTTAGGTGCCTCCAGCTCAAGTCCAGGTCTTCTGGCCTAGCTTCTTCCTTGGTCCATCGCTTTCCCCTGGCTTCATCTTTATTAGTCTCCCCGTTGTGAACATTTTCCCATTACCCCACCCCCCAAACTGAGCATTAAGTGAGACTCTGGGTCAAACCCTGGAACATCTTTATCTCCTTCTCCAGGGAAGTCTGACCATTTTCTATATGCTAGCCAGTCTGATCGACAAGCCTCACTTGCCAGAAAGACAAATTTGTAAGGATAAGTTGAATATGGGTTAAAAACTACTTTGGCACTGGCAGCACAAGGATGATTTTCTCAATATTGGTGATATTCATTGAAAACAACAGTATTGTAGAAAATGGTAAAATAATCATGTAGAATTGCCCTAATTATTATTCCTAAGATTGTGAAGATCAAAATGAGACTCCAAGCAAGCCAGTTTATCCAGTCCTCCTTGAGAACAACCCTGAAGAGCAGACTAATTAATGCTTGTCAGCTCTTAGAAACTGGTCCAAGGTAGACTACATGGTTTCCCTTCCCTGTGCCCTCTTCTAGGATGGCTGGAACAACTTGTCTCTTCTTCTACCCACATTCTCAGCCCACAGCTGGCTTTCTCCACCACCCCTGGATTACCTGACATACCAAATTATACAGAACTTGTTTCATTCTCAGGGGCTCCTCCCCTCTTCCCATCCCAAAACTTATCAAGAGCAAGAGACATCTAGATACTGCTGTGGGAAACTGGGGTGAGTCACACTTGTCTTTGATAGGGAAAAAGGGATACTTGGGGTCTGGATTGTCCAGAGATAAGAGTAAGAACAAAATGAGGATGGGGAGTTGACACTCAATATATAGGAGGACAATCCTTTAATATTGTCCACTTACTCTGTCCCCCATCCTCACCCCCATGTCACCATTACCTCGTGAACTGTGCTGTGCCTACAAATAACAACGATAAATGCGTGCTTCCATTGACTACGTCATTGCCAGGATCTCATTAAGCTGCCACCAAAAGGCATGTTTCAAAATATCTTCTGTTGACCTGAAAGTTTGGTTTAAAAAGGCAAACAGGCTAAATGCATATTGTTTATTCCCTTAAAGATAGTGGTTATGTGGCCATGGAGCCAGAGAAGGAAATCTCTGACTGATTGTTACAGAAATGACCAGACGTAAATCTCTTTCAGGACAAGCCAAGGGTGTCTGTGTCCCTCAGATTTATGGTCTCCATATGTGATCAACCACACCATGAGAAAGGAATTTCTTAATTGGGTGGGTTGCAAATACAATAAAATAATGGAGTTGACAATTTCAATTTAAATTACAATCCAGGATATCTGTGTTTTCTTTGCCATTAACATTCCATAACATAGTATATGTCCACAAAATATTAAGACATGGAAAAAGTACCATTATTCAAGATAGTGTCTCACATTAAGGGTCTTACAAAGTAAGCTCAGTCAACCCCATCTGATTTTGTTGACCTAAAAAGAGGTATTCTCTGAGTTTACTTCAGAGAACAAAGAGTCTGTTAGGTCCAGGCTCTTCCTCTGATTGATTAATTTAAGCACTGGCCTTTATTAAAGTCCAAAAATGATATTAAATGTTATCAGTTCTGAAAGAGGACACCAAGGGTCAAGGTCATAATCACTCAGGCTCTACCCTATGCCCCTTGAGTGTCAGCTCTGACTAAAGGAATCAGAACCTCCAAAAGACTGGAAGTATGAGTTTCCTCCAACCAATCTGTCTCATAGAAGATGACCACTGGCCCAACTCTCCAGCTGAAGAGAGAAGGTAGTGAAGTAGAGAGAAGTGCATCTCCTGTGGTCCTATTGTCATCAAAGACAGCTCATTAGCACTTCTTTGCACCCATGTTTTCTCATGCACGGGACATTCCAAGAGGGGACTGAGACCACCAGACACAGGGATGGAAGTTGTTAGTGGGAGCATCCAGGGAATCAGAGACAATTCCTTAGCTCCACTCATAGACCCCTGAAGAGAAAGGAACTCAGACTGTGATCCATATTGTACTACTCTAACTTTCTTATCTCTATTGCCTTATGAACAAGGCACTCCAGAAAACCCCCAAGGGTGTTTATTATAGAGATTATTGGTGCTATTGTTGGGTTAAATGGGTGGGGAAGGGTGGAGGCACCAAGTTTTCAAATTCTCTACCTTCCTAGCTCAAATTGGGTTCAAGAGGAATTCCCTGCCCTGGCTTTTCATCACACTTTCTTCCGAAGAAGAGTGAGAAAGATAAAGAAAATGACTATGAAATTGCCCACACACCAGTCATGCTCTTTATCATACTTCTCATCTGTGGATGCACTGGAATTGTCTTTTCCTCATCTGACACATATCATGCCAACTCAGGAGAATCTGACCTGCATATTTTGTCCTGGCACAAGAAAAGGCATTCTATATTGTTCTTTGGCAATCTTCTGTCCAAGTGGAAGGTCAGTTACAGGGACATCCTTCCTGAAGAGAGGGGCATCCTTGTCCCTACTCAGGGCAGAGGATGGAGCTGTGGCTGAGCATAGGAAGAGCAGGGGCCATGGCCATACATTCTAAGCTTCTCAGTCAATAAACTCAGCATTGGGTCTCCCTGGTACTTACTTGCACCCATTCCTCACCCACAGATATCTCCCCCCAAACACCAAAAACTATCAACCTCAGAACAGAACATCCTTACAGAGAATAAAGTTAGACTATATAGAGGAGGCAACAAGGATTGTGTTAGTACAAAGAGTGAAAAGAGGTGCTGCTTTGTAGATTTTGGGGAGTCAGTCAGTCAGTCAATAATCATTTACTAAGTGTCTACCATGTGCCACACATTGTGCTAAGTGCAAGGGATACAAGAAAAGACAGAAGACAATTTGTCCTCTCAAGTTCACAATCTAATGGGGGAGACAACTTGCAAATAGTTATGACAAATACGTAATATTGAAGATAAATAGGAATAATCCTTCCTTCTTTCCTGCCTTCTTTCCTACCTTTCTTCTTACCTTCTTTACTTTCTCTCTCCTATCCTCTGTTCCCCTCCCTCCCTTCCTACTTTTTTGCCTTCTCCTTTCTTCCTCCTTCCTCTTTCCCTTCCTGTCCTTCTATTCATCCCCTTCCTTCCTAACTTCCCCTTCCTCCTTTCCTCCCTTTGTCACTACCTCCCCCTTTTTCTTCCTTCTTTTCTTCCTTCCTTCCTTCCTTCTTTCCTTCCTTCCTTCCTTCCTTCCTTCCTTCCTTCCTTCCTTCCTTCATCCCTTCCTTCCTTCCTTCATCCCTTCCTTCCTTCCTTCCTTCCTTCCTTCCTTCTCTAGTGCTTAGCACAGTGCTTGGCACTTAGAGGGCACTTAATAAATATTTATTGAATTGTTCCCACTTGATCCTCAGCAATTATTATGTGTGGCGTGTGCTGTTATAAATCCCATTTTACATAGGAGCAAACTGAGACTGAAAGGTTAAGGGACTGGTCCAGGTTTCCACAGTTATTCAAAGTGTCAGAGGCAGAAAGTGAAATCAAATCTTTCTGCCTCCAATTCTGAGCAGCCACTGTAACCATCCAACTCCTTCTGAACCATGTTTTTCCCAGGATCTCACTTCCTGAACTACATTCTATGGCACCTCACAAGAAGTTCAAAAGTATAATGCTGATAGCAGTGATATTTTTCCTATTAATTATTAACCATTAAAATTATAACTGTGCCAAAAAAATGCAGTAGGTCCTCATATGAGAATTTCAACCTCATCAAAATTGTATCTCTCACAAAGCAAAGATGGATCATAGCAGCCTATTGATGCTGATATACCCATGGAAGAATATTCCCTACATATGGTAATTCCCTAATTAGGTAATAATTAATGAGAATGAATATTATAAGGAAAAGTGGACCTATTCTAATAAGGGGATAGGGGAATAAGACTGATTATGTCACTCTTATCCCTAGACCACCCTTAGCCCCCAGCCATCTAGAGAAAGGATCTACCCTCCCCCACCCAAGCTTAGTGGAACACAATGGGCTTCCCCAGCTTATTATCAGCCCCATTCTTCAGGGGCTGATTTGACCTAGAAGAGAATGAGGAAATAGGAAGGGAAAAAATCCCAGATCTCCCAGTAGCTATTAGTTATTAATATAAGAGAACAATAATCATTTCTTTCACTTGGTTCATATATTGGCAGAATTACACACAGCCTTCTAAGCCTTCTAGATCATAAGAACTCCAGAAACTGTCTTCTCCAATTGTCTGAGGTCTAAGCGGCAAAAAACAGGGGCTCCACAAGGGTTAGTGAAGACATGGAGAAAGAAAGAAGAGGCAAAGGAAGGAAACAAAGAGTAGTTAATGGGAAAAGTTGTTAGGTAATAAGAAACTGAATGACTTGAAAGATTATGGGAAGGAAAAAAGAACAGAATCCCTCAACTTTCTCTCTGCTTTCAGTAATTCTTTTGCCCCATTTTTAATTAGGCTCTGGGAAACAAACAAAAAAGTAATGATACATCTGATCCCTTTCTTAGTAAGAGAGCAGTGTTGGAGATCTCATGGGGGAAGTAGTTTAAAACTTCTCCGAGAATTCTGGCATTGGGAGTTTTTCTCACTTTCCTGGTCAGGGAAATATTGGAAATTAACAGATGAGAATGATGCAACTCCAGAAATGGCTTGAATGAGTCTTTCAGCAGTTTCAGGAAAAAGATTGAGAGACCTACGCTGATTCTGGCAGAGGGGCTGTAGATGTCTGAGGAGCAATCAATATATACTGGAGCATGGAATCAGGGCAGTCAAGGTCTTCACCTACCCCAGGGAGATGGGATGGCAGCACCAAAGTAGAAGATAAATCTGATCATTAGTGGATGTCCTCCTCATCCCCAACCATGAGTCCAAGTGAATGAAGAGGTGTCTTTTTACCCCCCACTATCTTTTCCCTTCTTTCCTTCCATCCTTTTGGGCAGAGACTTAAAACCAAAATTTTCTCTTCCATTTAAGTGTTTCTTTAACGTTTAAAGGCAGTTCTGTCAAGCTTGGTTTATCTAGACCAGGCCCACATAACATACTACCCTCAGTCCATTTGCAGCCCACCAAAGGATTAAGGATAGCCCCCCACTGCCAATACTCTTCTGTTTGTCATGTCACCTGCAGCAACCAACCTTCTTCATTCTCTATCTAGTTACCTTTACTTAGAAAGTGAGCTGCTAAAAACTTATGTTCGGCCTGAAGAACTTTATCCTCTCTCAATTTTGGCTCCTATCTACTGCCAAGTTGTGCAGGCCTGCTCTAGATAAAAGAAACCAATCTCTGTTGTGCCTTTGGGTTTTGTTCCCCCTGAAGCTGCCCCATGGGGGATGGGTATCAAGCTGCCCTGGTCATCAGATTGACACTTTAGAACTGGAACTGTGAAACTGGAATTTTAGCCCAAGACTCTTTCTTTTGGTTAAAGGACCATGGAAGGAAGAGCTGAGACAGATGGTCCCCTGAATCTGAGGCATGTGGTGATCAAGAGCAGAGTAGCTGGGCCTGGCAACTCTTGAAAATTCCATTAGCTGCTGAAATGAAAGGGGAGGTAGCTCTCACTGTGCTTTTTTAAGGTCTTAGACATGCAACTCCAGCTTTCAATTCTATTCACTACCCGTGACTGCGGGAGAAAATTGATGGGTAGGGAACTCCACATGCAAGCACTTAAAGCTTTTCTGTTCATTTCTGCTATGTGTAGTTAACTATATGACCATGGTATGCTGAGCAACTCTGTCCTTTGAATGTAAGAAGCAGGTTTGATTGACTGACACAAGAGATTCTAAAAGTAGGGTAGGTGCTGTAGAGTTATCATATCCAACTATGAATATTTTGATCAAGAGATCATAGCTGTGTGCCCACTGGAGGCCATTCCACCAAATTTTCTATCTAGCCTTTTGTCTTTGGAAAGAGGAATAATGTTCCTTCAGCTCCAAAAACCCTTTCCCTAAGACTTTTAGAGAACCCCCACCTCAAGGACCTGTAGACTGCTATGTGAACAGAGGCACCCAAATGGTGCAGTGGATAGAGGACTGTATCTGAAGTCTTCCAAGAAGACTCAGTCTTTTCTGAATTCCAGTATAACTCTAGACAACACATATTAGCTAAGTGAACCTGGGCAAGTCACTTAACCTTTGTCTCAGTTGCCTCAACTGTAAAATGGGGATAATCATAGCATTTATTCCCAGTGTAGTTGTGAGGTCCAAATGAGATATTTAAAAAGTGCTTCACAGTGTCTGGCACATAGTCGGTACTTAATAAATGTTTGTTTCCTTCATTCTTATGGGAAATGAAAATATACCTAAACTTACTCCTCAATAATTAACAAACTCCTCTCTGATCATAACCCTCCACCATCCCAATGTTTCCAAACTGCTGGTCATCATTCAAACACTATTTTCTGTACCCCACTGCCAGATCCCTTATTCCCATTCCCCACAATGCCACCCCATATCCCATTCTATAGTTATCCACTCCATCAGCTGAGCCCTCTGATACCCGTGGTCCAGAAACAACAAACTTTCTTTCATCTTCAAATCTTTTTTTCCCCTCACTCCTTCCATCCTTTTCTCCTCACCAAGACTTGGCTTTCTCTTGATAACAGAATCTCCCTGGCCAATATTTCCAACACTGGCTGCACTTTCACTTATTTCTCCAGTTCACTGGTCAAGATGGGAGAGCTGCAATGCACCTTGCTTCCCACTGCTTTCTCTAGATTTTCTCTCTACTACTATCACTCAGTAATCTCACCTCCTTTAAGGTCCACTCAATCCCTCTCTATAACTGAATAATTTCTGGTAGTTGTCTAGAGACATCCATCTAACACCCTTTATTCATTTCATGAGTTCAGTGCTTGGCTCACAGTCTATCCTCAACTCTTGTCTTTACACTAAGGGACTTCAACACACACACATACACACACACACACACACACACACACACACACACACATTGATAGATAGATAGTTCCTCAGATACCTTAGATTCCTAGTTCCTCAACTTATTCATTGCCTTTGACCAGTTACTCCTCTATCCCATTTAAGCCACCCACAAACATGATCATACCCTGATTCTTGCCACATTCATAAATATACCATTTCTATGTTCATGAGCTTTGAAATTGTCTTATCTGATCCCAATCTATTCCTTCTGTCTTGCATCCCTAAACCCTGTTCTTCATCCATGTCATGATCCCCAGTATCTCAGGCCCTCAGTTCTCTCGCAGGCAATCACCTCCTTACTAGCTACACTCTCCTCCTTTCCCCATCTTGACCTCTTGGTGAATTGGTTTAAGACTACACTGTCTTCTTCTCTGGAGTCCCTTACCCCCTCATCTTCTTGTAAATCATGGCCCTTCATACCTCAGCCTTGGATCACTCCCACTCATTCTTTGCTTCCTTGTGTGCTACACACACTGCTGCTGAATGAAGATGGAGAAAATGATGAAATTGCGCTGACTAGGGTCACTATAAATTTGTGTTATATAATCTTAACTTGGCCTTAAGCAAGGCAATCCTTTTCGAGCTCCCATATCCACTCAGTAGACCACTCTCCAAAATGGCTCTTCCAAACCTTTTTATCCCTCTTCAAACCTCCAATGGTTCCCCTCCCAAACCCTTCCAGCTGAGAACCTTGACTCATATTTTACTGAAAAAAATTGAGGTCATTCATGGATAGCTCCTTTTCCACTCCTTCTCTTCATTTCACACCACTGAGATGAAGTGCTACCATCTCCATGCTTTTCCTTGCAAGACAGACTTCTCTACATGAGCAGGTGATCCTGTTCTAATTCAGCAGATTGCTCTTTTCTATTAATCCTGCTTTCTCATTCATCTTCAATCTCTCTCTGTCTAGTGGCTCTTTCCTTACTGCCTAAAATGCCCATCTCCAAGAACTCCTCACTTGTCCCATCCATCCTGGTTATCTTTCTTTTCTTTTGTGGCTAAAATCCTCAAAAAAGTGGGGGCCATCCTCAGTAATCCCAACTATCTTTTGCCCCTGGAATCCACTGACTATGGAGGAGAGAGTGAGGCAGATGACTTTGCACAGCCCTGTCAAACTTAAATCCAATTCACTTCCAAGTCAAGACATCACACTCATGATGTCACTGGTCCTCTTTGAGAATGAAGGACAAACAACAATCTGTGAGTAGTACTAATTTGCCCCCTTGAGGATGTAATTAAGCGGCTCCAGTTGGGCAATACTGCTATGTCCTCTGTCCTCTTCCTCTACCTCCCCTTCTTCTTTCTCTTCTTCTCCTTCCCCACTTCATCTCTTTTTCCTCTGTCCACTTGGGGAGTCATATCTTTACATGTGCTTTTGATTGCTTATATTTCAGAAGGCATCTTGACATTTGGGGCCTAGACTTTTTTCTTCCTATTTATTGATTTATTTATTTATTCTATCCTTTTTTAAAAACTGGAACATTTAACTGTTTTGTCTCATGTAGTTTTCATTCCTGATTTCTTGAAATATAGCTCTGCTAAACAAGGCTTTTTACAAAGGCTATTGGGATTCAAATCGAGCTACTTGACTGTACTTTGAAACCCAAATAATTCTGGTTCTCACTGATTGGCCATGGACAGATCCCAGTCCAAGCCTTACTTGCTCATTATTTGGGGACTGATGGATGAATTTTTGTCAATAGCATTGTTTCTGTTCTGGTCAAAAATTCTGAGGATCTTTTCCTCCCAGATTTCCTCTTTTGGGAAGTCTCACACACATATATCCTACAATTCAGTAACACTGGCCTCCTTGATGTTGCTCAAAGACATTCCATCTCCTGACTCCAGACATTTTCTCTGGCTGACTGCATGTGTAGGATGCTTACTCTCCTCCTCCTGGCTTTCCTGGTTTCCTTCAAAATCCTGCCTTCTATAGGAAGACTTTTTCTATCCCCCTTAATCCTAATGCCTTCCCTCTGTTGATTATTTACCAATTATTATAGATAAAGTTTGAATGCATGCAGTTATTTATAACTTGTCTCCCTTATTAGGCTGTGAAATCCTTGAGTGCAAGAATTGTTTTTTCTTCACCTTCCTTTGTATCCCCAGGGATATGTATCCCCACAATATCTAAAACAAAGTAGGTACTTATTAAATATTTATTGATTGACAGAGGGGCTATTGTGGTCTTTTGGAAAGATGTCCCCTACATATGCCTGAAGCTCTCAATAGACTCCTTGGTTTGAGTAGAGTTGCACCTGGCAGACAATTTAGATAGGACATTCCCTCACTGTGTAACATCATGTTACCTGGCCTTTATGGAAGTTTAAGGAAGGTAACTCAAGAACTCATTTGGAGTGTTTACAAGGCAGTGCCAGGACTGTATGACCACAAGCATCATACTGTGGTGGTGCTGGGGGAAAAAAACGTTTATATTTGGAAGCTTTTCCTTGTCCCTTGCCCACTTGGGTGGCTGAGTAGGGACAGAGTAGGGGACTATCTGTTTAGCTAAGGGTTTTCATGATACTAGGGGTATAATATGACTGGAGCATCCAAAGCTTACCTAATGCCTGAGAATCATCCTTTGCTTTTCTATAGTCAAATTTAATCTTCTTTTGTCCCCTACAGTTATTTAATTTGTTATACAACTCAAAATGTTCCACTGCTCCACAACTATGGTAGAACATGTGGGAAAATTTCTAATGTTCTCTGATCTTATAATGCTTATTTGAATGTGCTGAATGGCTAGGTACAAGAAAAAAAGGGAAAGGAAAAGTGATAGCAGAATGAAAGGAAGGAAAGTAGGAGAAAAAGAAGGAAGGAAAAAGGAAAAGGAAAGGAAGGAAAGAAGAAAGAAAGGAAAAAGGAAAGAATGGAAAGAAGGAAGAAAAGCACTTTTTAATACTGATTTATCAATCATTTACTAAGGTGCTGTGCTGAGGGATGGGTGTGATCAGGAGGGGAATGATTATGGGGAAAAAACGGGTTTGGTAAGGTGTGGTTCTGAAGATAAGAAGAAAGAAATGAGTCAGGGAGGGTGCCAAGACTCCCTGGGAGATTAATTGGGACTTCCTTCACAGTTCTCTGAGCACAAGGAAACTTTAACAGAATGACTTTTTGAGATGCCTTATAAATAAAAGTTTACCTTTGATATAGAGGTATTTTTACCCATTTCCCTGAGCATATGTTTGTCCTTCATTTTGGAAGAAGACCATGACACCAGAGAAATGATGACATGACTTGCAGTTGACTTTGTTTTGAGTGAGGAGGGCTGTGCAAGGTCACCAACCCCACTTTCTCCTCCTGAGCCATCTGGGTCTAGTGACCAGATGTTCATCAGGATGACTGGAGATGGATGACCCAGGATGCAATGGAGGCCTTGGCCTTCTTAGGCTGGTCTTTTCAGGTACTCACTTAGAGGGAGGTAATGCCCATTGAGTGAGTAGGCCTCTTTCAGAAGCAGCCAGGGAATGGCCCTTTTAATGAACAAAAGAACAAACATCTAAATCAACAGAAACTGTTACTAGTGATAATCACTCTAAGTCAGCAGTTAAGCAGAGCAGGGGCAGGGACTTCTTGTTGTCCAGCTCCTGGGCTTCAGCGTGCACTGGGTTTAAGGTTTTTGGAACAAGAAGGAAGGAAATAAGGAAGGAAGTAAGGAAAGAAGGAAAGGAGCAAAGGATGAAGGGAGGAAGGATATCGAGCTAGCAAACCCCAAAGCCTCAAAGGAAGGGGAGAGGGAGACAGACTTGCACTTGACTTTGTTTTGAGTGAGGGCTGTGCAAGGTCACCAACCTCACTTTCTCCTCCTCCCTGAACATACAATGCTGATGAGCAACATATAGAAATTTCTTAGAGGTCTCTGTCATAATTATTATACCACCTGATTGCCATCTTCTCCTCCACCACACCCCTCCTTGGTGATTTTGATGTTTAAGTTACAACTGCTATCTCCCTTGGTTCTCAGTTCATCAAGCTCAACATCCTCAGAATTTGTCTCCTTTCTACACCATTTATCCACAGGGGTGGTGATAGCTCCAACATTACCTGAAATTGCTCACCCTCAACTTCACAAACTCTGAAATATTCCCATCTGATGATAATACCTTGTCCTACTTTCCTTGCTGCCTACTCTGCATCCTCAGCATAACTTATGATGCATCAACCCTTCCATATTCTTCTAGTCTATGACCTTTGTTTTGGTCTTACTTCCCTTTATTCACACTCTTAACTCTAACGTCAATCAGCTCAAAACCATTTGGAACCATCCCTGAACTTTCCCCAAACATACACATCCTTGTCCTTTTAACATTCATCCTTCTAAACATCAGCTTCTAATCTTCACAACTACCACTTGCCTTTTACTCTCTGTTTGCCTAACAATAGGATCCACTAGAGATGGAAATGGCAAACTACTCTAATATCTTTGCCATGGACAATGTCCACAAGATCACAGAGAGTTCGACATGACTGAATAAGAACAATAAACATTGCTTCAGAAAGTCATGTGATAATGTAAGTGGCTTCAGTACAAATTTGCCCCACTTCACCTCAGCTAGATCCTTCAAAAAATATGATTGCTTATTGCATTTCCCATAGTGGTTATTCAAAACTTTTCCTCTCTTTAAAAACATGTATTTTCAATCACCAAAGTTCCTGAGTGCTCCTGTTCCCTCCCCAAATTGGGAATGAAAGAATAAAACCCTTCAAAACATGTATATCAAGGAAAACAAATTTCCCCATTGGTCATGTCTAAAAGGTGTGTGTGTGTGTGTGTGTGTGTGTGTGTGTGTGTGTGTGTGTGTGTGTGTGTGTGTGTGTGTTGCACTCTAAATTCCTCACCTCCCTATCTTGTAGGTAGCATGTTTCATTATTAGTTCTGTTGAATTTTTATGGCCATTTATCAATCAATAAGTGGATAAAGGCTATGAACAGGCAGCTGTCAGGGGAAGATATTCAAGCTCTCTGAAGCCATAGGAAAAACTTCTCTAAATCATTAATAATAGAGAAATACAAATTAAAGCAGTTCTTACATCCCACTTCATACGTATCAGATTGCAAAGTTGACAACAAGGGTAATTCACATACTGGAAAGGTTACAGAAAAAGAAACACTTTAATGCACTTTTGGTGGAACCTTGAATTGGTCAAACCATTCCAGCGAACAATCTGGAAATTTGTCCAAAAAGTTACTAGACTGTGCATGTCCTTTGAAAGAGTATTGGGCCTATATTACAAAGAAATCAAAGAGAAAAATGTCCTATACATACAAGAATTTTTAAAACAGTTGTTTTCATTGCAGCCCCAAACTGGAAACTAAAGGGATACCCATTAATTGGAAACATTGCTGAACAAATTACGGAATATGAATGTAATGGAATCTTTTGTACAGTAAAACATAAAGTGATTTTTTCCAGAGAAACCTGGAAGGTTTGTATGAATTGATGAGAACAAAGAAAAAATTTGTACTCTAACACCAATATTGTAGAGATGAACAATCTTGAAAGACTTAAGAACTCTGATTAATCGTGATTGCAGAGAACTGATGATAAAAAATGTTACCCACTTCCGGACAGAGAGGTGAGGGACTAATAGGCAGTCTAAGACACACATTTGTAGACTGCCAATTTGGAATTTGTTTTGCTTCATTCTCTTTGTTCAAAGGGCTTTTCTTATTCCTCACTCTCACATCCCCCAGTGCTGAATGAAAGTGGATGGCAGAAATAGAAAATAAATGCTCCATAACTGAAAAACAATTAATTGAAAAATAATAAAACCTTCCCTTGACCATTCATTACCCAAAGTAATATCCTGTTCTACACTTCACACTGCTGGAAAGAGCAACCCATACTTTGCCGTATCTACCTCTTCACCCTAACCCTAACTCTAAATGCCTCTTGAGAATCTAGATTCTATCCCCACTACTCCTGCTGGAACATCTGTTTCCTTTGTCACTAATAATATCCTTGCTGCCAAATCCAGTGACCTTTACTTCCCCTGCCATTGTCTTCCTTTATCTCTCTAAAACATTCAACACTATTGACAACCTCCTCCTTGATATTCTACCCGTTTTTGCCTCCCATGGTATTGTTCTCTCTGAGCTCTCTGCCAGTGAGATACTCTTGCCATGATCTCCTCCTAGCACCTGAAGTGTTGATGTGCAACAAGGTTCTCTTCTCAGCTTCTTACTTCTCCACGTTTTCTCCCTTGGTGATCTCTGCCACTCCCAGGGCTTATCACCTATTTGGATAATTCCCAAACCAACATCTCTACCCAAGTTTCTCCCTAACACACTCTCCAGTTACCTACTGAACTTCTCTGCACCTTTGTCCAGGAAGTATCCCGTGTGGCAGATACATTCCCTTTATCATTTCTGACTGATAACATCTTTCTCTTCCTTCAAGTCCACTTTTAGGTGCTGTCAGAAACTAAAATTCAATGTGACTCAAGCTGAAGATTTCTCCTGCTCTCACTAAATAATCTGTTTCTTTTGATGACATCATCACCCACCCCCCTCTCAGTCATGCAGGTCTGAAACCTTAGAGTCCTTTCCATCATCTCTAAATCTAAACAATTATCGATTACATATAAAATTATGTTGATTCTATTTCTGCATCATCGTCAGAATCCATTTTCTTCTCTCTCTTCCCCCAGCACCCACCCTTCCTTCAAATATTCATCACTTCTAACACGAACTACTACTATAACAACTTCTGAAGTTGTATCCCTATGCCTAATCTCTCAATTATGTCATCCCTCCCCCAGCTGCCAAGACATAAATTCCCCTGGCATTTAAGGCTCTTCATAAATTAATCCTTTCCTACCCTCCCAGTCTTCTTACCCTTTTCTCCCTACTCCCACCCCCACAAACTCTACAATCCAGCCTCATCAGCCTACTTGCTGCACTTTGACCAGGACCCTCCCCCTCTCATCTCTCTGCCTTTGTGATGGCTGTCCCCTTTGCCTGGAATGCTCTTCCTCCTCATCTCTGCCTCTTAATTTCCTCAGCTTCCTTCCAGAAATAGCTCAAACCCCACGTTCTGCTGGAGCACCGCCCCTCTCTAAGAATGGCCTTTATCCACTCTCTCTATACATTTTGTATGTCTCTAGT
Source organism: Notamacropus eugenii (assembly GCF_028372415.1). Lineage (NCBI taxonomy): Eukaryota > Metazoa > Chordata > Mammalia > Diprotodontia > Macropodidae > Notamacropus > Notamacropus eugenii. Next base: position 81,723,357 of record NC_092875.1, read on the forward strand.
TATTCACCTGCTTTCTCCCCCTCACATTAACAAGTGAGCTCTTTGGGGTAGGGATTGCTTTTGCCTTTCTCTTTCTCCTTGGTGCTTAGCACAGGCACCTGAAAAACACTAAATTAATGCTGATTGACTCATGATGCAGATGTGACCAGATCACATTTCTGCTCAAAAACTTTTCAAGTTAGCTACTCTCAAGAATACAGACTTCTTTGCCTGGCACTCAAGGTCCTCCACTCTCTCATTCCTGTCTTATTTCACATGATACTCCTATACACACTCATGCAACCTAACTGTGCTCTTATTCCCCAGTCTTCATTCCATCTCTCATCTCTGTGCATCAGGTGCCCTAGACCCTGAATATGCTTCCATCATCTATTGTAACCCTTCTCTTCTTCCAAGTACCATTTCAGGAGCCATCTCCTTGAGTCTCCAGCTGAAAATATTCTGTCCCTCTTCAAATTTTCCTAGAACACTTTGCCTAGCTCTCTCCCTTGTCCCTGTCATTATCAGTCTTGGAGAATACCTGTGTACAATGTGTCCCAAAAGTTTTAGTGCACAGTTAAGCTTAAATATGTGATCAATATATCCTTCTGATAGATTGAAGGCTTCTTAAAGGCAAAGACTGGGCTATTTTTCATTTTTTCTCCCTAATCCATCTTACAAAAAAAGAGGTGTGACTTCAGTTAATAAGTCAATAAAGATTTATTAAGTACCTGCTTTGTCACTACCTCCCAGAGTGATTGCAAGGATCAAATGATGATGTGTCCAGCTAACTAACTTAGTTAACTAAGTGTCTGGGACGCAAAAATGTTAACACTAAATATGTTCTTCTTGAATTATATAGAAATTCTGCCTTCTACATGAAGTTTCAGCTGAATGATATTGGAAACCAGGTTGCAGAGCATTTAAGAAGAGAGGGGGACTAGTGGGAGTAGAGGCAACAGACTGAGGTTCTCTAGAATGACCCAGGGGTGAATTGAGACTAATAGCTTGCTTTGCCTTCAGCTGGTGGCCTAGGAGGAACTAAGCCCTGTTGGGAGAATGGGTGGTGACTACCAAGAACACAGCAGTCCCTGGAACTCAACCGAGTGAAGGAAGGGAATATTCAGGCGGTACATGGTGATCAAGAAGTACTTCTTGTCTTGATTCTGGCACAGCCTCCAAAGGGAGAAGACTTTTTACATGCCTGATTGCCTACCTATCAACAGTATACTTACAGGAGCTATTCCAACTGTTGCACTCATCCATGGGACCCTGAAGAATCATTCATTTGAGCTGGAGAGTGACAGGCAGCTACATGTACCCAAGAAAGACAAGGAAGGGTGAAGCAGGGGAAAACTGACCCAAATGTCCTCTGTGGAGAAACATACCCAAGTGATCTCTGAGAGGTGGGAAATATTTGAGTTCTGGGGAGGCAGTATGAGGTGAGGGGGCGGGGGTACAAACCAGTAAGAACTCTAAGGTGGGAGGCGGTGTGTGCTGGAGGGATAAAGCAGGAAATAGGATTTAACATTTACCCTGGGGTGATTTCAGCAGGCCCTGGGTGTCTGAGTCTCCCGAAGCGTTGAGTCTACGAAATGGACTGATGGGTCGAAGCTGCACCCTCGCTACCCATGAAAGACGGTCGTATCCAGGTGATGACTCCTGTTTGGGGATCGGTCTGTAGGAAGAAGGGTCTCTGGTGGCAGCGCGGACTCAAAGGCAACTAGCTTCAGGGACTCAGAAATCGAAGTGACAGTGGGGACTGGGGGCAAAGGAAAATAAGGAGCTGTCCTAGACCTTGGGCAGGTTCTTGACCCCGCCCCTCCAATTAACCACGCTCTTCTTCGCTACGTCCTTGTAGACCCGCCCTCATGGACTCTGCTTTTACTTCGTTCTCTTAGCGCCCCCCTCGCCAGCTCTCTGGGTCCTCTGCACTGGTTATCCAGCTCAGCCTCCAGGCCAGCTTCTGGAGGTGAGGTTGCCCAGCGCACCCCCCTGGACAAGGCAGGTGCTGCAGTAGGCAGTGCCTACAGTCGGAGCAACACGGAGACCACGAGGCTTTCTCAGACTCCGAGTGCCAACGGATTGAGTAGACTTCGGGACAGGGTCTGCGGCGCTCTTCTGGTCTGAGTCCTGCTGTAGAAGCGGCTTGGTGCCTCCCGAGCCTCGAGTTGAAGCCCACTGAGGTGCCCACGGCAGGTGAGCCTCCGCTCCCAAGCCTGCCCAGATCCGCCAAGCGCGGGACCCTTCCTTTTCCACTCTCTCCTACTTAAATCCCTCCCTCTCCTCTTCCTCTCCCATTCTTCTCTTCTTCCCCCTTCTCAGCCCCCTACCCATCCGTCCTCCCCTTCTTCCTTTCCTCGATTTGTCCCTCTATCCCCTCCACTTCAGTCCCCTGCTCCCCCTCCCTCTTCATCCATCTCAACAATCCCTCCATCCTCTCTTCCCTTCCTCACCTCCTCTCCACAGCCTTATCGGGCCCTTGCCCGTTCATCCTCCAGCTCTGGATCCCTCCATCCCTTTTCCTTCTACCCCATTAATCCCTTCGCCTTCATCCCCTCTACCTCTTTTTCTGTCCCTTCCATTTCTCCCCCTTCCTTCTCCTTAGAGTTTTGACCCTTTATGCTTTCCCCATTCTGTTACTCTACCCCTGCCCCTTCTACCTCCCTATCCCCACTCCCTTGTGTTCCTCCATTACCCCACCCCCTTCTCCATTCTTACTTTCCCTCCCCCTTCATCTTCCTCAGTTCCCTGCCCCTCCCTTCTTTTTCTCCTGTGTTGTTTCTTCTCCCCTCCTACTTTCTCAGTCCCTTCCCCTTATGCACCACACCTTCTATCCATTCATTTCATTCCCTTCCCCCTCTCTTCTGGATCTCTCTCATCTTCATTCATTCTCTTCTGTTCTCTGACCATCCATCATCCTCTTCATCCTTTACTCTCTCTGTTCCTCCATTTCCAATCCATCCCTTCCCTGCTCTACTTTCTGCTCCAACATAGCTACCCCTACCTTTTCAGACCTCTCTATACTTCTCTTCCCTCGCCATCCTCTGTCCCCTTCTCCACGCTGCTCTGACTCCATGCCTGTTCTTTCATTCTCTCTCCCTCTTTCTACACCTCTATTCTTTTTTCCCTGACCTCCTCAACATGTTCTTACCAATTCTTTTTTTCCCATCCCAAGACCTAGCCCTTCTTCCTTTTTCTTTTCTTTGCCAGGACCATCTTTTTTCTCTGTTTCCCTCTTCTCCCTCACCTGAAACCTGCCCTTCCCTTTACTCTTCCCTTCTTCTCTTGAGACCTCTGCTCACCCTCTGGTACTTATTGTCTCTTCTCTTTAGACTTCTTCTCCCAGTCCTCCCTTCAAGGTTTACTCTGCCCAGTATTCCCCTGGCCTGCCTGGGTATGGAATAAGGATTCCTTTGGTATCCGTTGATGGGGAACTTCATGTCCCCACAGCCTAGCACAGTGCCTTGCATATAGTAGGTACTTAAATGCTTGTTGATTGGTTGCCTTACTGGGTTCCATGTAGCATCACTCTCATCTCTATTCACCCAACATATGCTTTTGTTGGGTTTGCCACCCAGCCCTGAGGATTCTTCTAGAAGTCATCCTGAGTCTCTTATGTGATTTTGGGACTTAAAGTTAGGGTCAAAATAGCTAATAGAGTAATAGCTAATAGGAGCTAGGTAGCACTTATATAGTTTTTCATCGTTTGTAAAGCACTTTATGTTAGCTCACTTGATCCTCACAGCAACCCTGTGAAGTAGGGGCTATTATTATCCCAATTTTGCAGATTGGGAAACAGACTAAGTCAAGTGACTTGCCTAGGGTTGTCAACTACAGTAGGTATCTAAGCCAGAATTCAAAGGAAGGTCTTCCTGAGTCCAAGTTTTGTGTTCTACCTTCAGTGCCACCTGGTTGCGACAGAAATAAAGGGTGGTCATATCCAACAATGGAAGCTCCTTTCTGGAGACTGCAGCATAGGAGGAAGGTTCTCTCTTGCTCCTGTGATGTTCTTATGATACTGCCCCCACATTCCAAGTGTCAGTATTTTAGACCCATGGAGGAGGAACAGAAGGGAGACTTTCAGTCTATATCCTGAACCCTGGTCCTCTAACACTTCAGTGGATCTATGATCTCATCAATATATTCTTCCCATTTACTGTAGATTGCAACCCCTCTATATCTTTTGATTTTATACAATTGATGTTTATGTTCTCCTGTAGAACCTCCACAGAGAATCTACCTAATGTACTTTGGGCCTTTCTCCAGGACCTTTTATATTTTGTGAGTACTAATGTAGCAATCTGAATGTCCTTCTGTTCTCTCTTTTGCCACATGGTCACCCACTTCTTTCTGTTTATTTATATACTGAACAGTATATTTTATTTTGCTTCTTCTGTATAAATTCTCTTTGGAAATATGCTCCCGTTTATTTATTCCAACCATTCACCTTACGAGTGTACTAGTATTTTTGCTGATATAAACCAATAACTTTGATTCTTTGAAGATTGTGGAATTTCAAATTCCAGACCATATAGTATTATCAGAACTTAATTCAAAGACAGATTTTCATGTCAGATTCATCTTTGGGTAGTTAAAAACATTGTTGAATTTCTGAAATGCAAGGTAATTCTGGACTCAACTCATTTTCCTTCTGCTGTACCTGTTCTAGATCCAGTAGACTGGCTTTTGAGGTGCATGTCATTTTCTGGATAGCAAGGAGTTTTTTTCATTTATTTGTTTTTTCTTCTGTGGACAGTTATGCTAACTCCTTCTGATATCCATGGACTTCCTTAGAAGGCAGGCCCCTATTATTCTGGAGAGTGATGCAATAAGCACAAGATTACCTACAAACAGGAACATCTGGAAGGCATCATTGGGAGGGAAACCTTCTTCAACTTGCTATCTGCGTAGGACATCCACTATGATAGCGATACTCCCCTTTGTGCATATATCTTCCTGTGGGGGCAGCTAGGTGGTGCAGTTGATAGAGCACCAGTGCAGGAGTCAGGAGGGCCTGAGTTCAAATCTCACCTCAGACACTTGACACTCACTAGCTGTGTGACCTTGGGCAAGTCACTTAACCCCAATTGCCTCATCCTGGGTCATCTCCAGTCATCCTGATGAATATCTGGTCACTGAATTCAGATGGCTCTGGAGGAGAAGTGAGGCTGATGACCTGCATAGCCCTCCCTCACTCAAAAACAAAGCCAAGTGCAAGTCATGTCATTATTTCTCTAATGGCATGGTATTCTTTGGCAACGAAGGGTGAACACATATATCTTCCTGTTTTATTCCTCTGTGAATAAATATGAGGAATGTTTAATAACAGAGGGTCACTGAATAGAGTTATCTTTGTTGCATTTATCAAGGAATTCTGTCTGACCTCAACACACACAAGAGATTCCTTGTGGAAGGGAGGGCTTTTAAAGCTACGAATTGCTCTACTGACTTATAAGGTTTTTTGTATTCAAATGTCATGGCATCTTAAAGAAAGTCTGAACTTTTCCATCAATTTTGTAACTCTAATGTATTCTATTAAGAAATAATGTACAAAAGTTTATCTGTCATTCTCATATTTTCATTACATACCCAGTAAATAGGTGAAGATTATTCTGATAAAGACTTCAAATAGAAGCATATAAATCAAATACTTAATGATGTCCTCTAAATTACCCCTTGGGGGGTATTATTACCACCAATGGTGGTTATTTCCCCCGTTCTTTGGATTTCTTCCTCTTGAGATCTTATAAAAATGATCACCTAGTGCCTTCAAGATTGTGTTGCCATCTGGGCTAGCCATTCTTTTAGACTTTCTCTTGTGTTATTTCTACTTCCCGATGTGGCACTTCATAGATTAATGAATTCTGTGTCAAATGTGACGATTCTGATAACATTGTGGGTGAATATATGCTGTTATGGAAGAGGTGAGATGAGCATCCTAAAATGGATAAATGAGCGGTTATAACTGAGCTCATCTCCCTAACTTCACCTCAAAACAGCAGTAATTGTGCCAAATTTAGTAAAAGAGAACAAGTGAAAAGGAAAAAGAAAATCATTACTGGGAAGCTAACCTTACAAGAAAATGAAAAGTAACCAAAGAGGGAGTAAGAAAAAAATGTCCCTTTGAATGTTCCATTCTTTCCTTTGTCTATTCTTCTTTACAACATGACTAATGTGAAAATATGTTTAATATGAATGTGTATGTAGAGCCTATATGAGATTGCATGTTGTCTTGGAGAGGGGGAGAAATTTAAAACTCAAGGGCTTGTGGAGCTGAATGTTTTAATCTAAAAATGAATAAATGAATTTTAAAAAATAACCCCAAAAGTGTAAAAAAAAGATAGAAATGTCCCAATACAATGGATATTCGGGGGTTTAAAAAAAGGTGAAATTTATAGAAAGAACAATAGATGCTCAGAAGCAAAAATGAATCTGCCTGAAGAATCTTCAAAGTGGTTAACAAACTGCGTAAAAGTGATGAAAGGAGGTGTGGTAGCTATAAAACTGGATATTAAATCAGTAAAGAAGAAGAAGACAAGCATAAGGCTTGAGAGCTTGGAACAACTGGTGGAAAAAATATTTTTTACATGACTGATTCTTTGAAGAAGAGAATGGCTTAGATCTAAGAACAAATGATGTGGTAGTAGAAGAAATCAATTAGTAGGAAAGTAATGTTTTTTTAAAAAAAGTTTTATTCATGAGTTCTTTTTATTCTATTATAAACTCTTACAGTTTACCCCCTTTCCATGAGAGGGCTCTCACAACAAAGTAAAACAATGAAGTAAAACTAATACTATAATGACCTCATTTGAAGGCACAAGCAGACCAATTATTAAAAATGGCACAAGTGAATATGTGATAGCTTTCTGGATACTCTCTATTCCTTGGGTTTTCATCACACTACTCAGAGCAGTTTGAGTATTCCTTCTCTTTCTCCTTTGATGGATCATCATTCATAACCCAATTTTACATGAGTGTATATCCAAAGGATCTCTGTGGATCTCCTCTCTCTGTTTTTCTCTCTGAGCTCCTCTGGATTTAGCTATCATCTTTAAGTTGTTGTTCAGTTGTTTTTCATTCATGTCCCATTCTTCATGACCCCATTTGTGGTTTTTGTGGCAAAGATATTTAAGTGGTTTGCCATTTTACAGATGAGGAAACTGAGTCAAACAGGGTTAAATGACTTACCCATTGTCTCACAGCTGGTAAGTGTATGAGGCCAGATTTAAGCTCAGGAAGATGAATGTTCTTGACTCCAAACCCAGCATTCTCTCCACTGTGCCACCTAGCTGGCCCTCAGCATCTTTAAGTAAATGACTGAAATTCACATTTCTACTTCCAGTCTCTCTTCTGAATTTCATTTCCAACTGATGTCCTATAGGCATATCAGATTCCACATATCCATAATGATCATAATTCTTCTACCCCAGACCCACCTCTCTTCCTAACATACCCAAGTTCATTATCTCATAGTTTTAACTCAATTCATGTTTATTAGGTTTCCACTGAGTGAGGGTAAATGTTGAAGATATAATGACAAAACAAAAAAGTTTCAGTCTCAAGGAACTTAACATTCTTCCTGGAGAATATATAACATTGATAAACTAGAAAGTATCCACAGGAGAGTGACCAGTATGGTGAAGGGCCTTGACAGTTAAGGGACCTGGGGATGTTTAGCCTAGAGAAGAGAAGATTTAGGGAGGAAATGATAGTAATTTTCAAGCATTTGAAGGGGTGTCATGGGAAAGAGGAATTAAACTTATTCTCTTTGACTCCAAAGGGTAGAAACAGGATCAGTAGATGGAAGTTTCAAAAAGGTAAATTTGGGCTTGCTATCAGCAAAAACTTCCCAGTAATTTCACAAACACACACAGACACTTGTGTGCACGTATGTATATATAATATTTAGAATGTTATACATGCACATACATACAACTAGATGGTATGGTAGATAGAGTGCTATGCTTAGGAAGACTCATTTTCTTGAGTTCAAATCTGGTCTCAGATACTTAATAACTGTGTGATCCTAAGCAAGTCATTTAACCCTATTTGCCTCAATTTCCTCACCTGTAAAATGAACTATAGAAGAAAATGGCAAATCATTCCAATATCTCTGCCAAGAAAATCCCACATGGGGTCACAAAGAGTCAAACATGGCTGAAACAACTGAACAACAACAAATGTGTGTGTGTGTGTGTCTGTTTATGAAATGAGCTGCTTTGATAGGTGACAGGGTGCCCTGCACTGGAGCTCTCTAAAAAAGGCTGGATGACTACTTCTCAAGCATATGGTAGTGGGGATTCTTTTGGGGAGCATGGGTTAGGTTACATATAGTTGGTTGCTAAGGTTACTTTCCAAATCCTAAGTTCTGTGTATATAGTCACAGAAAACTAAAAATAATATAAATTGAAGAGGAAGCAAGCAATAACAATGAGGAGGATGAAGGAAGTGGTTCTTGGATGAGTCCTTGAAAGAAGATAAAAACTCTAAGTAAAGAAAGGAATATAAAGAGAGGCAGATGGAAGATGGACTATTGTGTTTGGGGAGCATCAGGAAGGTTAGTGGGGATGGAACACAGAGAAGGGAAAGAAAGTGAAATATGCTTGAAAAAGTTAGTTGGAGTCTGAGGAAGGCCAGAACTAGGGTGATAACCATGTAACTGGAGAGACAGGGGAGATATTGTAGAGGTAGAATTAACAAAACTTGGGTTATTGGTTGGACATGGAAGGTAAGAAAGAGGGAAGAGTCAAATAAGACTCTAAGTCTGTGAATCTGGGCAACTAGAGGAATGGTAGGAAAGAAGTAGAAAAATTTGGAGAAAGACAAGTTAAGGGAGGAATATAAAGAGTTTGAATTTAAGATGCCTAGAAGACATTGAGGTAGAAAAGTCCATTGGACATTTGTTGAAGGGGGGATTGAACTGAGGAGAAGAATTAGTTAGGGTTGAACATATAGGTTTAGGAGTCATTTGCATAGAAATGACAATTGAATCCTTGGAATTGATAAGTTCAAAAATAGATTACATAAGGAGAAGAGATAATATCCCAAGACAGAGCCTTGAAGGAGATCTATGCTCAGAGAATTAGACATGGATGAAAATCCAGCTAAAGGGACTAAAACGGTGGTATGGGGGGAGAATAGGAGAAAGCATTTTCATGAAAGTCAATAGTGGAGAGAATATCCAGGAGAAGAGTGTGGTCAACAGGGTTAAATGTTGGTAAGAAGTCAAAAGGGATGATCACTGAGAAACAACCACAGGATTTAGCAGTTAAGAACTCATTGGCAACTTTGGAGAAAGCAGTTTGTTGAGTTGTGGGGTTAAAAGCCAGATTGCTATGAGTTCCACAGTAAGTCTGAGAAGTGTGTTAAATCTTGCAGATTGGATTAGAAAACAGCCTAATAAGTTGCCTGTAGGAAGCATAACTAAAGCATAGGGATGTAGAAATATTTAAAGCTATAGGCCAGAATAAAATTTATTCTGTTTCAATTGAAGCCATAATATACAAATCATAAGATTACAGATTTCAAGGTGGAAAAGAGCTCAGAGGTTATTAAGTCCAAGCTCCCCATTTGATAAATGAGTAAACTGGTGCACAACCAGGCTAAGTGATTTTCCTTAAGGTCATACAAGTAAAAAGAAACAGCCAGGGTTTAAATTAAATTCTACTAATTCCAAATCCACTGTACCAGTGTATTCACTGTATTTATGTTGTCATTCATCGTAATTTCAGAAAAGGCAGAAAAAAGAGCTTTGAGAGAGACAAATAGGAAGCTACACTGTGCCTAAAGAATGGAATACTATGAATATTTTATATTAAATATATATTCACCAAATTGCATAGAAGCTAATCACTTAAAGGAAAGGCTAATTGAAATACATACATATATATATATAAAATGCCTATATATGTACACATATATATGATATATGGATACATTTGTATATGATGTTCATTAACAATATTTTGGAATATGACAAATATAATAGATAAAAAATCAGAATTGAACAGAATATTTAAAATGCTTATTTTCATACATTTTTGGAGAAAGCTGAATGGAAATCTTAGAGAAAACAGTTTAGAGGGATACTTGATACATGTTTTAAAAATCATGCTCTAGGCCATAAAGAATTCATAAATCAATACAGAAAGACAAATTATTGGCAGATAATCATGTATTAAAAATAGAAATAAGTAAAAGAAATGTAAATAAGAGATGCAGACCTCTGCCCCACAACGCATTGCTTGTGGTAGTTTCTTCAATGACCAAGCAAGGCAAGTCTTCTAACTTGTTTACATGCGGGTCTTTCAGATACTTCAGGATCATTTTCCTACAACTCAACTCTCTTCTTTAGACTAAAGATCTTCAGGTTCTTTAACTATTCTTCGTATTGCCTGGTGTATTTTTTTCTTGTGGTCCTTGTCCTCTGGAAGCCATCTTGTCTGTTACCATCGTTACTAAAATGTGTTACCCATAACTGAATACAGTGTTTCAGAACAGAGTTCAGTTAAAACTATTCCCTCTTCCCGGACACTGTGTTTCCTGTTATTCTTTTTCATATTATGCTTTTAGCTCTTTAAAGCTGTCAGGTCTTTTCCGTGTGTTTTTTCAGTCATGTCATCTCCCCAGGATTTGCTGGAACTTCTCAAATATCTGCTGACCTGGACCAGTGGCTAGACTCTATTTCTTCTTCCTGGAGGAACATGAATAGGAATAGGAACAGGAACCTGGTTCTGGATGGCATTGCATGGCACTGAGGTCAAAGACAAAATCTCTAAGTCCAATCCTACCTGGATCTTTGTGGCATTCTGGAAATGGCAAGGGTTCACCATCACTGAAGGGTAAGAAGATACTGGATGATCCAATTTCTCATATTTGTAGATTCTTTTTCAGGTATAGGTTAGACTGCATGATGTCAGATTCCCTTCTAATACTAAAATGCTGTGAAATGCTGTCCAGTGTTTCATATTATTATGGTTCCCATGGTTTTTCTTCTAAAATTAGGCTCATTATTTTCTCAGCACCTCACCCTCATCTATGATGTCCCTGATGGTCCCCCAGTTACAGGCACTTTGGAACAAAAGGAGGTACTTTAGAGGCAAAGATGGGAGCCTCAGGAGCCTTTGTGAACTAATCTCTTACTCTGCTCTGTGTCAGTGAGTCTTCCCTAGGGTCAAGTAGAAGAACAAGTCAAAGAAGTATAAGAAAGTAAGAGTACTTCTGCATAAGGACATAAGAAGGATGAGTCAAAGGCAAAGGGTAAAGGAAGTTGTAGTCTGTTTGCATAGACATTGCTCAGATTCAGAGTTTGAAAGTAAAGGGTTTGGAAATTTTGAAAAGGAAATTTCAGAAAGAGTCTTAATTCTACTGAAATAGAAAAGATTTAGCATAAAATACATCTTAATTAACTCATTGATAGAGAAAGAATTATTTCTTTGCTCTGCTTTAAATAGTTATGGTAAAGGATTAGTACTTTAGAAAATTTAATGGAATTGGTGTGGCTCTTTGGGTAACTCAAAGAAACAAAGAAGCACTAATGGGAAATCGAGAATATCACCATGAAATTTTTGAATATGAGCCAACTAAACATAATGGAACCTTGTGCAAAATGAAGTTTAGTTATGGCCACTAGTCGTTATGAATCAAAATTGATTAGGTTGAAAATATTGTAATGGTAGTAAATCAGAGAATCTAATCTGCCCTTGTATGTACAAAGGGAAAAATAAATATTTACACCTATCTCCCAGGGTTGTTGGGAGAAACACATAGTTGTGAAGTACTTAACACAGGGCTTGGCTTGAGTAAAGGAAGAGCACTGCAGAGTTCAGACCTTGCAGAAATACAAGTGAACTAAATGCTGTCTTATTCACAAGCACTTCTTCTGACTGGCATGGAATGTTAACAAAACTAAGAAATTATAGATTAAACATTTTACATTATTAATAAAACAAGCTTAAGTAACTTTGAAGATAGAAAAAAACCTGGCACATGGTAGGTACGACATAAACTACTGTAATTAGCATGAAAATGCAGGGGTAATCAGATCAATGGCTTTGGATGAATTGACAAGCTTTAGAGGCATTTAACAAAATTATTATTATTTGATTGATGATGTTTTTAAGGACAAGAAAGCTGAGGAGCAGTTAAAGGAAATTTCTTCTTTTCAATATGAATACTGCTATATTATAAATATATCTATTATGTGATTATTAGAATGTGTATTTTTAAAACTAAAAAATTATAATACTAATAAATGGCTTCATGCTGGGAGAAAACCATGGTTAATCCTCTTGAGAGATCTTTGTCTCTGAGGTTCCTGGACATGAGTCCTACTAACAGGGTATTGTGAAACTGGGCAGCACGTCCACTTGAGGAACTAGGACCTCTCTTATCCAAAATGGAGAAATGAAACTTTGGAATAATAAATAGGCATCATTTGGGATCATATGGAAATTCCTGTAATTGTATCTTTTAATGCTATTATTTTGAAGCAACTATTCACTATGTATGAACTTGTGGTGAAGAAGTGGAAACAGCAGTACAACGCTAGGCAATTCCCTTGTGTCTGAGTGACTGGGATAGGTAAGCCACTCCTCCCCAGGTATACCTTTTTTTCTTTTAGTTCATTAAGGAGTTATTGTGATACAGAAAGGATAATAGATTTAATTAAGAAAGACTGGTTTCTCCAGACATCACCCTAGTGCAACTTGCATGACAGCTACTTGTCTAATTTGTGAAGCTTGCCTTTCAAGTCACATCGACTGGTGGCCATCTGCTACCTCTTTGATCACTTACAGAAAAAAATTATTATTGTGCCCAAGTCAGTCCCTGCCCAAGGTTGAACTAACCTGTAACTCTTCAAAGATTTGAGGCTTGTCAGTTACTCTCAATGTGGTTTAGCCTGTCTGCTGAGACAATTTTATTGGAGTGTGACTGTTGTGCAAGCTGGAGATTTTTTGGAGTCATAGGGGAAAGTTAAGTGAAAGGTGCCTACCAGAGGTTGGTAAGCAGCTGTGAAAAGGACTTGGTAGAACTCCTTTTTTGCCTACTATTCCAAATTGTTTATTGAATATTGAAATTAGGTGATCATTAAATATTTGGAAGAATTCACATATAAATCTGTCTGGTCCTGATGTTTTTTTCTTAGGAAGCTCACTTTTGGTCTGCCTAATTTCTTTTGCTAAAATAGACTCATTTTAATATTCGATTTCTTTTTCTGTTAATGAGGACAGCATATATTTTTGTAAGTATTTTCTCATTTCACTTAAATTGTTAAATTTATTGGCAGAGAATTGGGCAAAATAACTCTTAACAATTACTTTGTCTTGATTAGTGGTATAGTCACCATTTTAATTTTTATATTAGTGATATATCTTTAAAAATCATGTTCATCATTAATTTATCTATCTTTTCATTTTTTAAAAAACAGCTTAGTTTTATTCATTGATTCAATGACTTTTTTCATTCAATTTATTCATATCCCATTTAATTTTCAGAGTTTAGAGTTTATTGTTTAAGGATTTTTAATGTGTTCTTTTTTCTAGTTTTTAATTACGTATCAGTTCAATTGATCTGCCCTTTCTCTATTTTGTTGATGCAAGCATTTAAAGATAATATTTTTCCTGTGATAACTAGTTTTGCTGCAGTCATTATGTTTTATTATCTTGTTTCATTGTTACTATTCTGTTTAATAAAATTTATTTTTATATGCTTTGTTTTTCACCCACTCATTCTTTAAGATTAGGTTATTTAGTTTCTAACTAATCTTTAATCTGTGTGTCCATGATCATTTACTAAATGTAATTTTATTGCATTATGGTTGGAAAAGGCACACTTGATATTTCTGCTTATCTTCATTTTACTATAAGATTTTTATGTCATAATATATAGTCAAATTTTGTAAAGATGCCATATACTCCTGAGGAAAAAATTTATTCCTTTCTATTCCTATGCACTTTTGTCCAGGTGTCTGTCATATCTAGCTGATCTATGATTCTATTTATTGCCTTGACTTCTTATTTATTTTTGGTTAGATTTCTCTAGTTCTGATAGGAGAAAGTTGCAGCTCCCCACTATTATAGTTTTGCATTCTATTTTCATCTGTAATTCCTTTAGTTTTTTCCCTATAAATTTGATGCTATGGTATTTGGTGCATATATATTTAGTTCTGATATTACTTCATGATCCTATGATATCTTTTAACATAATGTACGTTTCCTATTTATCTCTTTTAACTAAATCTATTTTAGTTTTAACTTTGTCTGAGATCATGATTGCTTCCTCCGCTTTTTATTTTTGTATGTTAGGTGAAGCACAATAAATTATACTTCAGTCCTTTATTTTTTACTCGATATGTGTCTCTCATTTTTAAATGTGTTTCTTATAAACAACATATTGTCAGGTCCTGGTTTTTGATCGATTTTATGGGTGAGTTCATCCCATTCCCTTAGTGGCTGCCCAGTCTCTCATCTGGCCCAGCAAACACATCCAACAAGTAAGCTCCAAAGTAAAACCTCATCTCAGTTATATAATTTTCAGAGCCAGAAGGCATCACAACTCTTGAGAACCATCACTTCGTTAGAAATTAACAAAAGGTTTGGGCCTTCCTACAAAACAAATCTCCCCTAATCAAACTTTCCTTAATGGGCAGGTCTATTGATGGACGATTTTCATCTCTCATAATTGCCATTACATATGATTTTACAGTTTTTGAGTTGGGAATGTCCTTAGTAGTCCTGCCACTAGTCATCATAAAAAGGAATCCCTAATCTGAAATATAAGACAAGTGATTATAGTTCCCTTGCTTGAAGATCATCGTTGACAGAGATTGTAACACCATCCTTGGCAGACCATTCCACCACAGGTGGACTCTAAATGTTAAGAAGGTTATCTTTCATGAAGTCTCAATTTGCCTCTTTTGCAACTACCACCCCATTGTCCGCGATTCTGGCCACATAAAACATGTATAACTCTACTTCCACATGACAGTTCGTCAGATACTTAGAGACAGTGAACATACATATTCCCCACTAGGTTCATCTTCTCCAAGCTAAATGTCACCAACTCCTGATATGATTTGGACTTTTCATCGTCCTGGTTACCTTCCTCTGGATAATCTTGACCTTATTAATTTTTCTTTCTTTTGTTCCCAGAACAACACAGTGCTCCAGAAATATCCTCATTAGTGTGGAGTTTCACTTTGTTTTTTTGATTAGTGGGGTCCTACTCTTTGTGATCCCCTTTGGGATTTTCTTGGCGCAGATACTGGATCCAATTAATTTTATTGATGAGGAACTGAAGCAGGGTTAAGGTCACACAGCTAGTAAGTGTCTGAGGCCTGATTTGAACTCAGATCCTGCTGACTCCAGGGCTGCCTTTAGGGTAAAATGTTGCTTCCTTATTTGTGGAAACAATGCCTCTTCTAATGCAGCCCAATATTGTACTAACTTTTCAGAAGATATATCATAATAGTGATCCATATTGGGCTTACAGTGCACTAAAATTCCAGATCTTTTTTTCAGACAAACTTCCATATAACCATGGTTCCCTGTTATTTGTGAGTTGATTTTGTGAAGTTGGTTTTTTAAAGCCCAAACTGTATATATACCACTATTGAATTTCATCACCTTAGACTTAGCACAAGGATTTAGCCTGTCAAGATCATGTTGGATTTTGTATTATCCTGTAATATACCTTTATCTTTTAAACAAATTCTTTGAAATATTTTATGAAATGTTTTTCTAAGAGATGAGTTTGAATCCTGCCTTAGACAGTTACTTGTTATTTGAACCTGGGCAATTCATATAACCTTTCAACCTCAGTTTTATCATTTATAAAATGGGAATAATAATGGCCCCTGCCCCACAGGACTGTTGTTCGGATCAAGGAAGATAATATATGTAAAGTGCTTTGCAAACTTGAAACGTGCTGTAAGTGCTACCTACTAATGTTGCTAGTTTAATAACCCTATTGAAAGAAGAAATAAGCTTGGTTTGATGGAATAATGTGATTTGTAATGACCATGTCCCTCTTTCAGATACTTATTAATAATTTCTTTATTGTCTGCTTTTGAATAGTCCCAATAATTGGTATCACAATTGCAGTGCATACTATATTGGTATAGAATATGTGTGTACGTGTGTGTATATACATGTATGTGTGCCTCAGACTATGAGTCCTTGGGCAAGTCACTTAACCTTTATGTATGTAAATGTATGTGTATATATACCCACATGTACACATATATGTTAATTATGCAATATTCATAATATGTATATAGTATTATACACAATGTATTGGCATAGCATAGATGATATATATGCATACATGTGTATATATATATATGTATGTATGTCTGTGTGTGTGTGTGTGTGTGTGTTCACATCTAGCCTCAGACACTTACTTTATATCTTGGTCAAGTCACTTAACTTCTGTTTGCCTCAGTTTCCTCATCTGTAAAATGGGGATGATAATTACACCTCCCATGCTTCTGTGAATAAAATGAGGTAATTTTTATAAAGTGCTTTACAAACCTTAAAATGTTATATAGAGCAAGATATGAATCAAATCTACACTTTGCAGACTGTATTCTTTCCCACTTAAAAAAATCTGGACAGCCTTTGACTCTCCTCTGGTCTGATGGTAATTTTTCCATTCTGCATGCTTTTTTCAAATATTGATAACAATAGCTCAGTAACCACATCTTGCAGTTCTTTCAGTAGGTGTGTAGATTGTCTGCATCAGGTGACTTGAAGACTTTCTTTTGGGCTCCTTAAAGACCTGAAACAGCCTTTCATTGGTGTGTCTAGTTTATCCTTGGCCCTGAATGAAAATATTGATGTTAGCTTCTGCTTCAAGGGATACTGCTGGGACTTCAATGAGAAATCTAACTCTCTGAAGTTCACAAATTGTCCTGCAGTGAAGTGAGTTTCGAGGAAGGAGTCTGAGGCTCTCTCCACTTCTTCCCCAAGAGATTCCTCCCCTAGGGCTTGGCTAGGCAACTCTCTCCTCAAGTCTGCCAGCTGTTTGAATTTGCTTTCTTATACAAAATTACATACAAAATCAATGCAAAGTAATTTTGAGGGGATCACTAGCAGTTTAGGGGTAGAGATGAGCTTAAAAGGACATAGGAATTCTAAGAAGCAGAGGTATGAAAAGAGTGTATTCTGAGTCTGGGCAAAGGCACTGAGAAAGAAGATAGATTGTTGTGATCGAGAAACAGCAAATAGGTCAATTTGACTGGCACATGAAATTTCATAAACTGGAGTAATATATTTTAAGTTTAGATAGGTAGATAGATTAGAGGCTGAGAGTGGAGGAATTTAAATTCTATGGTGTGAAATTTGTATTCAAAAGACAACAGAGAGCCACTGAAGCTTTTTCAGCAAAGGATAGAATTGTTAAGCTGTATATCTGATAAAGATTATTTTGGCAGCTGAGTGGAAGTACAGTTGATCAGGGGAGAGATTGGAGGTAGCAACACTGATTACACTGTTATAATGGCCTGAGTGAGAGGTGATAAAAGCTTAACTCAAGGTGGCAACTGTGAGAGTGAAGAAAAGGGGACAGTACTGTTGTGTCGACAGAGTCAACAAGATTTGGTAACTAATTAGGTGTAGCGGCTTACAGTAAGGGAGAATGAAGATGCAAAAATGTATTGAGGAATAAATTAGGGGAGATGAAACAAAAGTCCCCAATTTTCTTAGCAAAAATTGGAATGATTATAATGTGAGCTCCAGGAGGGCGGGGCCATTTTTGCCTTTCTCTGTATCCCTAATGCTTAGTGCAATGCCTGGCATATAGTGAGCACTTAATAAATGCTTCTTGACTGAAACATTATCTGCTGAAAGAAAGACTGCTGGGAATGGCATAGGCTGTTTCAGAAGAGAAGAGGTTGGGGTACTGTGGGGAGAGGGCTTTGGAGTTAATTAGGGAAGAATAAAATGATTCTGGTGTAGTAGTAAGCCCCCAAATAAGATAACGGATTTGTGGTGAGCCTTGACAGCCCAGGTAAAGGACTAGCAGTGCTCAGTAATGGCGGAGGAGGAGGAGGGAAGGCAGAGGTGAGGATGACCTAGGGCTGAGCATTGGCAGGGCACGGATATCACTGAAACAAGCTTGCAAGTGATTCAAAGGTGGAGTAATCTGTATAGTTTTTTTTTTTTATTACAATATAAATATTCATAACAATGACTGTATAGCAGAACTAGTCACCTCGAGGGTCAAGACTGTGAAGAGAGGGAAATAAGGTCAGAGCAGAGATTATTATTTGGAAGAAGAGAGAAGGATGAAAGGACTAGAGATAATGATCAGGTGGTGAGGGGAATAGAGAAAGAGGGAGAGAGAGAGAGAGAGAGAGAGAGAGGGGGGGAGAGAGAAAGAGAGAGATAGAGAGAGAGAGAGAGAGAGAGACAGAGGGGGAGAGAGAGAGAGAGAGAGAAGATTGGTAATAATGATTAGAAGGGGAATTACTGAGTTCAGAATCATGGATGATAGCTATCTAACTCACAACCATCATTGTAGGTAGCCGAGGTACCAAATAATGTATGAAAGTATAGGGCATGGAAATGATGATGAGGCTAATGGTGGAAATCAACATGAATCCTGAAGTTCTCATGCAAGGCGGCAGAGGTAGAGTTGGAGAGGAAAATGTGACACCAGCATTGACCTCTCTGTGAAAGTAAGGAGTGTGAACTGGGGGCTGGTACTTTGCTTCAACAAGTATTTGGATTGGGTGATATGCTTCAGAATAATGGTAGCAAAGGGAAGTTCTGGAAGTGGCAGAATTGACTGGGAAGTAGTCAGCCTTTATTTCTTGGTATCTTTTGATACAATCGTATGGTATTAGGGGGAACTTTTTTGGATCACATATTTAATGGTGTAGTTTTTATATACTTGAATCCACCTTGCATTCTTGATATAGGATCCCATGTGCTCATGATGGCTACTTTTGAAACCATCTAGACCAGGGATTTTTGTGTGATAACACTTTGGTGACTTATCTTCTTTCTTGCTCTAAAATGGATCCATTTAAATTATTCATTTTCTGTGGTTTCATTTTTGGCATTTTATATTTTTGTACATAATCCTCTACTTCCTTTAAATTCTGTAATTTATTAATCTATGTGTACCATTTTCTATTAATATTCTGGATTTCTGATGTGTTTTTGTAAAATCAGAGAGTTAAAACTAGAAGATCTTTAAGGTTATTTAGTCCAACTCTATCATTTTGCAGATGAAGAGGCAGAGCTAGAGGGGCCACAAATTTGACAAGGGCACACAGGTAGTAGTGTCAGACCTAGCATTTGAATGAAGCTAGGTCTGTTGACTTCACACTTAGCATAATTTCCATTTTATGATCCTGCCTTCCATTTGCTTTGACATCTCCTTTTCCATTTGTATTTTTGTTTTCTTCCCCCTTTTCTCATATTAGCTTTACTAATTCTAGCGGCTTTATTGACTTTTTTCTTATTTCACTTTTTTCATTGGTTTTAAAGAAATTCAAGTGTTGTTACATTTTCTGTTCTGTTTATTTTATCCTTTACTTCAATATTTTTCCTCTCTTTTTCTTTGCTTTGAATTATTGCTTTGTTTCTTTTCTCATGTGGTTAGTTAATTTATTTTCTACTTTTCTTATTAATGTAGCTATCAAATGCTATCAATTTGCCCCTAAGAATTGCTTTTGTATGGCCCTATAGATTTGTATACAGATTATTATTCATTTCAGTTTATTTATGGAATGGCTGAAAAACTATGGCATTCGAATGTAATGGAATATTATTTTGCAATAAATGGTAACTATTGGTTCATAGAAACATGGGAAAGACTTGTATGAATTTATGGGGAGCAAAATAAGCAGAACTGAGAGAATAATACAAGCAGTGATTAAAATAACAAATATGAAAAGACTATGAATAGAAAGTTGAATTCTTTCATCTAGAGACCAGACAATGGGATAGACATTCTTCCTCTTAATAAAGAGGTAAGGGATGACCAGGACAGAATATTGTATATATTATGAGATATGGTCACTACACTTCATGTTTTTTGTTTTATAGCTATTCTCTTTTATAAAAGAGAGAGTTTATTAATGGTGTTGAGATGGCATATGAAAACAAAAGGCATGAATAAAACATGCTAAAATAATTTACTATTTTTCTTTAACTAAACTCTTGGTTAATGAACGTGTGTGTAGTATATTAATTTTTTGGTAATATTATTTTTGTTTAATTCTCATTTTTTCGTATGATCTGAAAATATACTATGGATAAGTTCTACCTTTTTGAATATAGGTGGACTTCTGTCAGTTATACATAAGGTGTTGTTCCAAGTACTGGGGATAAAAAATAAAAAAAACATAGTCTTTTAACTCAAGAAGTTTACATTCTACTTGGAAGTAGAACATGTACACAGAAAAAGAAAATATTAAAGATCCTGCATTGAGGTGGGCCCTGCCCCAAGGGAGATAGATAGCAGTGTTTTCCGTGTCTTCGTTACATGAACTGCTATATCAGTGAGAGCCACTAGGTGCCACTCGAAGCTTGTTGTATCAGCTTACAAGTTAATCAACCATTACTGCCTGCTGTGGTTCCAGGCATTGTGCTACGCGCTAGGGATAAAAACAATAGCAAAAACCACCTGTTTTCAAGGAGGTCATAGTCTAATGGAGAATGGACTCTATGTCTTTGAAGAGAGGGAAGATATTGTGTATAAACAAATGAAGATGTGAGGTAGAATGTTCTGTGTAAGGAATGGCAAGCGGGTCCATTTGGCTGAACTACAGAGTATGTGAAGGGGAATTGTGTACAATAAGCGAGAAAGGCAGGTTGGGGCCAGATTGTGAAGACTTTAAACACTAAATACAGTAGTTTGATCTATGCACAATAAGGAGCCACAGAAATTTATTTTCTGTAAGTAGGAGAGTGACATGATCAGATCTACATTTTAAGAAATCTCTTTGGCAGCTGTATGGAGGGTGCATTGGAGAGGGGAGAGATGAAGCAGGGAGACCATTTAAGAGGCCAGTGCAATAGTCTAGCTAAGAGGTGATGGAAGTCTGAACTTGGGTCAAGGCCATGTGAGTAGAGGGATGCTAGAGTAGGTGGATGCTAGAGATGTGACAGAGATAGACTTGACAAGACTTGATTGGTAGCTGATTGGTTATCAATTAGTGTAGGGACGTAGAATAAGGTATTGAAGATGATTCTAATGTAAACTTAGGGAACAGGAACAATAGTGGTTTCTTTGACAGATATAGTTATAAAAGTATACGTCTATACCTGCCTTGCCTCTTTTTGACATGTGCTTATCTAGACACTTTGGGGATGTTAAAGCCCCTGACTGCTTCTTGCCAGCCATGTGTGTTTCAGTTCTGAAAGATAATAGGTATTTTGAATGTTCCAAAGTAATCCTTTATTAGTCACTCAAAGAAGTACTGCAAATCCAGTGGATCTTTAAAAGGGGGATCATCCCTTTTCAATTCCATCTTCTCTTTCTGTCTACAGTCTGAAGATTCTGTTAATACTATTCAAGTCTGCCCCTGAATTGAAGGAGAATGCTGACAAGAATGGGGGTATTCTAAGTGAAGCTGAGCCAGGGTCTCTGGCCACCTCTTTTGTTTTATGGCTTGTTTTTGTTTTTGATCTAATCATAGGTGATGTTGAACAGTGATCCTGAGACAGATACTTCAAAATCTTGGAGGCTAGCTCATGCATTTGTGAAATTGGAGATTCTGGATCCCTTGGTCAGAGACTGGTAGAAGACAGAATTTCTGGACCAGAAAAGACACCTGCAAAGAAGAGGATGAATACAAACCTGGACTGCCAGGTAGGTCATCTATTCTGAAGGAGACTTCCTTGAAGTCAGGTGAGGTACCTATTCAGTAGTCCTGTGAAATGCATCATGTTCTGATGCTGAAACTTTAACTTCCCAGGAGAGTGTAAAAGCAATTATAGGTGTGTCAAAGATTTATTTTGCATATTCAAAATACATATTGTTCTTTAGATGATTTATACTGAACATTGAATTCCTTTCTATTCCTTCTCTTGAGGAGTCACTAGACATCAGCTAATGCAGAGCTAATAATGAAGGTTATCATTTATATAGTGTTTAAGTATTTTGAATGAAATGAGAATGCTAGAGGGGAAAAAACTGGAAAAGAAATGAGCTCTGTGGAAGAAAGGATTGGAAAAGGAATTAATAACTTGACACAGGAGGTAAAAAAAATCTTGCCGAAGCAACAAAATCACTGAAAATTAGAATGGACCAAATAGAAGACAATGACTTCATGAGGTAACAACAAATATTAAAACAAAATCAAAAGACAAAAAAAGAAGATGTGAGATATCGTATAGCAAAAGCAACTGACCTGAAAAACAGATTGAAGAGAAAAACGTTGAGAGTCCTTGAACCATCTGAATTCTATAACCAAATAAAAAAGCCTAGACCAAAAAAATCTTTAGAGAAAATAGCTCAAATTTTCTACAACCAGAGGACAAAGTGGAAAGAGAATCACTATTCACTTCCTGAAGGAAACCCCCAAATAAAAATTCTTAAGAACATTATAACCAGAATTCAGTTTCCAGGTCAAAGAATGCATTGCAAATATCCAGAAAGAATTCAGGTTCCAAGGAGCCATAGTCAGGCTCATATATGATTTGGTAACCACTCGTGCAAAGGAATAGGGAACTTGGAATATAATATTCCAAAGGGAAAAGAATGTAAGCTTATAAGTAAGAATATTTTACCAGCAAAAATTAGTAACATGCTTCAGGGGGAGAAAAAGACCATTAATGAAACAGATTGTTTCCAAGTATTTCTGATGAAAACACCAGAGACATGAAGAAAACTTGAAGTTCAAAATTAAAACAAACCCTCAACAGGAATAATAATGAGGTAAACAAGAAAGGATAATGATAGAGGACTAAATGAGGATTAAACTGCTTACATTCTAATAGGGGGAGAACTGATACATATGTCCCCTCTGAATTCTATCATCATCAGGAATTATGGAAGAAATTTAAGAAGATAGGAAGAAGTTTAACTAGACA
Source organism: Notamacropus eugenii (assembly GCF_028372415.1). Taxonomy (NCBI): domain Eukaryota; kingdom Metazoa; phylum Chordata; class Mammalia; order Diprotodontia; family Macropodidae; genus Notamacropus; species Notamacropus eugenii. Next base: position 81,746,387 of record NC_092875.1, read on the forward strand.
AGGCCTGGGAATGGTTTTATGTGTTGATGATTTTAAGAGAAGAATGGAAATATAGGAATACACTATAGTGGAAGGGAAAGGAAGGTTAGGGAAAATTAGGTCATATAATCAGAATTTAGAAATAGACATCTGTACAAACAAGGAGAGGGATTAGGGAGAGCAGCTAACACTTAAACTTCACTCTCATCTGAACTGATCAGAGGAAGGAAGAATATATAGATTAAGGGATGGATTAGTCCTAAGTGAAACAAACTCTAAGAGAGCACAACAATTTTGGCAGCTCTTTTCCACATACCAGAGTGCGAATCTGAGGGGTGACCCTAAACTGGTGAATGGCTGGACAAATTGTAATATATAATTGTAAGAAGATGCTATTGTGCTATAAGAAATGAGAATTATGGGAAGATTTTATATGAACAATTTATACAACTAATATAAGGTAAAGGAAAATAGTTTTGAAAGAATTAGGAATTGAGCACAATGATCAACTAAGATTCTAGAAAATTAATGATTAAATATGCTCTCTACCTCCTGAAAAAGAGGTGAAGGACTCAGCACAAAAGGAGACAAATTGCTTTGTACATGACCAAAGTGGACACTTGTTTTGATTGGCTATATATATTTGTAATGAGTTTTCTATTTAGTTTGGGGGGGATTGGCAGGGAGTGTGAGAAGACAAATTTTTGTTGATTGAAACAAACTATAATTTTAAAGTATTGCCTTTATTTTTATTTTCAATTCCAAATTCTTTTCCCTCCTTCTACCCCAGTCCCATTCATTGAGCAGATAAGAAATTTGACATCCATTATAAATATAAAGTTATGCAAAACATTTCCACGTTAGCCATGTTGCAAAAAAATGCAAGAAAAATAAAGTGAGAAAAATATGCTTCAATATATGCTCAGAGTTCATCAGATCTGTCTCTGAAGGTGGATAGCATCTTCAGTCCTTTAGGATTTTTGTGAATGATTGTATTAATCAGAGTAAATCATTCATAGTTGATTACCATTACAAAATTGCTGTTACTTTGTATAATGTTCTCCTGGTTCTTCTTACTTCACTTAGTATCAGCTCATATAAATTTCACTGGGTTTTTCTCAAACTATCCCTTTCATTATTTCTTACAGCACAATTACATTACATTCAATATTATATTACAATCATATACTACATCTTGTTCAGCCATTCCCCACCTTATGAACATCTTCTTAGTTTCTAATTCTTTGCCACTGCAATAAGAGCTACAATAAATATTTCTGTACATATAGGTTCTTTTCCTGTGTGCTCATTTGGATGTATATTTAGTAGCAGTATTGCTGAGTCAACGTGTATGTATGGTTTTATAGCACTTTGGGTATAGTTCTAAATTGATCTGCAAAAAAATTGGACCAGTTCACAACTCTACTACCAATGCATTGGTGTTCCTAATTTTTCCACATTCCCTGCAGCATTTTTTTCTCACCTGGGTTGCATTAATGTGCATTTCGCTAATTGTTAGTGGTTTAAAGCGTTTTCTTCATATGATTATTGATAGCTTTGTTGGAAAACTATTCATATCCTTTAGGTGTTTATCAATTTACATCACTTCTTATTATTTTTAACTAATGTGCCTCAGTTCCCTATATATTTTAGAAATGAAGTCTTTATCAGGGAAACTTGCTGAAAAATAGCCTGCCCACCCCAGTTTCCTGTTTTTCTTCTAATTTTAGCTGCATTGGTTTTGTTTGTGCAAAACCTCTTGAATTTAATATAACCAAAATTGTTCATTTTACCTTCTATGATCCTCTATTTTTGTTTGTATCTGAAAGTTAATTTTTTCTGTTCTCCTTTAATTTACGTATGATGTTATCCTTTATGTGTAAAGCATATTCCCATTTTTAACTTATTTTGGTATGTCCAAATGTAAGATGCTGATCTATGCTACTGTGGTCATTTACTTCTATATATTTTGTACGTAAACTATTCCACTGATCTACCACTTTACTCTTATCTAGCAGCAGATTGCCTTGATAATTACTACTTTGTAATAGAATTGGAAATATGATAGTGCTGGGCCATGTTCTTTTTCACCTTTTCTTAAATTGATTCCCTTGGTTTTCTTGATTTTTTTTTTGTTCTTCTAGGTGAAGTTTGTTAAGATTTTTTTCTAGTTCTATAAAATAATTCTTTGTTTGTTTGATTGGTATGAGAGTGAATAGGTCAATTAATTTAGGTAACGTTATCATTTTTTTTACGTTGGCTCAGTCTACCTATAAGCAATTAAAAGCTCTCCATTTGTTTAGAGCTTTGTGTGAAAAATGTTTTGTAACTGTGTTCTTATAGTTCTTATGTGTGCCTTGGCAAGTATATTCCCAAGTATTTTATATTGTTTACAGTTATTTTAAATGGAATTTTTTTCTGTCTCTTACGCTGTACTTTGTGGGTAAAAGACAGAAATGTTTATGTTTCAGGTGTGTTTCTTTTATATCCTACAATTTTGTTTAATGTTGTTAGTTATTTTTGCCTAGTTTTTTTTAGTTGATTCTCTAATATTCTTTAAATATACCATCATATCATCTGAAAAACAAATGATAGTTTTATTTCCTTATGGCCAATTCTTATTCCTTTAATTTCTTTTTTTTTTGTTTGTTTGATTGCTAAAGCTAGCATTTCTAGTACAATATTGTACAATAATGGGGCAGGCTTTTCATTTATCCCTATTACAGAGAATACTTACTAATGGCATTCTAAAATATCAAGAAATGATTAAACACAATCAAAGGAATGAAAAAGTAGAAGAGAAAATGAAACATCTCATCAGAAAAACAATAGATTGAGGAGAAATAAGAATAGTTGAACTACCTGAAGATTACAATAAAAATGAATCTTGATACCCTATAACAATCAATTATGAAGGAAAATTGCCCCAAAGTCCTAGAACAAGAAGTCAAAGAAGAAATAGAAAAAAATTCACCAATCACCCCCTGAAAGAGATTCCAGGAGAAAAACTTAAAGGAATATCATGGCTAAGTTTCAAAGCTCCCAAGTTAAGGAGAACATATTGAAAGCAATAAGAAAAAGAAAAACAATTTAAACATCATGGAGCTACAATATGTATTATACAAGGGCTAACAGCTACTATGTTGAAGGACCATAGGTCTTGGAACAATATATTTCATAGGGCAAAAGTGCTAGGGTTATGACCAAGAGGAGCTTACCTAGGAAAGTTAAGTATGATCTTGAATGAATAAAAGGGACATTTAATGAACTCAAAAACTTTCAGGGTTTTGTGGCAAAACCCCTAGAAATTAAGGAAAAATTTGACATATAACATCCAGGAGAAATGTAAGGTAAATATTAAATACTAAATAGAAGGGACTTATTAAGATCAAATTATTTACTTCATATATGTTAAAATATTAGCAGCAGTTTTATGATTGTCATCATTATTTGGGTAGTTTGAAAGAAAGGGATGGGCTGAGTTGAGTAGGATGGGTTGAATCTAAAAACATAAAACCATAGGGAGACATAGAAAGGAGCAATTATCTCACACAAATGAGGTATAAAGTGAAAAAAATGTAAAGAAGAAGGTAGTGGGGGGAAGGGCAGTAAGTGCTGGAAGCTTGCTCTCATTGAGAATGGGTTAAAGAGGAAACAATACACACACACACACACACACACACACACACACACACACACACACATCCAGGAGGATATTAGTATCTTCTAAATTCAGAAAGAAATAAGAGAGCAAGGAGGGAGGTTTGGGGGAGAGGATAAGGGACGAATTCTTAGAGGGATGGGTTGGTTAAGGAATAGGAAGGCAAGGTAGTAAGTAGAAATAAAGCAGAGGAATGAGGAGAGAGAGTAAATAGGGTGAGAGGGATAGTGAGAAAAAATAAGGAGGAAAATACACGTTAAGTAATTGTAACCTAGAATTTGAATGGGATGAATTTACCCATAAAACAAAAATGGATAACAGATTAAAAAATTAGAATTCGATGTTTTCAGGAAACATTATAAAAATGAGAGATACACGTAAAGATAAAATTAGGAGCAGGAGTAAAACTTAGTATGTAAAAAAAAGCAGGGATAGTTATTATCTCAGACAAATTTGAAGTTAAAATAGATTTAATCAAAAATGAAAAATAGAGAAACTATACTATGTGTCAGCAATGTTTTCCAGTATTGTTTTAGGCCATTTAAAATATCTAGACAGCAGAAAATACTTGAAGGTATAACTGCTAAAACAGGCACAGGAACTATATGAGCATAAATATAAAACATTTTTGTACAAATAAGCTCAATTATAAATAATTGAGGTAATATTTATTTTTCTTGGATAAGTCAAGCTGAGATAATTTTAAAAATGACAGTTTTACCTGATAAATCTATTTATTCAATATTATACCAATTAAATTATTTTAAAATGCATTTTACTGAGTTAGAAAAAAATTACAACTTTCATTTTCAAGAACAAAACATCAGGAACTTGGAAGAAACCAGGGGAAAAGGATGTAAAGGAAGTAAATTCAGTAGTATCAGACATAATCTGTAAGATGAAAGTATTTTTGAAGAACAAAAAGGATAATTTTGATAATTTTAAATAAAATTTTCTTGTACAAAAAAAGCCTATATAGCCAAGAATAGAAGGAACGCAGAAAATTCAGAAAAATAAACTTTCATAGGCAATCCCTCTGGATGTGATTGGGTTGAAATATTGCTGTGGGAAATGATGATCTGGTTGATTTAGAAAAAATTGGAAAGACTTGGAACTATAAAGGAAGATGCTATGCACCTTCAGAGAAACAGATAATAGGAAGAAATAAGCGCGGTAAAGTCTTACATATACGTGTATGAACTTGTATGTGTATATATATGTATGTATGTTTATAGATATCTGTGCATATGTATATATATGCATGTATACATATACGCATATGCACATGCACATATATGTATACACACATATCGCTATGCTTAATTTCAGTCTTCTTTAGGGACATTGGGGAAAGGAGGGAAAAATAAAATAAAAAGTGTACAGCGGAGAACAAAAGAAAGCCAACAAGGAAGCAAAGAATAGCTGGGTAGCTTTGAATACAATATATAGTGTTTATTATATAGGTATTCTTGAAATGGAAATTTTTTGCTTTACAATGAATCCTCTCTTATGGTCTGCTGTAAACAAAGCAATTTTTTTCTTTTCTCATTTTGTATATAAGTTTAAAACAAATTTTTTAAGATAATAAATAAAGAGAAATAAAATAAAAAGGAAAGGAAAAGTTATTCCACCCTATGCAGCAGAGCAATATTGCTGGTCCCATAGTTGGAATGTGGAATTTATGAAAGGAAGCAGAGTATAAAATAAAGCTAAAAGTGTATATGGGAGCCAAATTATGGAAGACCTTAAATTCTTCCTATAGGCAAAGGAGATTTTTAATCAGGGAAGTAACATGGTGAGCTCTGTGATTTCAGAAGATTACTCTGGCAGCTGTGTGGAGAATGGATTATAGAGTGGAAAGACTGGGAGCCAGGCATCCAATTAGGAGGCTATTACAATGGTTGAGTCAAGAGATGATGAATACCTGAACTAGGGTAGTGAATGTATGACTGGGGAGAAGGAGGTGAGTGAGAGATTCTAGGGAGGCAGAATCTATAAGACTTAGCAAATGACTGATTTAGGGAGTGAGAGAGAATGAAGAATCACAGGCAGCTCTGAGGATGCCAGCCTTAGAAGCATGACCGATAGGACCACAGGATCCTAGATTCACAGCTGATAAGCTTTAGAGATCATCTAATTCAAACCCTACACTTTGCAACTAAGGAAAATGAGGTGTAGAAATATTTGGTGATTAAGCAACGTGAGCTCTGGGGTAGAGGGTGAGGTTATTGACCCATCTAAGAGGTAGGAATTGGGACATTTATTGACTTGCAGGGAGGCTCTGACCTATAAGAGGACTGAGCTCAGGGAGTTACTAACCTGTGTGAATCACTCATGGGGTAGACAGAAGGTGAGACACTAATCCTTTGTGAGTCCTGGAGTGTACACTAAGTTCCGTGAATCCCAATCAATCAACCAAGTAACATTTGTAGGTAGTTTTTGCTTTACTTAAATTCACGTTACTCAAATTTGACTTCACATAAAGAATTCTGAAAGAAATCAGCATTCAAAAAAAAGACAACTCCACCTATGTTAGTCTTTATTGCATAGTACTATGCTTGCTCTCTCTGCTCCTGCCTCTCTGCTCAGCCTTTCCCCACTCCCCTCCCCAAACTATCCATCAAAAAACCCCTTCCAGCAAAAGCAGTCCCTCCTGGAGAGACTGACATTTTGCAGGGACTGGGGGTTTGGCTTAAGACTTCCAGTGCTAAGAGAGCGGACCTTTGCTCTACTCAGCCCACCCAACCTGTGTCCAGCCCCCTCTTGTCTTTCTTCCATCCATTCATGCTCAGGTATTCTGTTTCTATTCCCAGTCCCAGAGTGCTGCCTGTCCTCTCCTGTCTGTGTCTGACCCTAAGTGTTTTTCCTTTTGTTTCTGGACAGTCACATAGGTGGCTGGTTTTGTCTCCATATTCTTCCTACTGTTTTCATCTTGCATAAAAGTTTCTTTATGTAGAGATCTGCTGAACCTCAACAATGCATAAAGTGAGAACTATCTGTAGTAAGTTTCTTATGTACTAACAAGATGGCACAGTAGATGGCGAGTCTGGGCTTGAGTCAGGAAATCTTCTTGAGTTCAAATCTGGCCTCAGATGCTTAATAGCTGTGTTATGCTAGACAAGTTACTTAACCCTCTTTGCCCTAGTTTCCTCATCTGTAAAATGAATTGGGGAAGGAAATGGCAAACCACTCCTGTATCTTTCCCAAGAAAACCCAAATAAAGCTGCAAAGTGTCAGACATGACTGAAACAACTCAAAAGCAATAAAACATGTTGGGAACTGTTCTAGGTGCTGCAGGCATAAACATTAAACATAACATAGTTCCTACCTAAGGAACTTACCTTCTATTAGGTTTATACAATGAGTTCTTGGATTAATACAGGATGTAAAAAAAAAAAGTGATTGGGTAGGGTCATAAAACCTGAGAGAATTAAGAAAGGCTACTTGAAAGAGGTGTCTCTTGAGTTAAGCACAAAAAAGAACTAGGGATTCCAAGAGGTAATGGTGAGGAGGGAGGGCATTCCAGAAATGGGAACTCTTCAGTGTAAAATCACAGGGGGAAAAGGAGAGGGAGAGGATGGAATGTCATGTTTGGTGAACAGTAGTCAGTGGGTTTGATTGGAGCATAAAGTGAAGAGGAGTAATGTATAACCAGGATAGAAAGTTAGATTGGAGCCATCTTGTGGAGGTCTTGATTGCTTTACAGAAAGAGTTTGCAGTTAATCCTAATGAAATTAAAGTAGCGTTTCTTTAACTGGGGGTACTGATCTGTGTGATGCATGTAACCTTTGGGAGAAACTACAAGATGGAGTAGACGCAGTCAGGAAGACTAAAACCTAGGACTGCAAGCCAGATCTAAGTATAGGCAATTAAACAGTCTTGACTCTGGTGGTGCAAAGGGATCCCAGCAGCCTACATACATCTCCTGCTCTGAGTTCCAGGCACTGGAAGTATTTTTTGTCTGGTGAGGTGTAGTGGTGATGGTGGTGGTAGTGGTGGTAGTAGTGGTGGTGGTGGTGGTGGTGGTGGTGGTGTTGTGTGTGTGTGTGTGTGTGTCTACTGCCATTGGCTTGAGGTCCTACTAGTCATATCTCCCTCCATTCTACAGTTAGATACTAATCTATGAAGTTTTCTTGCCTTTAGGTAAACGGAAGACAGTGTTGGTGATGAGAACTTCATGTCTTCAGCAGTAAATGACCTTTGCTGTTGCTGTTTCCAATTCCATTCCTTCCTAGGACTCCCTGCCAAGTCTGGTACCAATAATGAGCATCCCAGTTCCATTTAACACTTAACATCAATGAGCTCTTATTAAGGCGTATTTTCAGTGAAGACACAGCAAGAACAAACATATAAACATTTCCTCTCAACACCTCAGGAGTAAACTCTTTGTTTAATTCCTACATAATATGGATCTCATCAAGTTCCTGCAGTCTGGATGACAGATGAATCCTTGTGTCAATCATTACTGGCCTGATCCAAGAAGGTAGCTCCCAAAGAACACTCCTTGCACCTCAGTCCATGACTGCAGAACCCAGACTCTGGAACACCAGTGTGCTGGAGAGTTCTCTGGACCTTCTGAAACGCACATTATAGGAAATTCTATTCCTCAACCCCAAAGAGAAAAAGGACATTCATTACAGAGGCCAAGGACAGAGGTGAAGTCCACATGGCCACAAAAGGGACAGCTCCTCAAAAACACTCTCCTTACTCCTTTGTCTCTCACCAGACACTACAATCCAGGTCAATGAGACCTTTCCAGAGAGCAGCTGAAGACAAGGAGGCAGACACTAGGCCAAAGCTGACAGACAGCCTTCTTGACAAAGCCCCCAGTTCTGTCTATACCACCAATGGACAAAAGCTCCTCCTAGCCACATGATTAATAGTCTAGAAGCAGTTATAGAATGCCTATGCATGCTCCATATTATTTCCAAGGTATTTTCTGGAGCCAAGCTCCTTAGTTTTCTCCACATGGGGATTTCCTTCAATGGAATGCACCAATGCACTTGTCAATGTTCCAGTTTCCCATTACACAAATAATTAGTGAAAATATTAAATAGCATTAAGAGGCACAGATCCCTGGGGCCCTCCACTGGAGACCTACTGACACATTGATTTTTGAACTATTAATAACTCCTGTTTGTCCAACCAACCAGCTAACTCTTAATCCATCCAATTCTTTTATCATCTAGTCTACATCTCTTTATCTTCTCCAAAGTATAATTTTTCTACAAGCCTTGTTAAGATGTAGGTAAACTGTATTTACAGCATCCCCCTCATCTACCAATTTAGTAACAGTGTTAATAAAAACGTCTGTGAGGTCAATATGTCATGACCTGTTCTAGAAGAAGCTGTGCTGGCTTCTTGTAATCAGCATTTTCCTTTCTAGATGTTTTCCAACCATTGCTTTAACTCATTTTTTCTTAGTGAGAATGGGAAAGGAAAAGTGTGTAGTCACTTCAGGAATCATCTCAATAGTTATTCTTAAGTTTAGCCAAGACCAGACATCCCCAAGGGTCTGGCCTTCCTGGGATCCTATCAAGGAAGGGACCCTGGAGGAATCTCTGAGTCTGCTTTGACCTGCCCTCAGCCAGACCCCAATATGTGGCCCAGCACGGTTTTTAACCATTCCTATGTTTTGTTGACATAGAGAGCTCTCAGTAAGGAAATTCTCTTCAGCGATGCAGAGCAAAAACTTCTCTGAAACTTAGTCTTAGAAAGTTTACTGGGACATTGAAGAGTTAAGTGACTTGCCCATGGTCATACAGTAAGTCCATGCTGGAGTCAGAGTTAAACCTAAGTCTCCTGACCCTTAGGCTATACTATGATGTCAGGTTACCTTTTAAAGTTCCCCATTTTATTGGGGCTTCATGAACTTGGTGCGTTCTCATGAGCATGAAAACATATGTCTCTGCCTCTTTCTTTCTAGATCCTGCTGTTATCTTCCAGTACACCTCCTGCCAGTTTCTGTTTCCTCTCCCCTTCCCCAGGATGAAAATTTAAGTTCTTACCTGTGGCACAGAGAGCTCAATGGAAAAATTTTGGTCCTGGAACAGAAGTGACTGTGCTGCCACATAAGTTTCCATGTTCTCAACTGGGTGGGAGAAGATGGGCAGGGATCCTATTCCATTGGACCTCCCAAAACCTGTAGGATTATGGGAGGAATCTTGGACTGGGCTGATGACCACAGTCATCACCTACCCAAGCCTGTGGTGGTTATGTGGGGTATATTCCATAGCCAGCCCAATCTTCTTATGCTAGGATATTCCACTCCTGACTCCAGGAATCCCCAACACTAGTGAGTCTCTAAATCTTTGAATCCCAAACCTAAGAACCCAAAGGTATTGATTTTCCCCTTTTCTGATCCTAGGAACCTAACCTTCCAATCCCAAGAAATTCCCCAAACCTGAGAAACTGTTGGACCCAGGGAGCTTCCCCTCCCTTTCACCTCTTCTTCCCCTACCCTCCTGCCCTGCCAACCTCAAGAAAAGACGTAATTCCTGGGAACTCCTGAACCTTGTCAATGACCATGCTTGCCCGTTCATGTAGCTCTGGGACTCATGTCTTCCATTTCTTTCCCTATGATATATCTCAAGAAAAATGGTCCCTGACTTTGGCATCTAAAGTCTGGAAGGAGGGGAGAAGGGTTTAGGACAGAATGATATTTAGGAGACATAAGGACACAAGATGTGCACTCCTAGGAGGGATAGATATTTGTTCCTCCTTACTCTGCCCCCATCACCCTTTTCCTGTACAAGAGATGAGATACTGCTGAAAGAGTTGGGAGAGGCCCACCCCTGGCTGGAAGAACAATGAGCCTCAAGTGCCAAGCATCTGGCTTTCAGTTTAATGCAGGAAGACTAGGCTAGTATCTTTGGTCCCCTGGACATGCCCCATTGTGGCTGACCAGCCTGGATAGCCCATTGTCATAATCCAGAGGGCCACATCACCTCTGTCAGGGAGGACACCAGCTGTCATATTTCTCTCTAGATTCAGGACCTTAGCCTTGGTGACTATCACTGCATAAGAAGGATGGGTGATGGAGGTGATACAGACAGGATGATGTTTGCTTCTGGGACAAATGTGGCTGTGGACCCTGGTGAGTACCACTTCTGTCTGTTTTAGTCTGATAGTCTCCATGTCTCCCACTCTGATAATGTAATGCCCCAGGGTTCCTCATGGCCTTGTTATAAAGCATGACATAAACAGCCTAGGTATGTGATAGCTCAGGGCTCAGAGCATGTGCAGAAGGGCTCAGTGTGAGTTGTGGCTCAGGAATTGGAGGGAGTGATGACCTAGACCTTTAGACTACGTGAAGATCCAAACTTCAGGGAACATGCCCATCCAGGGCTCAAGGTGGGGACTAGCTCACTTCTGTTTGTCCTCACTTTCTTAGCCGCTCTCATCCCTTGGTAGTTCCCACCTTGTCTGCTCCTCATTTGGGGATGCTGAGTCTCAGTAGAGGAAATACCTAACTTGAATTAACTTTATTCATTATAGATTTATGCCATAGCATTTAAGCTGGGTCCTCACTCTGAATTTGTATTTATTTAACTTTTCTTTTGTCATTATAACAGAGAGCAGAGCTTCAAGTTAGGAAAACCCAGGTTTGAATCCTGCCCCTAATGTATACTGGCTGTGTGCCCGTGGGCACATTGTTGTTCCAGGCTGATCTCTAACATGATAATTTGCAGAGAAAATATCAACTTGCATTGATGGCGGGAGTTACTCCCAGGATTTCCTTCTACCAGTGAAATGAATCCGACACCATTTCTAGCTTTATTCCCTATAGCAGTATAACTTATTTTTCTCCTCTACCCTCTCATCAGCCCACAACTCTTGCAGCTTTGGGAGACATCTCAGCATTCTATTTCCCTAAGGAGCCTGAGGCCCTCCTGTAGGGGTGGTCTCCCTCTTGGTCCTCACTCTCATGCTCATGCTTTTTTAGCTTCATCATATACTCCCACCCTCTGACCAAAGAATAATGTTTGCCAAGATGTATCCAGCAGTTTAAGGTCCACAAATGACTTTACATACAGCATCTCCTTTGAGCCTCCTAAGTGCCCTGTGAAGGAGGTACCAGAGCTATTGCCTCCTCCTCCTTCTTATAAATAAGAAACCTGAGCTTCAGAGAGATTTAGTGATTTGTCCATAATTATACAGTTGATAAAAAGGGCAGCCAGTGGCTTAGTGGACCTCTAGAGTACTGGGCCTGGAATCAGGAAGACCTGAGTTCAAATCCAGCCTCAGATACTTCCTTCTCCTGTGATGCAGGGGAAGTCATTTAACTTCTCATTCCCTGACAAAATGGATGTCCTTGAGAAGGAAGTGGCAAACCACTCCTGTACCCTTGCCAAGAAAACACGAAATGGGGTCACAACAGGTTTGTCACAACTGAAATGACTGAACAACAACACACAGTTGGTAAATGTCAGAGGCTGGATTCTAACTTGCAGTTGGCTCTTCATTTCAGGAAAGTCATTTTGGTGGTTGTTGAGAATAAGCTTGAGTGGTGAAAAACCTGGAGCAGGGAGATCCAAATAGAATGCTTCATAATAGTCTTTCTTGACTCTTAAGTCTAGCACTCTTTCTAATTCATCACTCTGACCTTGAGTAGTCCCTAGTGCAGTCTCTGCCATTGAGCCTGTCTTCTCCTGCCTCCTCCAGGGCCTTGCTTCATCTCCAATGTCTCCTATACTCCTAGCTACTTCCCTCTGATGGTGAACTTGGGTCTTCCCAAACCCCTTTACCCTAATTACCACCCACTTCTATAGCAACAGTCCTCTCCCCTTCACTGCCAAAATTCTAGGAGTTGTCATCACTCTCTAGTCACTTTCTCCCCAAGCTCTTCACTCTGTTTTCCACACTCCTCCCCCCTGCACAGTGAATTCTCTCAGTGACTTCCTAACCACTAAATCCAGAGGCCCCTTTCAGTCTCCATTCTTCTTTGATCTCTCTGCAACTTTTTATGGAGGCTATCAGTCATAACTGAACACCCTTTCCACTGTCCTCCAGAAACACTATATTATCTTCATTTTTCACTCTCCTTTCTAATTGCTCCTTCTCCATCTCCCTCTCTGGACCCTCTTTAGTGTGAATACTCCTTAAGGATCATTCCAGTACTTTTTTCTCTTCTCTCTCCTTTGTCAATCTCCTTCACTCCCTGGCTTCACTACTGAGACCACACTGATGACTCACAATCTGTATCTCCAGGCCTTTACTTCTCTTACTGGTCCATCAAACTGAACATTTCGAAAATGGAGCTTATTCTCTTTTCTCCCATTTTTGGACAAATTTCCCCGTGTTCAGCTGCTATTCAGTTTACCTCTTCTCCTATGTTGGGAGTGACTGTAAGTTCTCCATCTCTCTTCAGACTTACAGTGAATTAGTCACCAAGTCCTGCCATTTCTGCCTCTACATTTTTTACTCCTGTCTGCACCTCTTCATTCTTATTGTCATTTTTCTAGTTAAGGCCCTAATTATCATTTTCCTGGATTGTTGAGATATTACTCTGTTATGTTTTCCCACCTCTGCTCTCTCTTCTACATCACAATGCAATCACCAGAGTAATCTTCTACATATATGGAAGATTTTACATACACACACACACACACACAGACACACACAGAGTCATTTCACTTCCCTGTTCAGAAATTTTTAGTGACTTCCTTTGGTCTCCCACATGATGTCCCAACTTTATTGCTTGGCATCCAAGGCCTTCCACCATCTGATGTCACCGTGATCTCATTTTACTCTCTTCCATATAGTCTAAGCTCTCATCAGTCTGACCTACTCATGGCCCTCTGAACATACCAGATGTTCTTCCTCATTTTTTTGCATTTTCTCAGGTTTTTCCATATGTGTTCAATAACTTCTCAGTGTCCCCTTCTTGGTATGTTGAATTCTTGCCCACCTTTAAAAATCTAATTCAAATTCTACCTTGTCCATTTATCCTTCCTTGAAGCTCCTATTCCCCAGTGACTTTACCCCTCAGTCTTTTTTTTTTTCTTTCTTTATTTATTTATTTATTTTTATTTTGTAATGTTTAACAATCACTGCCATACAATTGTGATTTTATCCCCCCCCTACCCCCCACTCCCCCCCTCCCTCCCCACGACTGCATACAATTCTGTATAGATTCTACATATACTTTCCTATTGAGTATATTTTCACTATAGTCATGCTATGTAGTCAGACTAAGATAAATGAAAGAAATCGTATAACAAATCAGAACATGATACATAAACACATACACATACACAAACATGATCTGCTACAATATGTGAGTGACTTCCATATTTCTCTCTCTGAGTGTGTCAGGCATTTTGCCTTGAGATCCACCGTTGGGATTTTTTTTTTTTTTTTTGGTAAGAAGTTCTTGTGTTATTACAAAAATCTAAGTCTACCAGAAAAAACTCTCACACACTGTGGTTGTTGCTGTGTATAAAGTTCTCCTGGTTCTGCTCCTTTCACTCAGCATCAGGTCATATAAGTCCTTCCAGGCCTCTCTGAAGTCTTCCTGTTCATCATTTCTTATGGCACAATAGTACTCCATTACATTCATATACCATAATTTATTCAGCCATTCCCCAATTGATGGACATCCCCTTGACTTCCAGTTTTTGGCAACTACATAGAGTGCTGCTATAAATATTTTTGTACATGTGGGACCCTTTCCCATTTTTATGATTTCTTGGGGATATAGTCCTAGTAGCGATATTGCTGGGTCAAAGGGTATGCACATTTTTGTAGCCCTTTGGGCATAGTTCCAAATTGCTCTCCAGAATGGTTGGATGCGCTCACAGCTCCACCAACAATGAATTAGTGTTCCAACTTTCCCACATCCTCTCCAGCATTTATCATTTTCTTGTTCTGTCATGTTTGCCAATCTTATAGGTGTGATGTGGTACCTCAGAGTTGTTTTGATTTGCATCTCTCTAACCAATAGTGATTTAGAGCATTTTTTCATATGATTATAGATAGCCTTAACCTCTTCCTCTGAAAATTGCCTGTTCATATCCTTTGACCATTTATCAATTGGGGAATGACTTGTATGATTATACATATGAGTCAGTTCTCTATATATTCTTGAAATGAGGCCTTTATCCCCGAGCTTAGCTGTAAAAATTCTTTCCCAATTTACTACATCCCTCCGGATTTTGCTTGCATTGGGTTTGGTTGTGCAAAAACTTCTCAGTTTAATTACCCCTCAGTCTTCAGACAGCAGATTGTTTTGTACCTTTCTAATGTACTTTTTGTACATAATGTACTAATTATATATTATAATTAACTCTGTGTATGCCTTGTTGCTGTGTTTGTCCTTCATTTGCAAAGGGAACCATGACACCAGGGAGATGATGACATGACTTGCAATTGGCTTTCATTTGGGTGAGGGAGGCTGTGCAAGGTCACCAGCCTCACGTGCTCCTCCAGAGTCATCTGGATCCAGTGTCCAGATACTCATTAGGATGATTGGAGATGGTCCAGGATGCAGTGGGAGACCCTGGTCCTTTTAAGCTAAGATCTCCTCAGGGTCTCACTTTGAGTGAGGTAACACCCATTCATTGAAGAGTCCTCTTTAAGAAGGGAGTCAAGTGATGGCCCCTTTAATAAAAAGCATCAGACTGGGAAGGGAATAATCTAGGAATTGGAATGTGTGATCACCTGGGAAAAGGGTGGAGTAACTCATGCTCAGTGCTTGTGATAGCCCACAACACAATAACCAGGAATAACCAAGTGGCCAAAGTGTGTGTCACAATCCATTGCTCAGAGTACGTGATACCTTAGTGACTGAGATAAGCCATTGTTTAGGGCATGATTTCCCTTGGACTCAGATTCTCTTGGTTCAGTGTGTTTCATAGCTCAAAACTAAGGGTGCATATGATAAAACAACAATTAAAGCATGCCGTGGTATGCCATGCTGGGGCAAAGTGTATGTGAGTACCCAGCATGTGTGAAACACCCCCTTCTTTAGAGGAAGCTCATAATGTGGGCTTATTTTCTCCAGACTGTAAGGTCTCATCACTGATTCCTAATTAAGCCAAAATACCTTTCTCCCCTGATCTTAAACTTTTTCTCTTTTAACAGGGGAACCAGGACCTGAGCAAGGGAACCAGGTGCTCCTGGGACTACTAGGCTTGAGGCTGCTATTGATGAAGACTGTGGCTATCAACATCCTGTTCACCACTGTGTTCTTGATCTTTTGATGTTCCTTCCATCCCATGAAATTATCCCATTAATCCTTGTCTATTATTTACTCCCTCATATTTCCAAGTATCTGTCCTCCCTAGCCCCCATTCATATTCAGCTTCTTTTTTCTCAGTCTCCTCCCTGACTCTTCATCTCCCCCTACCCAATCTTACAATCTCATGCCTCTTCCCCTAGACATTTCAGAGTCTTCTCTCTGCCTTCAACCCTCTGATCCCTTAGATTCTTCTTTATTTTCCAGGTCTCCTTTCTTGGTTATTATTCTTTCTGTCCCTGTGATGTCCCTTATGTGTGTGGAAAAGGGAAATGAAGGGAAGGGAATAAGTTGCCTCAAGACGAGTTTTGCCTTTGACTCCCTGACTCTTGACTTGTGACATTTGCTTTTCCAGAAGCCTGGGAAACAAAGTTCTGGGAGCCACCATTTGGACCCTGTCATGACCAGTTGAGCCCCAGAATGATCCCGGTGATCTCAGTTAAATTCATTCCCCCCTGAGATTCAGAATAGTCAATCCTCAGTCTGTGTCCCCTGAAATAGCATATTCCTTTCTTTAGAAGTCAGGTATGGAAGTGGGAGTGGGGAGGAACAGATATTCATAGCTCACATTCTCCAGATTTCCACAGTTTGGGTAGCAGCAACAATTCCCACTATTACCTACATGAGGCTTATTTTCAGGTTGTGACCTCCACTTCATGTTCATTGGATGAATACCAGCATATGGGCTGCTTGGAGTCAGGAGGAGCTGCATACAGTGACAGAAGTCAGACTGTGAAGTTTGGGGACCCAGGGGAGAGAAAATTGGCCTCATCATTTTCCAGTACCTACCTTCTATTACTGTGTCCCTGGGATGGTCACCATTGTCCTATAGGTAAGGAAGGAATCACATGGGGTAGGAGTCTAAATTTGTAGGTCAAATGTAGGGAGAGACTTCCTGGTGCAAGATCTCCTTGAACCCCTAATACTATCTATGTTCTATACCTCTCCCCGAGGCTATTCCTGAGGTAAGGGTTATCAGGAAACTTTAGGACACAACTTAGAGCCTAGATTTCCTCTGAGATGCAACTGAGTCTAATCAGAGTCCTGTGTACCCTCAAAGATCAAATGTTAGTGTTGTGTGAACCACTGTTTCCCTGGTAAGAGAGGAAATAGAAGGAGGCCCCAGGGAGTACACACTTCTAGAAGGAATCCAGGAGGTCCCAGGGGTGCAGGAAGAGACAAACCCTAGTGGGAGATAAGGACCAATGGCCAAGAATGGGAATGAATAGCACAATCCCTCAGGCTGTAAGAGAAAAGAATAAGGAAATGACTTGGGGGTCTAGTACTTAAGCTTAACCTCAAATGCTGACACTCCCTGAGAAGGAAAGAAGAAAGCATTTATAAAGCACTTTATATGTGCCAGGAAGCATACTGAGTTCTGGAGATACAAATATAAGCACAGAAAGGCAGTGGTGGTCCTCAAGGAGTTCCCATTCTGGTTGGAGAAGAAAACACACAAAAAGGAGGTAATAAGGAGGAAAGGGAAAGAATGAAGACACTGAAGGGCACAGTTGTGAAGTGCAGAGGCCAGGAATAGGACCAAGGGAACAATAAAGGCCTGCCTGAGTCCCTCTACAAAATGGGGACTCCAAGTGGAATTCATCAATGGGAAAAGAGGGTGGGCTCCATAGAGACATATCCCAGGTTGAAAAGACTGCAGGCACATTAGGATGTCACAGGGTGAGGAGGCCCCAGGTGCTAAGGGAAGGCATTGCTGGGACATGGTTTTGAAGACCAGAAGCCAAGGAGAGACCCCTTGGTCACAAGTGTGAGGAAACAACAACAACAAAAACTCACAAATGAACAAAGAAGTGTTCAGGGATTAAACTCAATGAGTGAGGTGATATCTGAGGAGTCTGGGTCATAAAACTGACTCATCGTCTTCCCTCAGCTCATATCAAATAAATTAGTCGTCTGAGGCTCATGGATGGTGAAACCTGCAAAACTTTTGTGTGGATATCAACCTACAATGATGAGGTCACAATGAGTCTGCCATGTTGCCTTGAAGGGCAGTGACAATAAGGGTGGGGAACGAGATGCTGGGGATATGGACATACCAGCATCTTCCTTGTTCATGCTTCCTCCCTGTATTCTGAGCCTACTTCTTTCCCCCGCCCCCATCCTCATCCCATGCCATTCATTCCCAAGCCTGTCCATTAAAGGTTGTTCTCAAGACTCCTGGCTCAGATATGTGAGACCCACATCCCATCCCCCAGTTCCTCTTGTGTAGCTTCCTTGCCCAATCCTGCTTGTGGGGAAAAAAATTGCCTTTCACAGATTGGGGCTTGTGGCAGCTCAGGAGTCATTAGGTAGATAGCAGGAAGAGGCAACTTGGTAGAACCGAAAAGGAATGCAGACCTACCTAGCTTTTGATTAAACTCATAGGGAGGGGCTTCCCACAGACATATAAGGTCAACTCTACCTACTCTTGTTTAATTTCTCATCTCTGAAAGGATAATAATGATTAACATTTACATACCACCTATGTGCCAGGCACTCTTCTCAGCACTTTACAAATATTATAACCTGGAAGATAGGTGCTATTTTTCATCCTCATTTTACAACAAGGAAACTGAGGCAAACAGTTGTCAGGTGACTTGCCCAGGGCCTCCCAGTTTCAGAGGTCACATTTGAACTCAGGAATTCCTGCCTCCAGGCCCTGTACTCTATCCCCTGCCTCCCCTCCTTTTCCTAATCCTTGTACTGTCTGTTTACACCTGGGTCAATAAGTCCTTCATTCTGGTACTGCTGCTTGGGAATGATAATCCATAGCATCTTATTTCAGGAACCACTTGCTTTCATACCCAGACTACTAGGGTTTAACTGTACCAGGTAAGATCCTTTTTTGAAACAACTGTCAGAGTTGGCAGGATCATGTTCAATGGCCAGAGAGGAAGTTCAGAAAGAGCGGCAGTCAGGAAGACATGACCTGTCCCCTCCCTCTGAAGCTAAAATGGCTTACTATGGCCCCTGGTAACTGATCACACAAGAACTGTGGGACCTGTGAGATAAATTCCAACTTGGGATTGGGAAGGATGTCTCCATTGAGCCTGAGGACAGAGATAGATGCATACAAAAAGATAGGAACCTACAAGGACTAAATAGTGGAAGGGATACTGTCCCCTGGCTGGTCTTATTGTAATAAAGAAGCAAGAGAGGAAATAGCCTGACTTTGCTAGGATATAAAGGAGGAAAGGGTGACAGGAGCTTGCTCTGGACTGCTTGTAGGCTGGGTGACCCCCACTTAACCCCTCTGGAAGCTGGGTCTTCTAGAGCTGAGTTTGGGGAACCATAGGATATGGAAGGTAAGATCTACAGGTATTGAGTGGTGGGTGGGCAAACTCCAATCTATCACCCACTCTGTTGCCAAAGTGGACGTCTGACTCTGACCTTCCCACCTCCCAACTCAATAAACCCCAATGCCTTCTTATAACCTCCAGGATCAAATATAAAATTCTCCTTTTAGCATTTAAAGCTCTTTATAACCTAATCACTTCCTACCTTTCCAGCCTTTTCCACCTTGACTCTCCTAATTATATTCTACGATCCAGAGACAACAGTTTTCACATACTCCACCCCACTTCTCTACTCCCCATCCTTTCACTGACCTTTTTGGGTCCTACCTAGTCCCTCCCTCTATAGCAAATGACTGTTTTCTGAAATTGCTTTCTATTTACATGGTATATAGTAAAGTTGTTTGCATGTTGTCTTTTTGCTTAGAATGTGAGCTCCTTGAGGGCAGGGACTGTGTTTTGGCCTTTCCCTGTATTCTTGGTGCTTAGTACTGCCCCAGGCATATAGTCAATGCTTAACAAATGATTTAATAATTGACTGAATGGAAACTCCACACAATCACCCTGGGTTGGAGTATGGGGCACTCCATTTTGTAGTTTGGTACAGACCTTTCAAAGCTCCTTTTCTTTACGCCAATGGGAAGAAGCCTACCTAGCTGTGATCCCCAATCTAGCCTGTCAGGTGGGGTAGGTACTAGTCTAAAAGTCAAATTCTGAGGAACCGGGTCAGTTACAAACCATATTCCTTCCATGGTCTTGGGAGATGCTTCTCAAATGGCTTCTTTGGCCACTGGACAATGGTGCTTGTTAAGTTAACCTTACTGACAGTGAGTTGAAGCACCTTGATAGCATGGTAGGTTCAGCTAATTACTTAAGTGTGGCCCCAGCAAGGGGATATATCCTGTTGCAGTGTAGTTACAATGGTTCCCAAAGGGGAACTTTCCCCAGGAATCTAAACCAGGCTGGTTAAGGGATCTCCTGATGTGGACTGCCTCCCAAAAGAATTTCTGAAAGCAGCCCAGCAAACCCAGTGGCCTCCCTGGCATAGTTGAAATGATCTACGGCCCCCTGCCTGAGGATTCCATCTGTCCTTACTTGTGGCCACCCCTGGGGAGATTTAGGACCTTGTGCTCATGAACTTAAGAAACTTGGCTCGGGCAAATTTAGGGCATCAGGCCCTAAAAATGACATTATCTGGGGCAAAAGGATCCTCTGCAAGCTATGAATGAAATAGATTCTATGCTATGGGAGTTATAGATTTTTTTTTTCAGGTTTTAATAAAACCTGAGACTCCTTAGGAGCAGCTAGGTGAAGAAGTGGACAGAGCTCTGGTCCAAGAGGCAGAAAGAACTGAGCTCAAATTCAACTTCTTGGGGTTGTCAGAACGATTAAATGAGATAATATTTACTACTTAGCACTGGTTCTTGGCACACAGGAGACCCTTAATAAATGCTTGTTGCCTTCCTTCCTAAGGAACAAATAAATAGCAAGATTTTTAGCACCTTAGTGTGGAGGCTCTGGTGGCTCAGGGCAGGGGGAGGGGAGGCCAAGTGCTCCCACTCCCCCTCCTCTTACCCTTTTATCCAGACTCAAAGAAGTTGAGGGAAGAGTATGGCCCATAGGGCAGGGGTCAATGTTTCCCAAACTGATTTGTCCTTGGTCCTATCATTTTTTTTTTCAGTGTAAAATTGTCCTTTTTCTTAAAGACCTGAACATTTTAAGACAGCAGCTTTGCAAGACATCGCACATTTTTTTTTATGAAATGAGAAACAATCTCCTTTGTTACATCATTACATTGATAGAGAAATGCTTCAGTGATGAAGAAAGTCAATGTTGGATCAACCAAAGTCCTCATTTCTACAGCATTCATTTACAAAGAAATTATACTAATGTTCAACACAGCCCAACACAACATTCTTGGTTTTCTTCCAAAAGAAGGTCCCCCAATATTTTCTTCTAATGGGGTATTTTACTATATAAATTATAGTTGTTCATTTTTACAATTCACCCCAACCTGTATGAGATGTATCACAGTAAAACTTCTAAAACTGTTAGAGAATCCTTCACACATCATCATCATCTGATGTGTCACTGCTGCTTGTCTCTGTGTCATCATTCCCAAAGTGGGTTTGAAAACCCTGTTTTTCCAGAGTTCAAACTTGAAGTCCCAGATCAGGCCATTTTTCAAAATACCATGTTTTCTAGGACCATTCTTCTGTAACTGTTCACTAATGACTTGGAATTCCCTTATCTCATCCTCTGTTCAGGGAGCACGTTTCATCATTTTCACTGTCTTCCTGCCAAGCCATCTCCTTTAGCAACTTATGTTCTTCCTCAAGTGAACTGGAAAGGACATCAGCTTGTGGAAAGGTAAAAGACCGAATGATCTCTTGGGAAACCATGTAGGCGCTGCCGTCCTCTTGAGAAATTTCATTTTCATCAAATTTCAGTTTGTGTCCCTTTCCTGGTGAGTGTTGTTGCTGTTATGCAAATTAAATGAGTCATCATCCTTTTCTGGTCCAATATGACTTCCATATTCATGTTCTTCCTCCACTCTGTGCCTTTTCAAAGCTTTTAAGAATTCACTCTTCTTATCAGTGGGCATTCCAGTCAGTTTGGTTAGATGAGGCTGATTGAGTTTGTCCACAGGAGAAGAGGAATTTGAGTGATTACACTCTTTAACTGAATTTGTTGATACACTAAAATTCTTGGCAGTTGATTTGAAGGCATTAAAGTTGCCAATGCCATATGTAGACTCATCAGGATAAGGAGTTCCAACTTTATTTTCTTTAATTTCGCTTTTCCATCGTGTAGGCTTTGTAGGTGGAACAGCAGGTTTAGGGACTAATCCTTTATAAACACTTGGACCAGTTCCATTTTTAACTGGCTGAGAATGAAGATTTTCTATTGCAGGGAATCCAGATACCTGTAAATCTCTTGTACTAGCTTTTTTAATGACCAGTCTTCTTGAAGCTCTAGATTTAGGATTCGGAGGATATTCCCATACACCTGCAGCTAAAGATTTATTTTGGTGTCTCTCTCTCATATTCAGGATTTAAAGATGGAAAATCCTCAGCCTCAAATTATTTGCATTCTTCCTTGTCTTGTTTTTTCCCAGTTTCATTGTCAGAGGTATTGTTTTCATGCAGTGCTTGGCTTTTTCCAGAATGGAAAGCACTGCTTCGAAAACTTCAGGAACTTCTACCATGGTATCCCCCTCGATGGCTTATGTCTTCAGCACCATTTCTTCCATGTGAAGGCCATCCAGTTTTTTCTTTCCTTCCAAAGTTTCCAAAGTTAGGACATCCAATACCAGAATTAAAGCCATTTGAAGAGTTGTGTCATCTATGATAAACATCAAAATGATTCTCTGTCCACTGGAAGTTTTCAGAGTGTTTCTCAAAATTCAGTGATGACTTCTGTGTTCCAGAAATCGACTGGAATTTCTATCCTTTGTTGATGATGGTGGAGTAGGAAAATTAAGCCAGGCTGGAGCAAAGTCATACTGCACTTTTTAGGTCCAGTCCCTCCAACTCAGTTGAAACAAGGTTCCAACACCTTATAGCAAGCCCAAAACCCAACAGGACTGTACACGAAGATGTTTGTTTTCTCTCTGGAATCTTCACTCTTTTCAGTTTTTTTTTTTTATTTGGTATCCTCTGAAATGATATCCAAGTTCCTTGAAGGTACCTGACCTTTGGCTATTTGACATAGAGCTACTTCAAGTCAA
Organism: Notamacropus eugenii; assembly: GCF_028372415.1. Lineage (NCBI taxonomy): Eukaryota > Metazoa > Chordata > Mammalia > Diprotodontia > Macropodidae > Notamacropus > Notamacropus eugenii. The sequence continues at coordinate 81,769,288 of NC_092875.1, forward strand.
CTACCCATCCTTTTGTTTTAAATTACTCATATGGCTATTTCAAGAATTAGTCTTGGATTTAACATCGTAAAATTTTCTGAAACCTTTCTTCTTTATTATCTGGTGTACATGTCACTGTCATAAGCAACCACTCAGATGAAATAAAAGTTTTATAACACAAAAAGTGAAAAGCAAAAAGCAGATTTCACATCTGAAGTGAAGAGCCTTCCTAAGCATCAGCATATGCAGAGAGACAACAGCTATCTCAATACCACCACACTGCTGGTTAAGGGCAACATTTTAGAAAACATATTTACACTTAAACAGAAGAAGAAAAAGACCTGGATTTTATTATCTCTTCATCTAAAAAAGAGGATGCATGGCAAAGTGAGAAGGGTGGACTTCCAAATACCTAAAATTTATAATAGTGGTAAAAATATCTGCCATGAAACTTCAGCAATGTTTAAACAGTATTTTGAAACTGTTTAAATTATTCATTACACAGATTAAACGTATCTTACAGTTCTGGCTTAAGAATATTAACTAAAATAAAAAAATCAGCAAAATTCTTCCAGGTGAACTGCTTTAACCCTTAAAACAACATGTTATGGACTCAGATTCTGAAGTGTCTGTATTTCTGTGGTGAAGCAGTAAAATTGTTCACTGTTGTCAACTCACTTTCAAGCTGTTTCTTGCCAGTTTTAATAAACTTCTGGGTCAAAAAAAATCAGGTCATCATAATTCCAAATAATGGCCACTGCAAACATTCAGGGGATTTTTTACAGAAATAACTTTCCGCCCCACCGGAGGTGCCCCTGGTTCGGGGGTGTCGCTGCGCTTGGTCCCAGGAGGAAGTTTTCGGTACTTTGAATAATCCCCTTTTGCCCCTTTTCCCTCCCCCTACAGCCCACAAATGCCTCTGGCCCTATCATTCTTGTCAGGAAGTCTTATGCTGCGGTAGTGGTGAAATAGGATGGAGGCACAGAAAACAAATATTCCCAGGACTATTGGACATAGGATCACAAATTGCAATGATCTAGGGAGATCTAATCTAAGACATGGGGGAAGTGGGTGGTGGAGTGGGATAGGATTCCTTTACAATTAGGATGATTTGGAAGAGTGAACACGTTGAGATCTATAGTCAGGACTCACATGATGGCTGGACACTGACCGTTTATCTGAATTTTAGTGGAGATGGCTATCAACTTTAATTGATTATTGCATCATCATCACCATCACTCTCTGGTGTTTTAAGGCTTGGAAAAGCTTGCAAAGCATTTTTACAGTTACATTACTTCCTATGACCCCTTAAAAATATTATTTCATATAATCCCCATGACAACCTTGTGAGGTGTTATTACTATCACTATTTTATAGGTGAGCAAATAGCCTGAGAAAACTTGCCCAGGGTCACACATCTAGCAAGAGTCTAAGGTAGGATTAGAACTCAAGTCTTACTAGTTCCAAGTCTTGTATATCTCTCCCCTGTACCTCCTAGATGCTACATAATTTAAATAACCAGGAGACTCTCCTTGTTGAGTTGATAGGTTATCAAACCCAGGGGGTTCTCAATAAGTAGAACTTAGGCAAGAGACACTGGATGTGCTGACTTCTACCCTCGTCCCCAGTACAAAACAGTACTACATCTTGAGGAGAGAAAAGCAGCATTAACTGATGAGGTGAACCAAGCTGGGATCTTGTTATAAGCCAATTCCTTTAACAGCATCCTGGGGGAGGTAGAAAGCTAGTAGTATCTCACTATGGAACTAAGCAAGGTGGCGCCCACAACTTCTGGATTTCTGGAGCAGTCTCTAGCTTGAGAGAGTGTGTCCAAAGTTTTTAGAGAATGATATGAGGCCATCGACCTACCTAATGTGTTCTTGTCTTTCTGGGCATATCCCTACAGTAAGGGGAGAAATAGATCTGAAAGAACTACGCAAGTTGATCTATCCATGAAAGCCACCAGGTGGCACACTAATATTGAAAAACATCAGCTCTTTTTCATTAATGTATGGGCTGTTTGACCTTAGCAGAATCATATCTCAGCAACCTTTCCCTCCTATCGCCTTCCCTATATAGCCTATGGGTATACCTGAATTTCCTTCATTTTCATAATTTGTAACTCATTTTTACTGCATCTTATTTTGTCCTTGGTCTATTTTTCAATCCTTAGCATGAACCCAGTAGGACTATTTAATCTACATCTAGATTAAATGTTTACTAAAACAAATAGAAAGTGATATTACACAATTTAAGAAAAAGAAACTTTAAAGGCAGCCCCAGTTGAATTCCATGCTGCACTTCTCTGTTTTGCCTTTTGTTCAGGCTCTTTCCATCAGCAGACATAATCAGACTAAAAGACCATGTCGTTTTTAGCTCACTGCATTCACCTCCCTCCATCTCCTGAACCTGTGATCTCCTTAAACTCCCTGTCCCTGCTTGAAGTCACTGCTTGATGATGTCATGCCTAGTTAGCTTTCTTTTAGTCACCAGTGTGAACACTGAGAGCTTAGATTACTGGAAGTGTGAGCAAATAAAAGCCCCAAAGAGAGAGATGCCTCATTTCATTAGAATTTCCACTGGAGCTTGAGCTCTCTCTAGACCCTACAAGAAAGGCTCTTTGTGTTAGCATTCCTTTTGGCTATTCAGATCCACACTTCTGTGTCCCTTTGGGGCCCAACAATTCAGACAGCATAGAGGAAATATATCAGATCTTCACAGTGGGTAGCTGTTGTACATATGCTTTACAAGCATAATAAATAGCCTAAAAGGCATAGTAATGTTAGGTCACTGTGCATGTTCTAGGTAGAGAGTTGTCCAGTTTGGTCAGAATGTAGTGTATGAGTAGGGGAGTAATATAAGGCAAGGTTGGACAGGGAGAAGGAGAAAGTAACAAGTTCACTCACCAGGCAACATTACCTTTTCTTTAAGTAGAGTTCAAATTTGCCCCTCTGCAATTCCTACTTGTGGATCCTTGCTCTCTGGGCCTAATTTAAGTAAACAATTATTACCATGTCCCTGCTACTTGCATGAGACTGTGCTGGGCAAACAAAAAAACAACAGCTTGGCCCTGTCAGTGCTCATATTCTTCTGGAGGAGACTATCATCACAGATCAAGGTAGTAAAATATAGGGAGTAAGGAGAAGACAAAGGAGAGACCTGAAAAATAGCCACCTTTCTAGCTACTATTTCACTGCTTCTCTGCTGAGGTTTTGCATTATTCATTTGGAGTCACTGAAATCAACTGGATTTTTGGTGATTTTCTCCAGTAGTATTCAGGGGCTCTGAAGTAGAAGAGAAACCAGGGAAGGAGAATTCAAGAAAAGAAGAAGCAGGATGGGAACAGTGGGAGTTTCCCTGAGTGAACTGAGTAGACTTGCGTTGTAAATTCCATGAGGGCTTGCTTCCATGCCTCGTCCATGTCTCACATCTCCCTCAAAGCCTTGTCCAATGGTAGGTACACAATAAACGTTTATTGAAAAGAAAGTGGCTCAGCTCATTAACTTGATCTTGTCCACTCCACCCTTTCCTGTTCCTTACCTCACCCCCTCCACCATGGCCTGGAAAAGTTATATGGTACAGTGGATAAAGTGTTAGATCTAGGTCCTGAAGACCTGAGTTCAAATCCAGCCTCAGATACTTACTAGCTATGTGACCTTGGAGAAGTATGTCACTTGAGCTCTTAATGCCTCAATTTTCTCATGTGTAAAATGGGCATCACAATAGCACCTACCTCCCAGGATTATGAAGACAAAGTGAGATAACGTGCATGTGGTTGGTTGGTTGGCTGTTGTCCTTCATCTTTGAAGAGGACCAAAATGACATCACCATGATAAAGTGAAATTTCATTGTATTTTACTGTGACTGAACAGACCAATACAAGTTCGGAATGCTCTACCACAGGTTGGGTACAGATATTCTGTGTGAATATTTGGGGTGGATATTCCAAATTTGCGCATCTTACATTTACTTTGTGCTGACTCAATTCTGCATTGCTCAAAGAGCACAGCACCCTTTCCGATGTGGGCACACCATCCTGAGCGATCCTGTGCCAGTGTCTCCCATGTTGCACAGTCAAATCCAAAGTTCTTGAGAAAGACCCTGAGAGTGTCCTTGTATTGCTTCTTCTGGCCACCATGTGACTGCCTGCCTCATGCTAGCTCTCCATAAAATAGTCTTTTGGGCAAGCGTATAGTTGCATTCGAACAATGTGGCCAGCCCATTGGAGTTGTGCTCTCTGGAACATAGTTTGAATACTTGGCACTTCAGCTTGAGCAAGGATTTCAGTGTCTGGTGTCTTATCCTGCCAGGTGATCCTCAGAATCTTCCTAAGACAGTTCAAATGGAAGTAATTCAGTGTCCTGGCATGGAACTGGTAGACTGTCCATGTTTCACAAGCATATTACTATGAGGTCAGCTTAGAAAACCTTAGTGGTATGTAAATGCTAGCCATTATTATTATGAACACTTTATGTTTAGAACATCCAGTATCCCTTAGAGCCTTTATCTCATTTACTCCAACCTGCTGACCCTCCATGCACTCTACTTAAAGAACACCTGCATTCCACTGGGAGGACCCTGGATGCTGATCCCATATTCTACTGCAACACATTTTATCAACCCCAACCTCAGCACATCTCCTCAACAATACCTTCTCTATTCAACTATTCCACTTCATTGTTTCCACTCCATTCCATCCACTCTGGCTTATCTACTCTACCACATGCCACTATTAGCCCTCATGTGCTACCATGTCCACCCAATCTCATCTACTCTTCCCTGTTCACTCTGCTATATTCATACCACCTCTTCCTCTCAAACACATCTACCCCACTTAACCAGCATGGCATAGTATAAATTGTACTCTAAAGTCACAAGCCCTGGGTTGAAATTCTACCTCTGTCTATCTGTTTACCTTGGGCATCATTGAATTTCACTGTACCTTGGTTTCCTCATTTGTAAAATGAATGGGGTTGGACAAATGGCCTCTGGAGTCCCTTTTAGTTCTAATAATAACAATAATAGCAAGTATTTATGTAGAGTTTTGAGGATTTCAAATTGCTTTATGAATATCGTCTCTTTTGATCCTCATAGCAATTCTTTTGGGAGATAGGTACACTTATTATCCTCATTTAACAGAGGTGGAAACTGAAACAGATAGAAGTTAAATGACTTGTCTGGAGTCACAAAGCTAGTTAATGCCTGAGGTTGGATTTGAATACAAGTCTTCTTGACTACAAGTCCAAGGTCCTTATCCAATGCACTAGCTGGCTGCTCTAAATTTCTAAGCCTAGTACTCTATGAACCATTCCAACTTACTTATTCCTCTGTGACTGCCCCAGCTGGCAATGCTCCCTCCTTCCTCTCCTTGACTCCATAGTCTGGACATGTCATCTGGACCATGGGTACCTGAGAATCCATAGTAGCTCTTGGGCCTATTGTGATAATGTTCTACTCCTGGATTCTGGTGTTGCTTCTGAAGGTGTAGTGTCCAAGAATCCAGTTTCCTCAGAGTCTTGGAATACAGAGAAAGAGGGAGGACTGGGTTGAGGTAAAGCAAGGAGACAGCTTAGAAAGGCCAGACGTACCTTCTAATCTGTGCTGAGTTAGACTGTATAGCTATGGTGTTGACCTCAAGATGTTGATCTATGTCCCAAACACCCCCATCCTTCAGGACACTAGGTGCACACCCCACATCACTAGAAACACTAAACGTGAGTGTTTGAATGCCAGTAGAACTTGCAATTAGCCCTGCAGTCACAGTTATTTTGTGCTACCTTCCTTCTCCTGCCCAGGCTCCTGTTTATTTACCTCATGCTCCACTTCCTCCTTGAGACTCCTGGGTGAGGGTGGGGTGGGCGTGGGGGTGGGGGTGGGGTAGGCACAGCTCACTGAGCTCAGCTGCCTTCTTAAAAGCATTTGTTATCTGGGTAGAACTTTTATCTATGCAAATATTATCAGCTCTAGACCACAACTGCTGACCCCATCCTACTTAGAAAGCCCTGCCAGGGTCACCAGTATGTCTGTCAGGGTCCTCACTCTTCTTTCCAGTATCTACCTCCTAGGGCTATTGTTTATTCTCCCAAGTATCTGTCCTGTCTACACTGCTTCTTTCCTCTTCCTCACCCTCTGTATGGGACTGAGGCTCTAAATCAGCTTCTAGATGCCTCTATCCCTTTCTCCTCCCTGTTATCTCTTCCCTGGTGGTAGGGTCCTGGAAGCTTAGCTTCTCCTTCTATTAGTTGCTTGACTTTTTCTCCTTGGCAACCTCGGTTGGGATCAGAACCTCTACCTGGAATCTCTGGGCTTCTCATGGAAGTTTTGTGTTGGATTTAATCTCTTTGGTATGTCTTCTGCAGGGTCCTGGTCCAAGGTGCAGGTAGTAGAGACAGGAGGAAGGTGACACCTGACGGCCAGTCTGTGAGTCTGATCTGCAGGGCCTCTGACTTTAACTTCAAGAATTATTCCATGTCTTGTCACTGGTACCCAACTGAGAACCACAGGGAGTTCATGGCTGGCATCAGTCCCAAAACTGGCAGTATCAGACAGTACAGCCCAGAATTCAGGGCAGGGCTTTCATCAGCTGGAACAACAAGGCCCAAAGTGTGTCCCTGCCCTTGCTCCAGCTGCTAAAGGAAGACAGGTAAATATTACTGTACCAGATTCACTCTTTTAGGGCTCAGGCAGAGGCCTTGACACAAATCTGGGATTAGAGCCCCAGATGCTAATACTGTGTTGTGCTCTCTCTCTCTCTCTGTCTCTCTCTTTCTCTCTCTCTCCCTCTGTTTCCCTTCCCTTCCCTTCCTTTCCCTTCCCGTCTTCCCTTCCCTTCCCTTCCCTTCCCTTCCCTTCCCTAGGTTAAGCAGAAGAGACTCAGGTCTGCTCCTGAATTTCCTGCCTGCAGACCCTCTGCCCCTTTCACTTTACCTTGGGTCTCTTAGGCTCTCAACAGTGCATTGATCATTTGCTGGCCTGTAAGATCTCATGAATCCTCCTTTTCAAGTTCTTTTAACCTCTAATTTGGACCTAAGAATGGGAAAGGCTCCAAAGGTGCCATCAAGGATGCAGCCTTCTTTAAACTTGTGTAATAATCTTGTCACCATCAAGTCCTTTGGGGCTTTTTGTACTTCAGACTTTGGTCAGCTCTGCAGTTCAGCATGTTGTGCAAGACTCAGATGAAGGGAATAAATACACATAGCAAGGAGGAGCACAAGGAGAGAAGCCCAGAGACGCTTGATTCCTATCGCTGTGCTTCTCCAGAGCACCTAGGTCTCATGAAGCTCTTCTATCCATCTTCTATCCCTCTTTTCCATTTGAATTACAATGGGATTTTTCAAAGCCTTTTTTTTTTCAGAGCTATATTTCAAGAAAGCAGAAGTTAAAACTGTGAGGAAAAGAGCTAATTGTCCCAGCTTTAAAACAAATTGATGAAATAAATAAATAGGAAAGTAAGAAAATGTAGCCACCGAACCACAATATATCTTGCAAAATACCAGTGACCAAAATTTATATTTCTTTGGACAGAGTACCCACATGTAAGGGTATGACTCCCCATGTGGACAGAAGGACCACATGTGATGAAGGAGAAAGAAAAGAAGAAAATAGCAGCAATGCTCAACTTGAATTGCAATAACTCAGAAAACGGTGGGTGACCTTGACCTTTTTAAACTAAGACTTGCAGTCAGAAAGACCTGAGTTCAAGTCTGACCTCAGACACTTACTAGCAGTTTGACCCTGGGAAAATCACTTAATATGTATTTAACTGGGTTTTCTCAGCTGTAAAATGGGGATAATAATAGCCCCTATCTCCCAGAGCTGTTGTGAGGATCATATGATATAATCATTTTAATTCACTTGGTACAGTGTTTGGCATATAGTATTATATAGATGTTGGTTGCTACCATCATCATCATCATCACCACCGCACCACCACCACGACGATCATCTGACCTAAATCTGGCCACACTGCTACTTTCCCAGTCCTGGCTACTATAACTCTTAGTTCAGAGTAAGATTGCACTAACTTTCTTAAGTGCCACATTGAACCTGGGAGTCCATTAAGACTCCAAGATCTATTGTTTCCTCAGGAGAATTTTTCTCTTGTCACACTTCCTCCATCTTATACTTGTGAAGTTGTTGTTGTTTGGGTTTTTTTTGGAACTCAAGTATAAGACTTTACATTTATCCCATTTCAACTCCACTGTACTAGATTTTGCTTGATGATGTGGCTTGTCTTGTATAGGTCTTTTTGAATCCTAACTCATCAAGAATATTAGTTTCAAATATGTTCTTCATATCTAAACCAGGGAGAGTGAAAAAAATAGAAAGAAAATTATTGATCCATTTCTCTAATGAATTTTGATTAAAAAATTTTAAATAAAATATTAGCAAAGAGACTACATAAAGACAATATACCATACCCAGGCTGGATTTATATGAAGAATGCAGGACAGGCTCCATATTAGGAAAGGTTATGAACATAACCGACCATATCAATGACAAAACAATAAAAATTATATAATTACTTCAATGGATGCAGAAAGAGCTTCTAACAAACTATAAGACCCAATTGCTGTTGAAAACACTAAAAAGAATGGGAACAAATGGAACTTTCTTTAAAGTGATAAGTACTATCTCAAACCAAGAGCCAGCAGTATATATAATGGGGATAAGCCAGAAACTTTTACAAAAAAAGGTAGCCATGTAAGATATCCATCATCACAATTACTATTCAATATTGTGTTGATTAGTCTGGCAGAAGCTAGGAAGAATCCAACATCTTACAACAAAATGAACTCAAAACAGGCAAATACTTTAGACATAAAGGGTGACAACATAATAAAATTAATGGAACATGGAAGAATTTTCCTTTCAGATCTATGTATAAGGGAAGAATTCATGAACAAATAAGAGAGAGAGGTTCACAGGTGGTAAAATGAGATAATTTTGATTATATACAATTAAAAACTTTTGCACAAACAAAACCAATGTAACTAAAATTGGAAAAAAATCAGGAAACTGGGGGGAAATATTTGCAGTAAGTTTTTCTAACAAAGAGTTAATTTCTAAAATCCTTAGAGAATCAAGTCAAATTTACAAGAAAATCTTCATTCCCTAATTAATTAATGATCAAGGTATATAAATAGATAATTTTCAGAGAAAGAGATCCAAACCATCAGTTGCTATATGAAAAATGCACTAAATCACTCATATTTGGAGAAATACAAATGAAAACAACTCTGAGTTACCACTCCAAGTTATCCCTCCACATGTATTAGATTAGTTAAGATGACAAAAAAGAAAATGACAAATGCTGAATAGGCTGTGGGAAAACAGGTACTCTATGTACTGTTGATTGGATTGTAAACTAGTCTAACCATTCTGGAAAGCCTTTTGAACTAAGCCCCCTAAACTGTTATATTCTATATACCCTTTAGCCATACTACTACTAGGTCTATATACCAAAGAGACCAAAGAAAGAAGAAAAGGACTCATTATGTTAAAAAGTATTTATGGTACCTCTTTTTGTGGTGCCAATAGAAAATTGGAAAGTAAGAAGATGCCCATAAATTGAAGAATGGTTTAACAAGCTATGGTATATGAATACAATGGAATACTATTGTACTGTAAGAAATGATGAAGGGGACAATTCCAAAAGACTCATGATGGAAAATGCTATCCACATCCAGAGAAAGAACTATGGAATCTGAATGCAGATTGAAGCTTACTATTTTCGTTTTTTTTTTTCATGGTTTTCCCCTTCTGTTCTGTTTTGTCTTTCACAACATCACTAATGTGGAAAGATGTTTAATATGATTGCACATGTAGAACTGATATCAGACTGCTTGCTGTCTTGGGGAGGAAGAAAAATTTGAAACTCAAAATTACAAAAAATTAATATTAAAAACTATCTTTATATGTAATTGGAAAAAAATACTATTTACAAAAAAAAAAAAAGAAGTGATGAATGGGATGGTTTCAGGAAAAACCTGGGAAGACTTGTATGAACTAATGCAAAGTGAATACAATAATAGCAGCAATATTGTAAAGAAAATCATCTTTGAAAGACTTAGAAACTTTGATCATCACAGTGGCCAATCATAATTCCAAGGGACTAATGAGAAAAGATATTGTCCACCTTCAGAGGTGAACAATCAGAGAGCTGATTGACTCATAGGGCAAATTTAAGCATATTTTCTTCTCTCCCTATCGCCCTTCTTGATCTAGTGACCACATCTAACAGTAATGACTGTTATGACAATGATAGTAATGACAACAATGACAGTAATGACAACATTCTAATTTCTATACAAGGAAAGCATTGAGGTACATTTCCTTACACGTTCTACAGAGCCAGAATTACTCATTATAACTATATAGTGCTTGACTTTATTTTTAGCGTTATTGTTACTTAAATTATTGTGCAGTTGTATACATTTTTTTCTCATTTCTGCTCATTTCATGCTTCAGCAGTTCATTCCCAAGATATGTAAGTCTTTCCATTTTCCTCTGAATTCCCCACATTTTTTTCTAGGGACAATAATAATCCATTGTCATATACCATAATTTGTACAGTTATTCCCCAGCTGACCAGTACACACTTTGTTTCCAATTTTTGTTTTTGTGGGGTTTTTTTTTTGCTACCACAAAAAATGCTGCTGTGAATACTTTGTTACATATGGTATCATTTCTATCTTTGTCCTTTTGGGAACATATGTCCAACAGTGGAATATCTTCCAGGTAAGGAATATAAACAGTTTAATGACTTTTCTTGCCTAATTCCAAATAAGTTGGAGAAATTCTCAGGTCCACCAACAATGTTTCAGTGTTCCATTCTTCCTTTAGCCCTTCCAACGCTGCTTATTTTTCTTTAGTGATCTTTGCTAATTTTCTGGGCATGAGGCAAAATCTCACTATTGTGTTAATTAGTATTGCTCTTTTTATTAGTGATTTGAAACTGTCCTTTTGTGATTCATATTTTTTCCTATAGTTTTAAAAAATGATCTAGGACAGATTTTTGTTAAGATACAAAGGACTCACAGCATGCATGAACAAGTATAGGAATAAAACCCATGACGATATTTCATTGTATGCCTTCCATGAGGTAAAGATGCTTTCCAGTTACCTCATACTACCTATTTCCCTCAAATCTGCTTGTGTTTGTCCGTCATTCTTGCAGAAGACCATGGCATCAACTTGGTGACATGACTTGCAATTGACTTTGATTTGAGTGAGGGAGGACTGGGCAATGTCACCAACCTCACTTTCTTCTCCTGAGTCATCTGGGTCCAGTGGCATGATATTCATGAGGACAACTGGAGAGGGCCCAGGATGCAGACCCTGAGTTTTTCAAGCTTAGGTCTTATCACAATCTTATTTGAGTGAGATATACTGATGCAATGCATAGGCTTCTTTAAGTTACTCAAGGGATGGTCCCTTTAATTAAAAAAAAAAATCAAACTGGGGGGGAAGACCATCAGAGTTCCTGGGTAAAAGCAAAATAATTACTGTTTAGTTATTACATCCACTCTGTGCTAGGTGGGTGGGAACTTGTTCAGTCTTTGAGCTCCAGAGCGAATTGGGTTTAAGGCTTGATCTGTGAGCAAGAATTGTAGCCAGTAAACCCAGAGGAAAAAAGGAAGCTTTTGGTCATGGAGTTTATCTTCCCCTATGCAGAAAACCAGAGGACAGGAGTGGAGAGTAGAGACCTCAGATCTGCGCCATATGAGCAGTTCACAGTGAATTCATGGAATGTTGGTAGATCCAGAGCTTCTGGATCCTCATGGCAGGGCTTTAGCCTTTCAACTACAGAATGATCCTGTTAGCAGTCCTCTTCCTCCTCTGAAAAGTGTGCTGTTAAAAGTGTGCAATCTCCCTTTGGGTGGTTGGTGTCCAGCTCTTAGAACTCAGGAAACCTTAGCACTCTGAGGACCCTTGAATTCAGAATTACCCATGAAGTAACTCCTAAAATGAAATGTCCATAATTATAGTTCCTACTCTCTGTCCTGTTCTTAGAAAGGGAGAAAGAAAGAATAGCAGAGGTAAGCAGCTCAGATTTAGAGGGGTAATAATTCTCCTCTCATGCTGAATGCATTCCACTGCCATGGGTTCCAACTTTAAGTTGCTTTCGCTGTTCTTTTTGTAGAAGGTTTTGTCTATGGTGGTGGTAGATAAAATGCTTCCCTTCCCCACTGTCCCATCTGTACACTAGTCTGGGAGTCCAAAGGAGAGAAAATGAACAAAAATAATCCCTCCTTATAGTTTTTAGCTAGAGCTATTCAGAATTAATAAAGTCCTTAGAAAAAATCAGTGCTTACTATGGTACATCATAACCCTCTTGACCTTGACAGTGTGTTTGGGGAGCAGTAACATGTGGACCCACTCAAAGAACAGGTAAATCATCTGTTGACCCTGTGTATCCTCTGAAAGAACCTATGTAACTTTTGGGATGGGCCTATCCATCTTCTTTTTTTTAAAGTTTATTTATTGATTTTTAGTTTTCAGCACTCATTTTCACAAAATTTTGAGTTCTAAATTTTCTCCCCATCTCTTCCCTCCCCAACCCCCAAACACTGGGCATTCTGGTTACTCCTTTCCCCAATCAGCTCTCCCTTCCATCACACCCCTCCATTCCCTTATCACTATCTTCTCTCTTCTTATAGGGCAAGATGGATTTCTGTATCCCATTACTTGTATTTCTTATTTCCCAGTTGCATGCAAAAACAGTTTTCAACATTTGGTCCTAAAACTTTGAGTTCCAGCTTGTCTCCCTTCCTCCCTCACCACCCATTCCAACTGAGAAGTCAAGCAATTCAATATAGGCTTTATATGTGTAGTTTTGCAAAAGACTTCCATAATAGTCATGTTGTGTAAGACTAACTATATTTCCTTCCATCCTATTCCATCCCCCATTTATTCTATTCTGTCTTTTGACCCTGTCCGTCTCATAAGTGTTTACTTCTAATTGCTCCATCATCCAATTTGCCCTCCTTTCTATCATCTCCTGCCCCACCCCACTTGTCTCCTTCCCCCCACTTTCCTGTAGTGTAAAATAGATTTTCATATCAAATTGAGTGTGCATGTTATTCCCTCCTTAAGCCAAATGTGATGAGAGTGTCACTTTTTCCCTTTCACCTCCCCCCTTTTCCCTTCCACTGAAGAAGCTTTTTCTTGCCTCTCTTATGAGAGATAATTTGCCCCATTCCATTTCTCCCGTTCTCCTCCCAATAGATTCTTCTCTCATCCCTAAATGTTAGTTTTTTAGATATCATCCCTTCCTATTCAACTCACCTTATGCTCTCTGTCCATATATAATGTACACAACCCCTCCAACTACCCAAATACTGAGAAAAGTTTCAGGAGTTACAAATATCATCTTTCCATTTAGGAATGTAAACAGTTCAACTTTAGTAAGTCCTTTATGATTTCTCTTTCTTGTTTCCTTTTCATGCTTCCCTTAATTCTTGTGTTTGAAAGTCAAATTTTCTATTCATCTCTGGTCTTTTCATCAAGAATGCTTGAAAGTTCTCTATTTCATTGAATGACCATTCCCCCCCTGAAATATTGTACTCAGTTTTGCTGGGTAGGTGATTCTTGGTTTTAATCATAGTTCTTTTGACTCCCGGAATATTATATTCCAAGTCTTTCAGTCCCTTAATGTGGAGCTACTAGGTCTTGTGTTATCCTGATTGTATTTGCACAATACTCCAATTGTTTCTTTCTACCTGCTTGCAATATTTTCTCCATGAATTGGAAATTCTGAAATCTTGCTACAATATTCCTAGGAGTTTCTCTTTTTGGATCTCTTTCAGAAGCTGATTGGTGGATTGTTTCAATCTTTATTTTACTCTCTGGTTCTAGAATATTGGGGCAGTTTTCCTTGAAAATTTCATGAAAGATGATGTCTAGGTTCTTTATTTCATCATGGCTTTCAGATAGTGGCATAATTTTTTTTAAAAATTTATTTATTTCACGTTTAACATTTATTTTCACAAAATTTTGGGTTCCAAATTTTCTCCCCATTTCTCCCCTCCCCCACCCCAAAACGCCAAGTATTCTAATTACCCGTATCACCAATCTGCCCTCTCTTCTAACATCCCTCCTTTCTCTTGTCCGCATCTTCTCTTTTGTCCTGTAGGGCAAGACCACTTTCTATACCCCATTATCTGTGTTTCTCATTTCCTAGTTGTATGCAAGAACAATACTCAACAGTTGTTCCTAAAACTTTGAGTTCCATCTTCTCGTCCTCTCTCCCTCCCCAACCATTCCCTTTGGGAAGGCAAGCAATTCAATATAGGCCATATCTGTGTAGCTTTGCAAATGACATGCATAATAGTTGTGTTGTGTAAGACTAACTATATTTCCCTCCATCCTATCGTGCCCCCCATTGCTTCTATTCTCTCTTTTGATACTGTCCCTCCTCGAGTGTTGACTTCTAATTGCTCCCTCCTCCCATTGCCCTCCCTTCCATCATCCCCCACCCCGGTTATCCCCTTCTCCCCCCTTTCCTATATTTTAAGATAGGTTTTCATACCAAAATGAGTGTGTATTTTATTCCTTCCTTTAGTCAAATGTGATGAGAGTAAGCTTCATGTTTTTCTCTCACCTCCCCTCTTTTTCCCTCCACTGAAAAGTATTTTGCTTGCCTCTTTTATGAGAGATAATTTGCCCCATTTCATTTCTCCCTTTCTCCTCTCAATATATTTCTCTCTCATTGCTTAATTTCATTTTTTTAAGATATGATCCCATCCTATACAATTCCCTCTGTGCTGTGTGTGTGTGTGTGTGTGTGTGTGTGTGTGTGTGTGTGTAATCCCACCCAGTACTCAGATACTGAAAAGTTTCAAGAGTTACAAATATTGTCTTTCCATGTAGGAATGTAAACAGTTCAACTTTAGTAAGTCTCTTATGACTTCTCTTTGATGTCTACCAAGTTTCTCTTCATTCTTGTGTTTGAACGTCAAATTTTCTTTTCAGCTCTGGTCTTTTCATCGAGAATACTTGAAAGTCCTCTGTATCATTGAAAGCCCATTTTTTTCCTTAGAAGTATTATAGTCAGTTTTGCGAGGTACGTGATTCTTGGTTTTAGTCCTAGTTCCTTTGACTTCTGGAATATCCTGTTCCATGTCCTTCTATCCCTTAATGTAGAAGCTGCAAGCTCTTGTGTTATCCTGATTGTATTTCCACAATACTTGAATTGTTTCTTTCTCGCTGCTTGCAATATTTTCTCCTTGACGAGGCAACTCTGGAATTTGGCCACAATATTCCTAGGAGTTTCTCTTTCTGGGTCTCTTTCAGGAGGTGATTGGTGGATTCCTTCAATATTTATTTTGCCCTCTGTAATATCAGGGCAGTTTTCCTTGATAATTTCATGAAAGCAGATGTCTAGGCTCTTTTTTTTGATCGTGACTTTCAGGTAGTCCCATAATTTTTAAGTTGTTTCTCCTGTATGTATTTTCCAGGCCAGTTGTTTTTCCAGTGAGATATTTCACATTATGTTCCATTTTTTCATTCTTTTGGTTTTGTTTTGTGATTTCTTGGTTTTTCATAAAGTCATTAGCCTCCATCTGTTCCATTGTAATTTTGAAAGATCTGTTTTCTTCAATGAGCTTTTGAACCTCCTTTTCCATTTGCTAATTCTGCTTTTTAAAGCATTCTTCTCTCCATTGGCTTTTTGAACCTCTTTTTCCAATTGAGTTCACCTATTTTTAAAGGTGTTATTTTCTTCAGCATTTTTTGGGGCTCCTTTAGCAAGGTGTTGACCTGCTTTTCATGTTTTTCTTGCATCTTTCTCATTTCTCTTCCCAGTTTTTCCTCCACCTCTCTAACTTGATTTTCACAATCCTTTTCGAGCTCTTCCATGGTCTGAGTCTATTGAATATTTATTTTGGATGTTTGGGATACAGAAGCCTTGACTTCTTTGTCTTTTGCTGATGGTCAGAATTGTTCTTCCTCATCTGCAAGGATGGGAGGAGATATCTGTTCACCAAGAAAGTGATTTTCTGTGGTCCTATTTTTTTTTCCTTTTTTGGGCATTTTCCCAACCAGTTATTTGACTTTTGGGTCCTTTGTGAAGAGTAGGGTATACTCTGGGAGTCTGTGAGATCTCAGTTCCTCCAAGGTAGCACAATCAAGCGTGTACTGGTCTTGATGCAGAAAGTCATATTTATGCCCAGAATTTTAGCAGTTATCTCTCCACAGCCACCTGGCCTCCAGTTCCAAAGTCAGCATGGGGGGGCTGATTTTCTGATAAGCTGGATGGGCAGGGCCACCATTCACTTTGAGACAGAGACCAGCTGGGCCAGGTCCTCCACCCAGGGCTGAGGTAAGACTCAGTGATTCAGTGACCCCAGGGGTTTTTACGCTCAAACAATGGAGCTTCTCTAAGGGCTGCTGTGCTGGCTCTGTGGTTGCTGCCTGCTGCTGGAGCTATGGGAAGTCCCTTCTCACTTCCTGGCCAGCTGATTAAACCTCATCACTGACCTTTGGTGCCTGTGGGCTGAGGGATCTGAGGACCTGCTACTGTGACTGGAGATTCTGCCCCCGAGGTATCCTCCTCCCAGAGTCTCATCCCACGGTGCTGTGCACCAAGGCTGGGCTGGGCTCCATGCTCAGCTCTGTGTCCTGCATAACCGATGTTTCTGTGGGCCTTTCAGATCTCCTCCACTCCCTTGTTCCCCACTTCTGCTGCTCCAAAATTTGTTGAGAGTCCCTCTCTACTGGTATTTTATGGGCTGTGGGGAGGACCCTGCGTAAGTGTGTCTTTCTAGTCCACCATCTTGGCTTGGCCCCCTAGTCCCATAATTTTTAAATTGTCTCTTCTGTTTGTATTTTTCAGGTCAGTTGTTTTTCCAGTGACATATGTTACGTTGTCTTCTATTTTGTCATTCTTTTGATTTTGTTTTGTAATTTTTTGTTTTCTCGTAAAGCCATTAGCTTCCATCTGCTCCATTCTAATTTTTAAAGAACTATTTTTTTCAATGAGCTTTTGAACCTTCTTATCCATTTGGCTAATTCTGCTTTTGAAAGCATTCTTCTCTTCATTCGTTTTTTGGACTTCTTTTGCCAATTGAGTTAGCCTATTTTTAAAGGTGTTATTTTCTTCAACATTTTTTGGGGTCTTCTTTAGCAAGCTGTTGACTCACTTTTCATGATTTTCTTTCATTGCTTTCATTTCTCTTTCCAATTTTTCCTTCACCTTTCTTACTTCATTTTCAAAATCCTTTTTGAGTCCTTCCGTGGCCTGAGACCATTGCATTTTTATTTTGCATGTTTTGGATGCAGAAGCCTTGACTTTTAGATCTTCCTCTTATGGTGCTCTTTGTTCTTCCTCATCTGAAAGGATGGAAGAAAGTACCTGTTCACCAAGAAAGCCTTCTATAGTCTTATTTTCTTCCCTCTTTTTGGTCTTTTTCCCAGCAAGTTACTTTACTCTTGAGTCCCTTGTCAAGAGGAGGGTATACTCTGGGGAACTGTAAGTTCTCAGTTCCTCCAAGGTGGTACAATCAAAGGAGAGGTGTTTATTCCTTTCCTGGCCTGTTCTCTTGTCTGTGAGCAACCACAAACCCTCTGTTCTGCCCAAGATCTACCAGTAGGATTTCCTCTCCAGAGCCTCTACCAGCTCCACCAGGCCTGCCAACACTCCTCCTCACCCCAGGGTTGCCACTCAGGGCTGAGATCCAGATCACCCACACAATTCCTCCAGGGGCTTTAGGCTGAGGTCTCTTAAAATGGATGCTGTGCAGCAGCAAATGCTGCTACCCTGGGGCCACCAGGGCCAGAACGTGTTCCCTTCTCATGCAGGTGAAAGAACTTTCTCACTGACCTTTCAAGCTGCTTTTCGTGTTTGTGGATTGAGGAATCTGGGAACTGCAGCTGCTGCCAGAGATTTTGCACTCGAGGCTGCTCCAGTCCTGTCTCTGCCACACGGTCAACTGGGCTGTGCTCTACTCCACGTCCAGTGTGATACCCCTTTCCTGTCAGCCTTCCAGGCTGTCTTGGGCTGGAAATCTCTTTCACTCTGTCATTTTGTGTTTTTTTCTGCTCTGGAATTTGTTCAGAGTCATTTTTTACAGGTATTTTATGGGCTAAGAAGGGGAGGGTGCAGCTTCTACAGGTTCTTCCTTCTACTCTGCCATCTTGGCTCCACCCCTGTGACAGCATTTCATCTTCTTCATCTTCTGAAAGAACACAAGTATCCCGTGTGATTCTTCCATATTGCACTGGTTCATCTTTTGCTCGACTGCATGTTCTCTGCAACAACCTGGACATTCTTCTTGAATCTCTACAACCTCTGTAAGTTCTTTGTCTTCTTTGCCTCTTCTGTAGAACCTATGCATTCTTTAAAGAGGGACATGCATTCACTGGAAATAGAGAGACATTCTCAGCAGAGCCTGGGCACCCTCCTTAAGGATCCTCTATATTCTTCATCAAGGGTGTGAGCATCTTTTTCAGGGCCTGTTTATCCTTTGTTTGTCCTCTATAAAGACCACTACATACATTGTAAAGAGAATGGGCCTCACCAGACCTCCAGTTCACTCTAGGAAGAATTCTGTGTAGAACCTGTACATCCCCTGTACACTTCAGTGTACTTTTGTCAAGGTCTGTGCCTCCTCTTTGTAGATCCATAGCTTGTTTGCTTGAATTGTGTATTCACTGTAAGAAACTGTGCATCTTCTTTAAATGCTTTTTCCTAGATCTGTGAATCCTCCCTAAGAACCTCTGTAGCCTTGCCAGGATCCCATTTCTCTGGGTTTATAGTGAGCCATGTGTCACTGTGGGGATAAGGAAGGGAACACAGTGATGTGATCTCAGGGACACCTGGGATAAAAACATGCCAGACATTTGGAGGGGATGGCAGCTGTGGTAAGGACACCTGGGACTTATAGTCATGCAGACATTCCTTGATGCTACAATATCCCAGAAACCTTAATCAACGTGGACTTAGCCCTTCTGCCACCAGAGCAGTTGGGGGTAGAATGGAGGGGACAAGGCTACAGATAAGAAATTCAGGCCTTGACGTAGGTCCCCAGTAAGATGGAGCCCTTATAGAACTGAACAGGCCAATATCAGGCCTTGCCTTGGCTAATTCATTGGAGGCTTCCTGGCTCTTTCCCTCCTCTAGTATCCTTTTGGATAAAAATCCTTTAAGTAGTTGAAATATTATCGTGGGGAAGAGAAATTAGACTTGGTTGTCTTGGTTCCAGAAGGCAGAACTGCATAGAAGTTTTGAATGGACAGATTTTGGTTCAATGTAAGGGAAAATATCTAAACCATCAGAAATGTCCTGAAACTAAATTTGTTTCTCTTTGGATTAGTGATTCTTTACCCCTGAAGGACTCCAAGTGAAAGCTCACTCATTGGTAAAGTTGGTTAGTTACAAGTTCATGAATTCCATCTTTAACACATTTATCACATTTATCCCCTTTTTTCTATCACCGTTTCTACCTCATAACACAGGTACTTAAAGCTAAACACCTGTACCATGGTACCTGGTCAATTTTTGTAAAAGTTCCACATGGAGCTGCGAAACGTATAATATTTTGCTATCCCATTTAGAAAACACTATAAATCTTTTAGGTCTAGCTTTTCCAGAAATTTCATCAGTTTTATATTACCCTTTTTTGTTTATATTTTTGTTTCACTTATCCAAAATTGATAGAAGGATATTAAAATCTCCTGTCACTAATGTGTTGTTATTTATGTTTTCTTTCAGCTCACATAATAATTTCTTAGTGAATATAGATACCAAAGTATTTGGAGTAAATACAAGTTTGTTACTGGTATTCATTCATTTGCCATCTATGGTTCCTTTAAACACAGTATAGTTTCCTTGCTTATTCCTTTTAAATTTTTTAAATGTTTGTTTTTGCTTTGTCTGACAGCATGATGATGAATCCCGGTTTTTTAGGATTCACTTGATGAATAGTAATTTTTTCCATCCCTTCAATTTTAGTTTTTGTTGCCTAGAGGTCAAACAACTAGTAAGTCTGAAGTCAGATCTGAACTAAGGAGAGGAGTCTTCCTGACTCCAGGCTCAATATTCTATCCACTGGACTTCTAGTTGCCCAGGTGTAAAATAGTCTTATGTTATTCAAATGACCTTTCCTTTGTATCTGGGAGACTTTCTCCTTATCATTTTTGGAATTTGTTGTTTCTGAATTTCTGAATGCTAGAGTAGAAGAGACAATCCAGCTTAACTCTTCTATATTCTCCTTCAAATAACCTTAAAATAACATGTCTCATTGAATATTGGAGCAGTGGAGTTAGGAAAAAGTTGAGATAAGCCATAATTTCATCTGAAAGCACCTTAGGATTTGACCAGAAGTTTTTGACATCAAGTTGGCAGCCAGCCTGGAGCACATATTTAGAGGCATCAGTGGTGGACCTTGGAGATGACTGTGATAGTTTCAGCAGAATTTCAGGAACTCTCAGCCCAGAGATGGTAAGGGGATTGGATAAATCATCAGAAAGAGCTTATAGAGGACACTCAGGCAACACTGGGTATGGGACCAGGTTCTGTATGTTAACTCAGTTGCCTATATGCAGTTCTGTTTTGCAGTTTTAGGGTGGAGTGGAGCACTTGTGGTCAGTCACAAGGGAGCAGAAACCTTGGTCACAATTCCAGGCAGAGAGGAACATTAGTGCTTGTGGCTACAGAAAAAGAGGAGCCTTTCCTGAGTAAAAAGCAGAGCACAGATCAAGAGAGCTATGACCACACTTCTCCGAGATTAATGCCACCTTGGAAGTGCCAAAAACATCGAGACCCATAGAACTAGTTCTGAAAAAAGCAACACAGAAAAAGCCTGAAGTTTAGAACAGTGCCTCCCCACCCCAAAATGAATAGAGCTCAAATTTAACAACATAAGGTTCTAAGTAAAGAAATAGTTTGGAAAAATGAGAAAACAACAACAACAACAAAACCTGACCTTAAAAAGCTACTGTGGTGGTGAGGAAAATAAAGGCAACACAACAATGTTAAAACAACTACAAGCAAAGCCTTAAAGAAAAATGAAAATAGGACACAAACCTCAAAATAATTCCTGGAAGAACTAAAGTAAGAGAGATAGAAGAAAAATTGGTAAAGAAATGAAAGTGATGCAAGAACATTACGAAAAGAGCATTACCAGCTTGATAAAAGAGACACCAAAAATACTGAAGAAAATAACACCTTAAAAAACAGAATTGGCCAAATGGTAAAAGAGGCACAAAAATTCCCTGAAGAAAAGAACACCTTAAAAGGCAGAAGTGGTCAAATGGAAAAAGAGGTGCAAAAACTCACTGAAGAAAATGATTCCTAAAAAATAGAAATGAGCAAGTAGACCTTGATTACTCACTGAGACATCAAGAAACAATAAAATAGAGTAAACAAGAATGAAAAAATAGAAAAAATATGATGCATCTCATTGAAGAACTAACCCAGAAATTAGATTTAGGAGACATAATTTAAGCATACTGGACTGCCTGAAAGGTATAATCAATGAAAGGCCCTAGATATAATACTTGAAGAAATTTGAAAGGAAAACCATTCTAATATCTTACATCCTGATGCTCAAATATAATTTGGAAACACCCACCTCCTGAAAGAAGTCCCCAAATGAAAACTCCCAAGAATGTTGTAGTCAAATTCCAGTCTCCCCAGGTCAAGGAGAAAATATTGCAAGCAGTCACAAAGAAATGATTCAAATATCATAGAACCAAAGTCAAGATCACACAAGATTCAGCAGTTTCCTTGTTAAAGGAGTGGAGGGATTGGGAAATGATATTTCAGATGTCAAAGGAACAAATGTCAAATTACAACCAATATTCACCTGCCCAGCTCAATTGAACGCAATCCTTTAGGAGGCAAAATAGATATTTAATAAAATAGAGAGCATTAGCTCTGTTACACAACAGATAAATCATATGTGAATGGTTTTCTTGTCTTTTCTTCACTGTCCCCTCATTTTTTATTCAACAGCTCTCAGTTGTTCCAGATGCTAATACCACCCTCCTGGATTTTTTCAACACAACCCAAGGGGTAGTATCATTCACTTTCAGAAACATTTATCCAAAGCCTCCAAGTAAAATATGAATTGGTATCAGACCATGGAAGAGCCCAAAAAGGATTTAGAAAACAAATTAAGAGAGGTAGAGGAAACGTTGGGAAAAGAAATGAGATTGATGCAAGAAAATCATGGGAAAAAAGTGAACAGCTTGGTGTAGGAGACACCAAAAATTACTGGAAAAAGTGACACCTTAAAAAACCGAGCAAATGGTAAAAGAGGTTCAAAAAGCTAATGAGGAGAAGAGTGCCTTAAAAAGTAGGACTGGCAAAATGTAAAAGGAGGTCCAAAATCTCACTGAAGAAAATAATTCCTTAAAAATTAGAATGAAGGAAATAGAATGTAATGACTTTATGAGAAATCAAGAAACAATAAAACAGAACCAAAAGAATGAAAAAAAAAATAGAAGACAATGTGAAATATCTCATTGGAAAAAATGATTGACCTGAAAAATAGATCCAGGATAGATAACTTAGAATTAGTGGACTGCCTGAAAGCCATGATTAAAAACAGAGCCAAGAAATCATTTCAAGAAATTATCAAGGTACCCAAAGGGCTATAGAGCTATGCATACCCTTTGATCCAGCAATACCATTACTATGTGTGTATTCCAAAGAGATCATAAGAAAAGAAAAGGGACCATATGTACAAAAATATTTATAGCAGCTCTTTTTATGGTGGCCAAGAATTGGAAATTGAAGGGATTCCCATCATTTAGGAAATAGATAAACAAGATGTGGCATAAGAATGGAATGGAATACTACTGTTCCATAAGACATGGTGGTCAGGTGGATTTCAGAAAACCTGGAAAGTATGGATGCTAAGTGAAGTGAGCAGAACCAGGACACCACTGTACAGCAACATTATTTGGTGAGTGACTTTGTTAGACTTAGCTCTTCTTAGTAATACAGTGATCTGAGATCACTTGAAAAGACTCACAATGGAAAATGCTATCCACATCCAGAGAAAGAAATATGGAGTCTGAATGCAGATTGAAGCATACAATTTTCTCTCTTTTTTTCTTTCTCATGGTTTTTCTGTTTTGCATTCATCCTTCTTTCACAACATGATTAATGTGAAAATATGTTTAATATGATTATGCAGGTATAGCCTACAACAAATTGCATGCCATCTTGGGGAGGAGGAGAAAAGTTAGAATTCAAAATCTTATAAAACTGAATATTGAAAGATCAAAATCAATCAATCAATCAATTAACTTTTAAACATTACATAATTTATTTATTTTACAGTTCTCCACATTCACTTCCACAAGAAGTTGAATTCAAAATTTTTTCCCCATCTCTTTTCTCCCTCCACTCAATAACAGTATGCACCCCATACACCCCTTCCCGTAGTCTATACTCCCTTCCTTTACCCACCCTTCTTCCATCCCCCTTCCCCTCTATTTTTCTGTAGGGCAAAATAGATTTCTACAGTCCATTGCCTGTATAGCTTAATTTCCAGTTGCATGCAAAACAATTTGTAACATTCATTATTAATGTTTTGAGTTCCATATTGTCTCCCTCCTTCCCACCCACCCTCACTGAGAAAACAAGGAGTTCGATATTGGCAATACATATGTAACAATGAAAAACACTTCCATAATAGTTACGTTATAAAAGATTAACCACATTTCCCTCTGTCCTACCTGTCCTCAATTCATTCCATTCTTTCTCTTGACCTGTCCTCCTACAATACTCTTTGGTTCTGACTATCCTTTTCCCCAATTTTCTGTTCCTTCTATTATCTTCCCTCTCCTATCCCCTTCCCCCATGCCTTCTTGCAGGGTAAAATAGATTTCCATATCCAGTTAAGTGTGTTATTCCTCCTTAAGCCAAATTCCATGAGAGTAAGGCTCAATTATTTCCTTTCATCTCCCACCTCTTCTTCACCATTGGAAAAACTCTGTCTTCTCTCTTTCATGTGAAGTGATTTGCAACATTCTACCCCTCCCTTTCTCTTACTCCTTGTACATTACATTCAACAGTAAATTTTTTTAAAGTATTCTCCCACTGTGACCTCTGTCTATGTATGTGTATATATACATATATATGTATGTATGTGTACACACATACATACATACACCCATGTACACATATCTACACATATATAGTATACATATACATACATACAAATACACACCTACATATATGTATGCATATATGCATGTACACACACAGACACATATATACGTATGTCTATTCCCTGTAGCAACCCTAATACTGAAAACGTTCTCATGAATTATCAAAAACATCTTCCCATATAGGAATGTAAACAGTTCAAATTTAATAAGTTCCTTAAGGCCTTTCTTTGCTGTTTACCTTTTCATGTTTCTTTTGATTCTTGTATTTGAAAATCAAATTTTCTATTCAGCTCTGGTTTTTTCAAGAAGAATACTTGGAAGTCCTCTATTTCTTTGAAATTCCACTTTTTTCCCTGAAGCATTATACTCAGTTTTACTGGTAGGTGATACTTGGTTTTAATCCTAGCTCCTTTGACTTCTGGAGTATCATATTCCAAGTCTTTCTATCCCTTAGGGTAGAAGCTGCTAAATCTTGATTGTATTTTCACAGTACTCTAATTCTTCTTTCTGGCTGCTTGTAATATTTTCTCCTTGATCTGAGAACTCTGGAATTTGGCTAAAATATTCCTCAGAGTTTTCCTTTTGGAATCTCTTTCAGGAAGTGATCAGCAAATTTTTTCCATTTCTATTTCATCCTCTGGTTCTAGAATATTGGGACAGTTTTCCTTGATAACTTCTTGCAGCCTTGGCTCTTTTTTTTGATTATGGTTTTCAGTTAGGCCAATAATTTTTAAATTATCTCTCCTGCACCTATTTTCCAGGTCAGTTGTTTTTCAGTGAGGTATTTCAAGTTTTCTTCTATTTTTCCATTCTTTTGGCTTTGTTTTACAATTTCTTGATTTCCCATAGTCATTAACTTCTATCTGCTCCATTCTAATTTTTAAAGAACTATTTTCTTCAAAGAGCTTTCAAACCTTCTTTTCCATTTGACCAATTGTGCTTTTTAAATCATCCTTCTCTTGACTGACTTTTTGTATCTCTATTTTGCCATTTGGGTTAGTCTATTTTTAAAGGTGTTATTTTCTTCAGCATTTTTTGGGGTCTCCTTTGGCAAGCTGTTGACTCATTTTTCATGATTTTCTTGCATTGCTCTCATTTTTCTTCCCAATTTTCCCTCCATCTCTCTTACCTGATTTTCAAAATTCTTTTTGAGCTGTTCCATGGGCTGAGACCATTGCATATGTTTTTTTGGAGGTTTTGGAAGTAGAAGCCTTGATTTGATGCGTTTCTCTGATGGTATGCTTTATTCTTCCTCATCTGAAACAATGGAAGAAAATACCTTTTCATCGAGAAAGTAACCTTCTACAGTCTAAATTCCCCTCCTCTTTTTTTGGGGGGTAATTTCCCAGTCAGTTAATTGACTTTTGAATCCTTTGTCACGTGGAAGGTATATTCTAGGTACCTGTAAGTTCTCAGTTACTCCAAGGTGGCACAATCAAGGGAGAGGCATTTGCTCCTCTCTTGACCTATGCTTTGATCTGTGAGCAACCACAAGCACTCTTTTCTGCCCAGGATCTGCCAGTAGGGTCCACCACACCAGTACTCCTCCTCAGCCTAGGACTACCACTCAGAACTCAGACCCAGATCAGCTGCTCGAATCACCTGCTCGATTTTGTTAAGTGCTCCAAAAGTGGATGCTGTTGTCACTCTGGAGGCAGAGCTCAGATCAGATGTCCCTCTCACCCAGGTGAAAGAGATTTCTTGCTGACTTTTGAAGTTGTCTTTGGTGTTTGTGAGTTGAGAAATCTGGGAACTGCAGCTGCTACCTGTGATTCCACACCCTGAAGTCTGCTCCAGTTTTGTCCATGTATGGCCAAGGTTGGGCTGCACTCTGCTCCAAGCCTAGTGTGGTAGACATTTCCTGTTGGCCTTCCAGGTTGTTTTGGGATGGACACCTCTCTGTCATTTTGCGGCTTCTGCTGCTCTAGAATTTTTGTAGTGTCATTTTTTTATATGCATTTTATGGGCTATGGGGGAGAGCTAGAGCAGATCCATCCCTCTGCTCTGCCATTTGGACTGCACCCTTCAAGCATACTTTAAAAATTCTCTTTTTCTTGTCTTTTTTAAAATCATGGCTAATATGTTTTGCATAACCTCCTATGTATGCTACATAATATTGCTTGTCTTCTTAATGTGTGGGGGAGTGGTAGGAGGATTAGAGAAAATTTGGAAGTCAAATTTAAGAAGATAATCTTTATAAAGAAAATCAATGAATCATAAAAAAGATATCAATAAAAAAGTTTTAGAAGAAAAGAGGTTGCAGGTGAGAATTATATCATCATATGAATTCCTGATGATTTGGAATTCATCAAACCAGAATTGGAAAACCCTTCTGGAATGCTCCATGGGGGTGTGTAGATAGAGTCTTTGTAGGAGCATCAGAGTCCTTTCAGTAGTTCGCTGAATTATTTCCAAACACCTTTGGAGGATTAATTGGCTTAAGTGTTCCCAAACTCCACAGGGAGATATGTAATTGCAAAAATCCCAAAATCCTCTTAAGACATTGGTCAGCCATAATTTGGAGAGGTGTACAGCAGGTCCAGAAGAGACATGCAGAGTAGTCATCTCTGGGCAACTATACTTGCTTGTTGAGTGTCTCCATTCCTTCTTGACTATTCAGTCTATGATCAGATTCCCCCAATGGATCCCAGGGTGCTTTCCCTTTCAAGCCTTATCTTGTGTTACCTGGCTTAGCCTGGGAATAGATCAATTAATCTCGTGCAATTGAGTTGGTAAGAACCAAGGGTAACAAGTCATTAATGTAGTTACCCCAGAAGTCATTGATCTGAGGCTTTGCAAAAGTGAAGCTCTTCCTAAATGTCTAGCCTCCCAGGAGCCTTTCTTTCAAGTTGATCTAGGACAGGGATGGGGAACCTGTGACCTTTCTTAATTTTCATGTTAACATTATTTGAAAGTACTAAATACATAGTGGTTAGATTATTTACAAAATAACCTATATTTTTAAATTATATCTAATTGAAAAAAATTTAAATGCTGCTTTATTTGATTACAGCTGAATTAGTAACATGAAAAGGATCTCTATACCTGATACAGGTTGTATATACAGAGGTCCCTCACACTTACCTGAAGACATTTCACTGAGCTTCATGACCTTGATGAGTTCTCCCGGGATCAACTCCAGGAATTCTCATCTCATTTCCTGCCACGCTCATGTTCCTCCACAGTTCTTAAGGACCATTCTCTGGAGACAAGGGGTTTAAGTTCTTTCCTGTGTCACCATGAGAAAATTTTGGCCCTAGAATAGAAGTTACTGTTTTGCCATGTAAGTTCCCATGTTTTCAAGGAAAGTGTATAGGGGTAAGGAAAGCATGACATTCTGTTAGACCCCAAGATGGCTACAGGGATGTGTATGTGTGTGCATGCATGCATGCGTGCGTGTGTGTGTGTGTTTGTGTGGCTTTGTGTTGGATTAGTAGTTCCAGTCATCCTATGTCCAGAACAGTGGTGATGCACGTCTCTGTCTAACACTATTTTCAAATAGACCCTCCCTCTTGCCCACTCCAGAAACCATAATCCTGCCAATCTTCCCATACCCATGAACCTCTATCTCCCTACCCTTGGGAATCTTCTGAAGCTAAGAGCCTTTGATAATATGGGAAGTCTCTGGACCCAGGAACTATCCTGATGAATCCAGGACTGACCTTGACCCCTGTGATTTCCTAGATCCCACCAATAGCATTGGCCTTTCCTGAAGTCCTAGGTCCTTTATCCCCCATATCCTTCCCTACCTACGTTTGTAGTGGAGATGGAGAGATGGGTTAGTGTGGTTATGAGGGAGTTTAGGGGAATCAAAACACTGTGGATGGACTGCCCCTATTTACACTACCTCCATCTCTGATTCATTCAGTGGAATAGACAATGCTGGAGGAGTCAGAGGGAGGCTCCCACCAAGTTGGAAAGACCCTGAACCTAAAATGCCAAAATTTTGGTTTCCAGTTCAAGATAAGCAAACTTGACTGGTATCTTTGAGCCCCCAGCTATGCTCCACTGTGATTAAGCAATTTCAACAGTAGTTCTACAGATGCTGCTGGAGACTTGACTCACCACCTCCAGGGAAAACACTGGCAGCCAGATGTTCCTACAGATTGAGGGCATGGGGCTCAGAGATTGTGGCCGATAGCACCATGCAAGGAGAGTGGGCAATGGAGATGACACAGACAAGTTGTTTTTTGGTTGTGGTATCGATGTGGTTGTGGAGCCTGCTGAGTGCTTCTACTATCTCAGTCCTAAGAAAATCCAAAGACTTTAGGTCACACAGTCAGTCAGTGTTGGGTCTAGAGCAGAAACCAGGTTCCCCATCTCCCAGTCCCCTCTTGCCACCACAGTGTACTTTCTGACCATGCAAAGCTAACATTCCCACTCTGAGCTAAAATCCCTGGGGATGGGTTATGGTAGGTCATTAAAGGACTTTGGGGGTCATATCATAATAAAATCCATGGATTTGGGATACTCAGCAATGAAATCCTGATACTTTTCAACATCAGTGACTACCAGGAGTTGGGGGAGTTGGGAAGGGGAAAGGAGACTGTGGTCTATGGGGCAGCATAGGCATATGAGTTGGGTATATGGGAACTAGACTATGGCTGAGTTTTGGGGCAGAAAATGGGGCTGAGGTTTGTTTTTTATAGTTACTTGGTCACATGAATCTATTCGCTAACTATAGGCTCAGGCTGACATGAAGAGGGGGCAGGAAATATGGGGTTAAAAATTGTTTTTCAAAATTATATGTTAGTCATATGTGTTTCCTTCCCACATCTGGGTTAGGTCCAGATAAAGGACAGGAAGATTTCATTTGATTGCAGAATCTCAAGCCCCCATCACCCAGCATATTCTTGGTGAGGGATCAGGATTCTGTGGCCTGCCTGAGTAGGAACTTCTACCCTAAGGAACTTAATGTGTCTCTGGCCTCCCCTTCGGCTTTCAACACAGCCCAGACTCTTACTGTAATTCCTTTGGCCAGTGGCACCTATGGTGGTGTTCAGATTGGCAGGGTTGGTGAGAATGATACAATATCATGCTGCGTGAAACACCTTGGGAAAGGAATACATGTATTCCACTGGCCAGGCATGATTAACCTCTGGGTGATGGAGTTCAGGGAGATGGAGGTGGAAAAGAGGAATGCTTTAGTTTAAGAAGGGCCATTCTGGGTTCACTGAAGGATAGAGATATAAGCTATGTCTGGGGAGTGGCATTACAGGGTGCTAAGTAAAATTTTAAGCTAGGGAAAAGAGTTCTGGAATTGGAATGTGGGTCCTAGAATGGAAAGGAGTATCCTAGGAAAAGGGGTCATAATGCTAGAGATAAGAATCCTGATCTGTGGACTAAGTCTTGCATTGAAGGGGAACAACCAGGATCAAAACATGGTAATAGGCTTGGGAGGTGGTTCCTGACATGAGGGGGCTATGCACTAGGGAGGCCAGTCCTGGGCTCGGTGAGGACCAGAGTTGTGTCTGAGGATATGTTTCTATCTTCAGATCATACTGTGCCAGACCCTGCGATTACCTCTGAGCAAAAACTGTCTTGTCTTGAGCAGGATCTTATGGCTGAATGAAACATTCATGGTGAAAAATATAGAGCTAATGAGACTGAACTTGAGAGGTTCATAAGAAAGAAAAATGCAACAGTGACCAGAAGGGAAACTGACAAAGACTGGAGGTTACCAAGAGGCAAATTTAGCTTTGATCATGTAAAGAATAAGTTTCTCAATATTAGAACTGTCCAAAAGTGGAACAGGCCATCTGAGGAGGCTATGGGACCCCTTCATTAAGGCACTTTCAGCTAAGACTGGATGAAACCAGTTAGGTATATGCTGTAAAGGGAATTCCTTCTAGGCACACGTTGGAGCAGTTAGCTACTCAGGTCCTTTCTAAGTGAAGTTCTCTGAATCTATGATCCTGTTGGGTCTATGTGTCCTACTTTAATAATTGGATAGCCCAGGGTTCAGAGCTACAATCAGCCCAGGTATGGAGTGTGTGATGTTTCACAGTTTGGTTGTGTCATAATTCAGGTTTGAAAGTATATAATGTTACCCAAGTCTCAGGAAATGCGGTACTCCATAAACTGAACTGAGCCCAAATGCTCCTTCATAACTCACTCTCTTGATAATTATTCCTCACAGTGATTACTCCAAGCATCCTTTCTTTCTTCTCCATACCCTCATCCTCCACAGTTGCAGCAGACATCCTACTTCAAATAGAGCTTGTTATCGTTTCCTTTAAACTTGTTCCTTCAGTTGTTCCATCACTATTTCTGTTACTGTTGCATTCAGCCCATGCTTGAACAATTGAAGTTATTTTGATTCTTTCACCTCATCCAAATTTCATAACAAATCCAATATAATCTAACAAATATTAATGAGCACTGACCTTGTGCAAGACATCAGGGATTCAGGGGAAAAATGAAAAGCATTCCTTGCCCTTTAGGAGCTTACATTCTACTGGAGGGCAGGACACCGCATACGTACAGATCAGTGTATACATGATTGTCTGAGAAGGGAATGAGCACCAATGAATAAGGACATGAGGAAGGGCTTCATGTTTGAATTGATTCAAGATCTGAGCCTTGAAGGACATTAGGAATTGTAAGAATGGAATTGAGGAAGGAATGAATTCCAAACTGGGAGGTGGGGCAAGGGTATCTGGGAGATAAAATGCAAGTTTGGGGAACAGCAAATAGGAAAGATGATTTGAAACATGAAATGTGTGAAGAGGGAATGATGTGCATTAAACATGGAGAAATGGATTAGAACCAAATTGTGAAAGACTACGATTCATCCTGGAGTCAATACGGAGCCATGTAAGATTCTTGAGCTGAGAAAATGACATGGTGAGACTTGTGTTTTAGGAAGATAATTCTGACAACTGTGTAGAGGATAAATTTGAGAAGGGGACCGACTAGAAGCAGGAAAATCAATTAGGAGGCTGTTGCCACAGTTTAAGTAAGAAATGATGGGACTCTAAACCAGGGTGGTGTCTATATGTATGGATAGAAGGGGGACAAGATATAGAGAACTGAAAAGACCTGATAATAGACTGGGTATGTGGGGTTAGGGAGGAGAAAGAAATGAAGTGGTGCTAAGTTGTGAATCTGGATGACTAGAAGGATGGTGGTTCCTTAAAATAAGTGGGAAAATTTAGAGGAAAGATAGATTTAGGCAGAAAGGTGATAAGTTCCATTTTGGTCATGCTCAGTTTGGAATGCCTAGGATATACCTCATTCAAGGGTGGAGAACCTAAGGCCTTGAGACCACATGTGACCCTGTAGGTCCTCAAAAGTGGCTCTTTGACTGAATCCAAATTTTATAGAAGAAATCCTATTATTAAGGGAATTTGTTCTATGAAGTTTGGATTCAGTCAAAGGGCCTCACTTGAAGACCTAGAGAGTCACATATGGCTTTGTCCTATTTGGAGTCAGAAGACCTAAATTTGAATCTCATCTATAATACCTATTAGCTAAATGAACTTTGACAAGTCACTCAAACTGTCTGAGGCAGTTTTCTCATTGATAAAATGACAGTAAAAACTGTAGTACTTACCTCATGTTGTTTTGGTGAAAATCTCATGAGATTTTGTGTAGATTGTTTTTCAAATCTTATAAACAGTACATAAATGTTAGCCAGGATTAATGTTTCTACTACTTAAGGTGGGCCCCTAGAATGTATCCTGTCTCCCCTTGACCTTGACCCTTGTCCCCTGCAGAGAGGCCTGGGCAAGGGAACAAGCTACTCCTCATTGTGATGGTACTGAGACTGCTATGCATGCATGAAGACTGTGGCAATCAATGTCCTCTTTGCCACCATGGCCTTGCTCTTCTGAGGCACATGTCCAGCTTTAGCCGATCTTTCCATTCCTTCTAGCATCTCTCAGACCATTAATCTCCTTTCTGTCTCCTCAGATTCTCCTTTATACTTCCAGCCACAGCTCATTTTCACCCTTTTTCTCAGTCTCCATTCTGTTTCCTCAGAATCTTCTCTGTCCCTCAGACCCCTTCTTAGTCCCTTTGCTGTAAATGTTGTTCATTTCTCACAGAATCCCCTCTAATCTGTGAGAATTTCCCCATGATTTCCTCCTCACTCACTATGCCCCATTTGCCTTTCAGCCTCCTCTCTGTTGTGGTCTCTTCTTTCTCACCTCAGATATCCATTCACCCTTCTTCAGCTTCACTCAGGCTCTGCTTCACCTTGGTCTCATCTCTGCCCCTTCAGTAATCCTTCCATCTCATTACCTCTCCTTCTTGAGACTTGACCTTGAGGAAAATTTTAATGGACAGGGCCGTGGTATGGCATCTGACTACTTGACATTTCACTTCTAAGAAGTTCTGAGATTTTGCCACTTGGATTCTGCATCTCTTTGGGGACCCCAGAATGACCTTTGGGTAAACTCAAGATAACTCCAGAATGAACGCAAGGACCCATAATTGTCCCAGCTACAATTAAGACCCTTTAGGCTGCAGACTTCATTCCTGGGTCCATATTCCTCATGATATAGCTTTCCTCATTTCCTTAGTCCAACAACAAAGAAAAAAGCTTGCCCTGCTCTGAGGCTCTTTGTATCATGTTGGGGTAGTTACAGGCAAACTACACTTGGATCTGCCAGCTTAGCCTACTGTGATACCAGTTCTTCTCTTCCCTCCTTTGTCCTGGAACCTTTGTGTGAGGCTGACAAGGGGATGAATTCATGCTATTAGGAACCTGACTATGGATGCCAACAGGGGTCAGCAGTAAGACCTTGTGAACTAATGGGATGGTGAAGATGATGATGACAATAATAATAGCTAGTCCTGAGGTTTGCAAGGTGTTTTACAAGTATTTGATGCTCATGACAATCTTGGGTTATAGGTGCTATTATTTCCATAGTTTTAAATTGATGCAAAGAGACTAGCCTTGGGTCATACAGCTACTACGTGTCTGAGGCCAGATTTGAAATCATGTATTCCCGAATCTAGATCAACTACTGTGCCATCTGTCTGCCTCTGCAAGCTGCTTGGGGTGGGGATCTGCTGGTGGAAATTGTGCTTCACCATTTTCGCTTGTTTGGCTCATTGTGCCCCTGTCATTGTGCTTCCTCACAGAGTCATTTCAGAGCTAGAAAGTGGTCACAGCTGAGTGGTCATTCACTTGAACCCATACCTGAGAAAGAATTCCCCTGTAACCCATACACTAAGCAGTCATCTAGTCTCTGTTTAAAGGCCTCCAATGAGAGACAGCTTGTTACATGGTCAACCAGTTCTGGTTTCAGATGGTCATAAATGTTAGGAAATTTTTTCCTACTCTCTAACCTCAAATTTCCATGTGGTATAAAATAATTGAACATCAGTAATACTGACGCTTCCTAATTCATAGGGTGGCTATGAAGAAGGTGCTCTGGGTAGTAGTAAGCCCCCTAGCACACCCAAGATGGCCTGCTCACACAGGTTCTTTGATCTGCTTTTCTGAAGGAAAGACAACTTCAAAGGGGTCAGCAATCTTACTTTAATTCATGATATAAAAGTAAAGAAGGCAAAGGTTATTCAGAAAATACAAGCAGAAAAGTAAAGAAAAATTACCACAGAGTTCCTATAGACAGGGATGCAACTGTCTAAACAAAGTAATACATACATAATCATCAGATTAGGGAGTGCCAACATCTGGGTTCTCAAAACCAGGGGGACCCTTAACAATGGATACTCAGAATCTCAGCTGGCCAAATCATAAAGACACATCCTTCCCTTGAGTGAGCCCCAAAATAAAATACCAACCTTCCAGTATATGTGGTTTTGAACTAATAGACTTAGAGTCAGAAGGCATCAAAACCCACTTGATTCAGTGCCTAATTAGTTTAGTACCAAAGGTGTGAAAGTCTTCCTGAAAGCAAGCTTTCCCATAAGTAAGTTTCCCCTTAGGCAACGTAATTTCCAGTGTAATTTTTATAGCATTATTATCTGAAAGGGATGCATTTGATATTTCTTCCTTTCCATATTTGGTTTTGAGGTTTTTATGCTCTAATATGTGGTCAATTTTTGTGTGCCATTCACTGCTAAGAAAAAAGGTATATTGTTTTCTATCCTCATTCAATTTTCTTCAGAGGCTTGTCATTTCTAACTTTTCCAAAATTCTGTTCATCTCATTAACTTCTTTATTGTTTATATTTTCCTTGGATTTATCTAGTTCTGAGAGGGGAAGGTTGAGGTTCCCCACTAGTATAGTTTTGATGTCTATTTCTTCATGTGATTCATTTAACTTTTCTAAGAATGTGGATGCTATACTACTTGGTGCATATATATTTGGTGCTCATATTGCTTCATTGTTTAAGGCACCTTTTAGCACGGTACAGTTTCCTTCCTTATCTCTTTTAATTAGATCTATTTTTGCTTTTGCTTTGTCTGACATCAGGATTGCTACCCAGGCTTTTTAATTTTTCTTCAGCCGAAGCATAACAAATTCGACTCCAATCTTTTACCTTTTTTCTGTGTGTATGCCTCTGCTTCAGATGTTTTTCTTGCATACAACATATAGTAGGATTATGGCTTTTAATTCACTCTGCTATCCACTTTTGTTTTATGGGAGAGTTCATACCATTCCCATTAACAATTATGATTACCAATTTTGTATTTTCCTCCATCTTCTTCTCTGCCCTGTTTCTACTTTTCTCTCTCCTTTTCCTCTATCCCTCCTCACAAGTATTTTACTTCTGAACACCACCTCCCTCAGTCTGCTCTCTCTTTTATTGACCCCTTCCCTTTTCTTTTCCCTTTCTCCTACTACCTCCTTATAGGGTGAGAGAGATTTTTATACACAACTGTGTATGTCATTCCCTCTTTGAGCCAAATCTGATGAAAGTAAATTTCAAACAGTGCTTATCTCCCTCTCTTCTTTCCCTCTACTGCAATAGGTGTTTTGTGTCTCTTCATGTGATATAATTTAACCTATTGTGCACCCCCTTTCCTCTTCAGCCCTTAATTTTTTTTAATATCATCATGGTAAAGTCATGGTTTTAGATGGTCCCAAATGTTAGAATTTTTTTCCTATTATCTAACCTCAAATTTCCATTTGGCACAAAGTAATTGAGCATCAGTAATGCTGACGCTTCTTAATTCATAGGGTGGGTATGAAGAAGGTGCTTTGGGTTGTAGTAAGCACCCTAGCACACCCAGGATGGCCTGCTAACACAGGTTCTTTGATCTGCTTTTCTGAAGGAAAGACAACTTCAAAGGGGTCAGCAATCTTACTTATATAGACATCCTCTGTCTATGTAAACCCTTTTTAATTGGCCTAATAAAGACACAATTCTCAAGAGTTACAAGTGTCTTCTTCCTGTGTAGGAATGTAAGTCATTTAACCTCATTGAATAGCATGGTTTTTTTTTCTTTCCTGTTTACCTTTCTATGCTTCTCTTGAGTTTTGTATTTGAAGACTGAATTTTCCCATCAGCTCTGGTCTTTCATCAAGAATGATTGCAGGTTCCCTTTTTTCTTGTGTGTCCATCTTTTCCCCTGAAAGATCATGTTAAATTTTTCTGGGGAGTTGATTCTTGGTTTTATTCCAAGCTCCTTTGCATCCCAGAATATCATATTCCAAGCCCTCTGATTATTTAATGTAGAAGTTGCTAAGTCCTTCGTAACTCTTACTGTGGCTACATGATATTTGAATTTTTTCTGGTTGCTTGCAGTATTTTCTCCATGATAATTCTGGAATTTGGTGATGATATTCCTTGTATTATGTGCCTTCCTCTGTCTTTTTCTTAAGAATCTCTGGGTTAGAAGTATAGACATTTTAATAATTTTCGTAGCATGCTTCCAAATTGTTTTCCTCAATACTTGGATCAGCTTGCAGAATCCCCAGCAGTACATCAGCATGGCTATCTTTTTACAGCTGTAACATTAGATATTCCTAATTTTTGTCATCTTTTCCAATTCACTAGAGCAAATTTAATTTGGATAAAATTTTACATGTTTAGTCATTTAATATTTCTTGTCTCATATTTTTTGACCACGTATCCATTATGTAATGGTTCTTAGCTTCATATATTTTTATAGTTCTCTACATATACCGAATGTCACATCTTTTAAAGAAGAGGTATTTCAAGCATTTTCCACCCAGTTGGCTACTTCCTTTTAAATTCTGATGCTGTTCATTTTATTCACACAAAATATTTTCAATTCATGTAATACAGATTATCTATTCTGGAGAGAGGTGATCCCTTCTCTCTCTCTCTTTCAGTTATACCTCTGAAAGATACCTTCTTCTCCTTTTAAATATTAATATTTGTATAAATAAATTAATCATATTGAAATATTAATATTTAATGTTCACATCACATATCTATTTTAAGATTTTTGGATATATAATGGGATTAGCCTAAAGCATTTTTTTTGTAATTTCTTTCAATTTAAAGTCATTTCTTCCTGACTCCAATATTTTACCTATCCACTGCAACACCTTGGCTCCTCAAATAGCTAGCATGTATATAGCATTTTAATGTTTGTAAAGTCCTTGATTACCCCATCACTTGATGAGACTCAGTAAAGGTGTAGTTTTCATTATTGTAGTCTGAGAATGATCATTTTTCATTTCTTGTCTTCCTAAGACCCAGCTCAGTCATCACTGCTTCCAAAGAAACCTTTCTATATCCCACAGATTAGAATAGCTCTCTCTCTCTCTCATCCCACTGCTTGACTTCTCCTATTCACATATGATATTCTATCCTGTATCATAGTGCTATCTACCTATCTGTTTGTCTATCTATCTGTACATCTCTCTCTCTCTCTCTCTCTCTCTCACTTTCTCTCTCTGTCTCTCTGTCTCTCTAAGTACTTACCTATCTCTTCTATTGCTGAGAATAAAGCAATGTAGCAGACACTAAAGACATATTTATATTGAGGTTGAATGCTTTGGATGAGCAGCTCATCTTGTCACTGAGTGTCCCCTTCCCCCCCATCTTGTGATCTTGTTTCTATGCTGCTTATTCCCTCAGCCCAGCTCATTATGTCCAGTCACAAACCAGAGTCCCCTTTATCAAAGAACATAAACAGGCAACAGAGAGCCATGAGATTTATCTATGAAGAGAATAACCCATGGCACCAGAGACCACCAACCCAAGGTCCCCTCAGAGACTGTCCTTGATAATGCCTTATACAACTTCCCTGCTCTTTCACTTTCCCCTTCGCAATAGTTTTTGGCTGTAGCTGATTCCCTCTTACAACAGGGCTGCTAACAGTCCAGCCTCCATCTGAAGATGTTATTTGCCTTTCTTGGCCCAGCTCCATCTCCTGGGTGACTTGTTACCACATTCTGTTACCTGACTCAACCCTACCCAATAAACTCCTGCCATTTCAAACTTACTGCCTTGGCTTTCTATACTTTATTTTAAATTTCACTTTAGGCAGAATACAGAATCCACCCCTATTTTAGAAGACCTCCTCCAGGTGCCGAGGTAGACAATGTCACAAATACCATGTGTGACCTTACAGAAGTCTCCTTCTGTATTTTGGCTGCTTTTTTCTGCATGAAAATATGTAGATTGGGTGAATGTGGAGTGGGATGTAATGGTGGAGTGGGGACATTGTTGGACTTGATCATCTTCAAGGTCCCATCTCTCTTTGTGATTCCACAGTGCTATGATTATCCACTTCCTCTGCTGCCCTACCCCCAATGTTTTATCATAAGAAATGGACCAGAGAACCTGATGACTTGAGAGAGGACTTCTGGGAGGTCCCTAGGGTCTGCTGGGGTAAAGGTGAGTGTGTGTGTGTGAATTTGCTGTGGAACCAGCAAGTGAAACACAGCAAGTGAAACACAGATGAGGCAGTGGATAGAAAGTTGGAATCAAGCAGATCTGGGCTCATATCTCACTAGTGACACTAACTCTGTGACTATGGGAAAATCTCTTAATTCTTTGATACTCAATTTCCTCATCTTTAAAAATAGGGATATTAAAATCTGTAATACCTTCTTCTCAGAATTCTTATGAGTTTTATTTGAAATGACATCTATAAAATGTTCTGCAATATTCAAATTGTGATGCAAAAAGTTTATCACTATCATTATTATTATCACTATAACTATCATTAATTGTACAAAAATATATATAATATTAATATTATAACAATATTGTAGAGAAATAATAATCATACAATATTTATATTATAGAGAAAGGACCAGTTCTTAATCTTCTCTTTGTGAGACTCAAGGTCACACAATATCAGATACTTTCAAATAGGTCCAAATTATAAACTCTAACTAGGTCCTTAGTAGAACCTGAAACTCTTTAGGGTTTTGAATGGAGAAGAGCCTTCTGGACTAAAATAGGACGAAAGAAATTTGAGAGTTGAAGTCACCTCAGGACCAAGGGGATTAAGGGGGCTCAGGGAATGAGGGACTGAAATAATGGAGGGAGACAGGTACAGTTCAGTGCCTGAAAATGTGTCCAGAGCAAGAAAGGAAGGATAAATGAGACCAGAGGGGAAGAAATTACCTAGGACCAGGGGAAAAATCAGTCCAGTAGCAAATGAGCTGTTACTAGGGCAGTCAGTGTAAAACAGAATTTCCATTGATATATGGGGCTTTCACTCAGCAACTGAAAGCAGACCACAAGTATGGGACTCATTTTTGGGCTTCCATATCCCCTTTTCTGGGGAGGCGTAGTTTTCATCTTTGAGCTCAGGTCTACCTTCTGGTTTATAACCCTACCCATGATCAAAGACTATAAGAGGGAGAGGCCGGGTACTTAAGAGACTAGCCCGAAGTAGGAAGTGATAGTTCAGTGCCCAGACAGAGGATCTACCATATTGTAGCTCTGAGAAAAGAGGACACTTCTTTCTATCTAAGAAGGAGAGGGTAGAGAATCCACGTCCCCCAGATAGGGTACACTCTTCCCAAAGAAGGAAGCAACTCCCCTCCCATATACACATACAAAAGATGTTGCCACTAAGGGACCCTCTCTTAGCAAGGAAGAAAGTATATTTTACTCATTTTGAAGCTTCTGAATCTTGTTGTATAGCCTCAAATGGGAAGACAGCCTTCTCTCCATCAGAGGAAATCCTAGCCATTACCCCAAGTGTAACATAGGCAGAGGGTCCACTGTACTATCTGTAGACTCTACTGTCTAATTACCTCTTGCTCCCCTCCCAATAAAGTTTCATCCAATCACACTGAATCCCAATTTACATCTCTGATGCCTGGGGAAATGAGGGCAGAGTGAGAACTAAAAGTAGCTATACTAACACCCTGTTCCCAAAGGAATAGATATCTTTGTCACCATCCCCAAGGTATATTCTCTTTTCGCTAGACTCAAATTGGTCATTGCTCCTGAGACTGGTTTAGAGATGCTTCCTTATTTCCTTGAAGTCTCATATATCATCTCTGCTTTTATTCTTGGCATCAGTGCAGCTAACCCCATCTCTCACAGATTTCCTCCCTCTATCTCTTGCTCTTTTCTGAAACCATATATGAGGAAACACAGGCATCCTTCTCCAGAGTATGGACCTGAACTTGTCCAGATTGAAGTCAGAGGTTTGTATGTAGGAGAAAGCTTGGCACCTTCCTATATTTCTGGAGAAATTTACTCCAGGCCACTACTGGCAGCTACCTGATTCTAGAACTCTAATCAGTAAGTGTGTCGCATTTACTGATTAACACCCCCTCCCCTCATCAGAAGCATTCACTTCTTGTGTTCTTTTCATGACACTGGCCTTCCAATGTCCCTCTTACACTTACAGATCCCCTTGTGATCCCTGTCACTTACTATACTGTGCCCCTATAATGGTTACTATCCTTCCATACTCCTCCCTATCATATATACCAAATCTCCATATCCCTGTTTCTGACCTCAGTCTACCTATGTTCCCATCACATTCTTTTCCCATCACAAATGCTGAATCCCTGGGTTTCTATCACATATCTCCTTTCTCCCTTCCTTGTGTTTCTTCCTTGTGTGATGGAGACCATCTGACCATCGAGCTACATTTCCTCATCTTTCTCAGTTTCCCTTCTCCTTGAAATGCCCACATTGACCTCTTTTTTATTTCCCAGAACTTGAAAGCTGGATCCTGAGGACTGAGGTATGATCTTACTGAGATGTTTTCTTCTCCTTTGCACAATCATTTATTGCTCAATCCATTGTCTTGTAAACCAAAACTGCCTTGAAATTCTTCCCTGTTTCTCCTCTTCCTTCTTCTTCTCTGTCTCAACACCTTCCTAGTGCACTGTTCTGTCTGGAACCACTCATTTGTTGTTTAGGTAATCCTGTCTTACATATCACAAACCACGATTTCATCCCAACATTTGAAAAAGTACACCATGATTCTTTGTAGACATTCTGGAGAAATAAGCAATGCGTGACAGATATCAGAAGTCTTTCTCAGAACTCATCTATCGGGATTTTTGTCTTGGAAAGTTTTCATATTTTATTAATTTCTCTGATCCCTGAATTCCACCTCAAAGTCCATAGTCATTTGTACCTTCCTAGTCCCTCAGCTTCTTTGGTTTCCTGGACTGAGATATTGGCCATACCCTATTCTTAATTACCTTTTCTCTTCTTCTGCCATTGCCATTGTAACTCATAAATGAATGCCATAGTCTGGTATCTACTCTC
Source organism: Notamacropus eugenii (assembly GCF_028372415.1). Classification (NCBI taxonomy): domain Eukaryota; kingdom Metazoa; phylum Chordata; class Mammalia; order Diprotodontia; family Macropodidae; genus Notamacropus; species Notamacropus eugenii. The sequence continues at coordinate 81,809,982 of NC_092875.1, forward strand.
TCTTTCATTTCTTGCCATTGTCTCTCCATATTTCAGATGACATGAGCGACTCTTTTCTGAGAGCTGAATACAAGAAATCATACATAATATACTAGAAAGAGGTTATTAGAATTGCATTTAAAGGAAACATGCAAACTAGATGATATTTGAGTTCCTTTTTTGCCTAATTAGAAATCATCTCTTTTTTTGCCTCCTTAGTGATTCTCTAGTGACATGGAATGATTATTCAAGAAATACAGTGGAATGAGATAGAGGGTCTGGGTTTAAGTGTCATCTGTGATGCTCACTTCTCCACTTAACCTCTTTGACTCTGTTTCCTCATTCATATAACTGGGGGTTGGGATCGATGGCCTGCGAGGTCCTTTGAACTCTGGCTCTATCATCTTAAGAATGGTCTGTTTCACTAAAATACCTCCAAACTCTTCCACAACACAAAGGATAGAGATTCTTCCCCCATTGAAGAATCTAGAGGTTCTTCAATCCTAGGTTTAAACACAGCCAATCAGAAAGTACCATCATCAGCTATCACATGAACAAGTAGGGCTTGTGCTGAGACCCATTCTTGGTCAGTAAATGAGAGGCAGAGAGATTTGGATTCAAAGGCATAGTCAAGAAGCTCTATCTGAATCCCAGTGTGCTTTATCAAAGCCTTGTTTTCCAGAATCATATTTCAAGAAATCATGAATGAACAATCACATGAGATGAAAGAGTTAATTGTCCCGGTTTAAAAAGAAAAATGTAGAATAAATAAATGGGGAAGAAGAAAATAAAGTCAAGCCACCAAACCCCAGGATATCTTGTGAAGTATAAGCAGTCACACAGCTTTGTAAGCCTCCTAGATCATGAATTCAGAGACCATCTTCTCCAGTTGTCTGAATTCTTAGAAGCAGCAAAAACGTGGCTCCATATGGGTAATGAAGAGTTCAACAGAGAAAGAAGAGGCAAAGGAAGGAAACCAAGGGTATTTGCATAGAAAATTCTTAGGTTGTTGTTGTTTGTCTTTGCCATGACATCAGAAGGTGATGCCATGACTTGCAAGTGAATTGGATTGAAGTGAGGCAGAGCTGTGCAAAGTCATTGGTCTCACTCTTTCCTACAGAGCCATCTGGGTCCGGTGGCAAGATATGGATCAGGATGACTGGAGATGCCTCCTGATGCAGTGGAGAACTTTGGCCTTTTTAAGTTAAGGGCTTTCCCAGGTCTCATTTTGACTGAGGCAATGCCCATTCAGTGATTATGACTAGGTAAGCAATGAGGTTTTACCTAATTAAAAAAAAAAATCAGTCTAGGAGGGGGAAGACTCTCAGGGATTCTGGCCAAAACAGAAATAATTGCTATGTATACTCACTCTGAGCCATCAGAGCCCAAACAATGACCAAGTGAAGTTTGGACTGGGCCCTATTGGTGATCAATCTATGAAAGCTAGTGTTTTGGGTTTAAAGGCTTGGTCTTTAAGGAAGTAATCAGTGGGGATAATAGCACCTACCTCACAGACTTGTTATGAAGATCAAATGAGGTGATATTTGTAAGACACTTAGCACAAGACTTGGCACATAGTAGGGACTTAATAGATAACCCTTCCCTTCCCCCACCCTAGACCGTTTAAACTTGACATGTGCAAAAATGAACTCATTATCTTATAAACCCATCCCCCCACCTACTGTATTACAGTAGAGCACCAGCATCTTCTCATGTCCCAGTCTGGGATCCTAAGGGTCTTTTCTTTCTCTCTTGGCACCCCCTTGCCCATAGATATCTCGTGCATGTTGTTGAAGTTCAAGTCCAGGGTATAGCCACTTCTATGCATTGTTGACATAGATTGGTGACAGAAGCATGAATCCCAGAGCTAGCAGTTTCCTTAAGATAGGGGTAGAGAAGTGGAGTCTCCTCTTCCCCTTTGCTTGAGAATCATGAAGCATCAGGGGATGGAGGAATGGTGAGGTTGTGGACTATCTGGCACTAGAAAGGAGAAAGCACACAAGGTGGGAAGCAACACACCCCCCACTCCCCTTCCCTGAGAAGGATGTAAGAATGAGAGATGCTGTCCTGGTAATTGGATGCTAGTACTAGCTTTACACAAAAAGAAGACTCACCTTAAACAAAGAACAATACTTTTTGTAAAATCAAGAAAGCTTTTATTAATTCTTACATTAATTTCCAGTCTGTAGCTGGAAATATTTTACATAATTGCACATGTACAATCTATAACAGTCTCAGGGAAGAGGGGAGGGAAGGAGAGAGAGATAGAATTTGGAACTCAAAACTTTAAATAAACATGTTAAAAAAGATAATAAAATGAAATCATCCTTAGTATAAGCAGCAGAAAGACGATGCTCTCAACACTGTTAAAACTCATTGGAAACAGCAGTATTAGTAGAAGGAAGGGATAACAACCCATTTTGAATCCGAATGTTAATATGAGTGTTCCAAAGATAATAAAGTAAAATCATCTTTACTAGAGGCACCATAAAGACGATGTTCTCAACATTGCCAAAATTCATTGAACACAGTATTATAACAAAGAAGTCCAAATGTCCCTTTTTCCAAATTATTATTACTATGAGTGCGATGAAGATCAACATGAGGCTCCAAGAAAGCCAGTTTATCCAGGCCTCCATGAGAATAAATCCTGGAGAGGAGAACAAAGCTTGTTACTTCTTAGAAACCTGCCCAAGGTAGACTATGCAGATTCCCTTCCCAGTGGCTGGAGCCACTTGTCTCTTCTACCCTATCTTACAGTATACAGCTGGCTTTCTCCCACCACCTTTGGATTAGCAGTCACACCAAATTATACACAACCTGTTCCATCCTCAGGAATCCTCCCCTCTCTCCACACCCAAATTCCTCAAGAAATCTCTGGGCCACTTCACATGTGAAGAAGAGAAATCACTATGCTACTGTGGGAACCTGGGGTGAGTCACACTTGTCTTTTTTATCATTATTATTAATTTATTTTTTTACAACTTGGAACAATCACTTCCATATGTTTTAAGTTTTCTCCCTCTGCCTCCCATCTTCCTCCCTGAGATGGCATGCAGTCTTATATGGGTTCTACACATTCCTTCTTATGAAATACATTTTCACATTAGTCATGTTGCACAGAAGAATTAAAATGAATGGGAGAAACCACGTGGAAAACCAAAACAAAACCAAAATATAAGAAATGAGAAAATAGTTTGCTTCATTCTGCATTTTGATTCTATAGTTCTCTTTTTTGATGTGCATGGCATTTTGCATTAGGACTCTTTTGAAAATGTTTTAGGTCCTTGCATTGCTGTGAAGGGATAAGTCTATCAAAATCAGCACTTGTATACTGTGACTGTTACTGTGTACAATGTTCTCCTGGTTTTGCTCCTTTCACTCAGCATCAGTTCATAAAAGTCCTTCCAGATCTCTCTGAAGACTTCCTGTTCATCATTTCTTATAGTACAATAGTATTCCATTACATTCATATACCATAACTTGTTCAGCCATTACTCAATTGATGGGTATTCCCTTGATCTCTAGTTCTTGGCCACCACAAAAAGAGCTGCTATAAATATTTTTGTACATGTGGGTCCTTTTCCCATTTTTATGATCTCTTTGGGATACCGCCCTAGAAGCAACATTGCTGGGTCAAAGGCTATCTTCATTTTTATAGCCCTTTGGGCATAGCTCCAAATTACTCTCCAGAATGGCTGGATCACTTCACAGCTCCACCAACAATGAATTAGTGTTACAACTCTCCCACATCTTCTCCAACATTCATCATCTTTATGTTTTGTCAATTTGATAAATATGATGTGGTACCTCAGAGCTGTTTTGATTTGTGTCTCTCTAATCAATTGTGATTTAGAGCATTTTTTCCTATGTCTATATACATCTTTAATTTCTTCCTCTGAAAACTGCCTGTTCATATCGTTTGACCGTTTACCAATGGGGAATGACTTTATTCTTGTAAATTAGACTCAGTTCTCTATATATTTTAGAAATGAGGTCTTTATCAAATACACTAGCTGCAAACATTCTTTCCCAGTTTTCTGCTTCCCTCCTAATATTGGTTGCATTGGGTTTGTTTGTACAAAAACTTTTCAGTTTAATGTAATCAAAATTATCCATTTTGCATTTTATAATGTTCACTATCTCTTGTTAGGTCACAAATTTCTTCATCCTTTATAAATGTGACCAACTATTCCTTCCTCCCAAAATTTGTTTATAATATCAGCCTTAAGACCTAGATTGTGTACCCATTTGGACATTACTCTGGTGTAAGATGTCACGCTTTGGTCTATGCCCAGTTTCCACCACAATTTTATCCAGTTTTCCCCGCAGTTTTTGCCAAACAGTGTGTTCTTATTCCAGAAGCTGAAGTCTTTGGGTTTATCAAACAGTCAAGAGCTATAATCATTGATTACTCCATCTTGTGTACCTAACTATTGTACTGATCTACCCCTCCATTTCTTAGCCAGTACCAAGTGACTCTTATGATTGCTGCTTTATAATACAATTTGAGATATGGTATGGGTAGGCTATCTTTTCTAACATTTTTTTTTTCATTAATTCCCTTGGTATTCTGGATCTTTTGTTCTTCCAGATGAATTTTAATGTTATATATTTCTAGCTCTAGAAAATAATTTTCTGGTAGTTTGGTTTGTATGGCACTGAATAAGTAAATTAATTTAGATAGAAGTCTCATTTTTATTATATTAGCTAGGCCTACTCACAAGCAACTGATGTTTTTCCAATTACTTAAATTTGCCTTTATTTGTGAGAAAAGTGTTTTGTAATTGTGTTCATATAGTCCCTGGGTTTGTTTTCACAGCTGGATTCCCAAACATTTTATAGTGTCTACTGTAAATTTAATTGGGAATTCTCTTTCTATCTCTTGCTATTGTACTTTGTTAGTAATATATAGAAATGCAGATGATTTATGTGGGTTTATTTTGTATCCTGCAACTTTGCCAAAGATTTTATTATATCAAGTAGTTTTATACTTGATTCTCTAGTATTTTCTAAGTATATCATCATATCATCTGCAGAGAGTGATAACTTAGTTTCTTCTTTGCCTATTCTAATTCCTTGAATTTCATTTTCTTTTCTTATTGCTGAAGTTAACTTTTCTAGTATCATATTGAACAACAGTGGTTATAATGGACATCCTTGTTTCACCTGATGTTATTGGAAATACATCTAGCTTATCCCCATTATATATGATGCTTGCTGATGGTTTTAGGTAGATACCACTCATTCTTTTAAGGAATTCTCCACTCATCCCTAAGTTCTCCAGTATTTTCAATACGAGTGGGTGTTGTAATTTGTCAAAAGGTTTTTCTGCATCTATTGAGATAATTGTATGGTTTTGTTTTGTTGTTTTAGTTTTGTTGTTGATTTTATCAATAATACTGATAGTTTTCCTAATATTGAACCAGTCCTGCATTCCTGGCATAAATCCTACCTGACCATAATACATTATTCTCATGATAAGTGGCTGTAATGTTTTTTGCTCATATCTTATACAAAATTTTTACATTTGTATTCATTAGGAAAATTGGTCTATAATTTTCTCTGTTTTGGTTCTTCCCAGTTCAAGAATCAGAAGCACAGTTTTAGCATAAAAAGGATGTGAGACAACTGCTTCACCAATTTCCCCAAATACTCTACATAGTATTGGAATTAACTGTTTTTTAAATGTTTGATAGCATTTTCTTGTAAATCCATGTGGCCCTGGAGATTTTTTTCCAAGGGAGTTCATTGATGGCTTGTTCAATTTCTTTTTTAGAGATGGGGTTATTTAAGTATTTTACCTACTCTGTGGTTAATCTGGACAATATTTATTATTCTTCTGTTTCAATTAGATTGTCAAATTACTGGCAAAGTGTTGGGCAAAGTAATTTCTAATTATTTTTTAAATTTCCTCTTCTTTGGAAGAGAGTTTATCCTTTTCATTTTTGATATTTGTAATTTAGTTTTCTTTTTTCTTTTTTCTTAAATCAAATTTGTCAAAGGCTTATCAATTTTATTGTTGTTTTTTATAAAACCAACTCAGTTTTATTTATTAGTTCAGTAATTTTCTTAATTTCAATTTTATTAATCTCTCCTTTAGTTTTTAGTATTTCTAACTTGGTATTTAATTGGGGATATTTAATTTGTTCTTTTTCTAGCTTTTTCAGTTTTGTGCCACAACTCCCTGATCTCCTCTTTCTCTGTTTTGTTCATGTAAGCTTTCAATGATGTAAATCTTCCCATAAGAACTGCTTTTGCTGCATTTCATAAGTTTTAATGGGTTGTCTCATTCTTGGCATTCTCTTGAAAGAAATTATTTATTTTTTCTATGGTTTGTTGTTTGACCCACTCATCCTTTAGGATCAGATTATTTAGTTTCCAAATAATTTTTGACCTATCTTTCTATGGTCCTTTAATACATGTAATTTTTATTGCATCATGATCTGAAAAGGATACATTAACTATCTTTGCCTTCCTGCACTGGATTGTGTGGTTTTTATGCCCCTAGCACATGGTCAGTTTTTGTGTATGTGCCATATGTACACTGAAAAAAATGTATATTCCCTTCTCCTCCCATTCAATTTTCTCCAGAGGTCTATCATGTGTACCTTATGCAAAATTCTATTCGCCTCCTTAACTCTTCTATTGTTTATTTTTGAGGTTAGATTTATCAAGTTCAGAAAATGGGAGGTTGAGGTCACCCACAAGTATAGTTTTGCTGTCTCTTTCTTCCTGTAATTCCCTCAACTCCTCTTCTAAGAATTTGGATGCTAGGGGGTGGAGCCAAGATGGCAGAGTGGAAAGAAGCACAGACTCTAGGTCTTTCTCCACAGTCCAAAAAGTATCTCTAAAAAATCACTCTCAGCAAATTCTAGAGCAACAGAAGCCACAGAACTAGAGTAAATCATATTTCTAGCAAAACGTAACATGGGGGGTTGACAGGAAAGGTCTATTGTATGGGATGCTGAGCAGAGTAGAGCTCAGCCCTGGCTGCACGGCACCAGGAGGAACAGTACTGGAAGAGGCTTCTGGGGCAGAATCCCCAGAAGAAAGGGTCTCAGATCCCTCAACCCACAAGTGCCAAAGAAAGCTTCAAAGGTCAGTAAGAGGGTTTTCCCAATTGGGTGAGACGGGAGCATGATCCCCCCCATGTGGGCCAAAGATGGCACTGGCAGTAGCAGCACCAGTGGTGGTAGCCCTGCCCTGCCTAAAGCCTTGGGGGAATTGAGCAGCTGATCTGAACCTAAGCTCTGAGCATAGTCCTGGGGTGAGGAAGAGCACTAGGATACTCCTCTTGAGAAAAGACTCAGAAGTCAAGTAACTGGCTGGGAAAATGCCACAAAAAGGGGAAAAAATGGGACCATAATAGGCTAATTTCTTGGTGAACAGGTATTTCTTCCATTTTTTTGGATGAGGAAGAACAATGCTTACTGTCAGAGGAAGTCAAGGATTCTGCATCCAGTACCTCCAAAATGAATATGCAATGAGCTTAGGCAATTGAAGAGCTTGAAAAGCAAGTCAAGAGCTTGGTAAAAGAGACCCAGAAAATGCTGAAGAAAATAACACCTTTAAATAAATGAGAAGAAGGCTTCAAAAAGCAGAATCAACCAAAGGGAAAAGGAGGTTCAAAAGCTCACTGAAGAAAATAGTTCCTTAAAAATGAGAGTGGAGCTGAGGGAAGCTAAAGAGTATATGATAAACCAAGAAATTAGAAAATAAAGCCAAAAGAATGACAAAATAGAAGATAATGTGAAATATCTCATTGGAAGAAGAACTGACCTGGAAAACAGATTCAGGAGAGATAATTTAAAAATTATGAGATGACCTGAAAGCCATAATCAAAAAAGAGCCTAGACATTATCTTTCATGAAATTATCAAGGAAAACTGTCCTGATACTCTAGAACCAGGGGCTAAAATAAATATTGAAAGAATCCACTGATCACCTCTTGAAAGAGATACAAAAAGAGAAACTCTGAGGAATATTGGGGCCAAATTTCAGAGTTGCCAGGTGAAGGAGAAAATATTGCAAGCAGCTAGAAAGAAACGATTCAAGTATTGTGGAAATAAAATCAGGATAACCCAGGATCTGGCAGCTTGTACATTAAGAGACAGAATGGCTTGCAATAGGATGTTCCAACAGTCAAAGGAACTGGGATTGAAGCCAAGAATCACCTACTCAGCAAAACTGAGTATAATACATGAGGGGAAAAATATGGTCATTCAATGATACAGAGGACGTTCAAGCATTCTTGATGAAAAGGCCAGAGTGGAAAAGAAAAATTAACTTTCAAACAAAAGAATGAAGAGAAGTATTAAAAGGTAAACAGGAAAGTAAAATCATAAAGGACTTTCTAAAGCTGAACTGTTTACATTCCTACATAGAAAGATAATATTTGTAACTCTTGGGACTTTTCTCAGTATTTGGGTAGTTGGAGGGATTATACACACACACACACACACACACACACACACACACACACACACACAGACCCACATATAAACAGAAAGCACAGGTTGAGTTGAATCAGAAGGAATGATATGTATAAAAAATAAAATTAAGTGGTGAGAGAGGAATATATCGGGAAGAGAAAGGGAGAAATGGAATGGGGCAAATTATCACTTATAAAAGAAATAAAAAAATCTTTTTCAATGGAGTAGAAAAGGGAGGAGGTGAGAGGGGGAAAAGTGAAGCTTAATTTCTTCACATGTGGCTTACGGAGGGAATAACATGCTCTCTCAATTTGTTATGAAAATCTGTGTTACACTACAGGAAAGTAGGGGAGAAGTGGACAAGTGGGGTGGGGGGGATGATAGAAGGGAGGGCAAATGAGAGAAGAGAGTAATTAGATGTAAACACTTTTGGTAAGGGACAAGGCCAAAGGAGAGAATAAAAGAAATGGGGGACAGGGTAAGATGGAGGGAAATACAGTTAACCTTACACAACATGAATATTATCGAAGTCTTTTGCAATGTGACACATATACAGCCTGTATTGAATTGTTTGCCTTCTCAGTGTGGAAGTTTGGGGAGGGAGGAAGGGAGAGAAGTTGAAATTCAAAGTATTAGGAATGAATGTTGAGAATTGTTATTGTGTATATCTGGGAAATAAGAAATACAGGTGATGGAGTGTAGATATCTATCTTGCCCTACAAGATAAGACGGAAGATGGGGATAAGGGAAAGGTGGGGTGTGATAGAAGGGAAGGCACATTGAGGGAAGAGGTACGCAAGGTGTTATGGGGTGGAGGGAGGGGAGAGATGGGGAGAAAAACTGGAACTGAAAATTTTGCGGAAATGAATATTGAAATGTAAAAATTAACAAAACCAAAAAAAAAAGAATTTGGATGCTATACCACTTGGTGCATATATGTTTAGTAATGATATTATTTCATTGTCTGATGACTTTTAACAGAGTATAGTTTCCTTCCTTGTATCTTTTGATTAGATCTATTTTTGCTTTTGCTTTGTCTGAGAGTAGGATTGTCACCCCTGCTTTTTTACATCAGCTGAGGCATAATATTTTCTGCTCCAACCTTTTCCCTTTTCCCTTTGTGTATCCCCCTGTTTCAAATGTGTTTCTTGTAAACAACATATTGTAGGATTATGGTTTTTAATCCATTCTGCTATCTACCTCCATTTTATGGAAGACTTCATCCCATTCACATTCACAGTTATGATTACTATTTGTGTTTTTCTCTCCATCTTATGCCTGTTCCCCCATTTATGTTTTATTCCTTCCTTCTCCCTTCCCCTCCCCAAAAGAGCTTTGCTTTGACCACTGCTTCCCTCAGTCTTCCTTCCCTTTTAAACCTCTCCCCCCTCCATTTTCTTTCTCCTTTCTCCTTCTAATGCCTGTAGGGCAAGTTACATTTCTATATTTAACCAAGTCTGTTGTTCCCTCCTTGAACCAAATCAGATAAGAATAAAGCTCAAACAATGCTCATCTCCCTCCTCTCTTTCCCTCAACTATAATAAGTTTTTGTGCCTCTTCCTTTGATGTAATTAACATTTTTCTGCCTCTTCCTTTACTCTTCTCCCATTAGAGTCCCTTTGCACCCATTAATTATGTTTTATATCATCACATCAACTAATTTATACCCACTCCCTCCATCTATGTATATCCCTTTTAAATGTCATAATAAATATACAATTTTCAAGATTAACACGTATCTTTCTCCCATATAGGAATGTAAATAGTTTGCCCACATTGAATAAGAAGTTTCTTTTACCTCTGTTTACCTTTTTATGCCTCTCTTGAGTTTTGTATTTGAAGATCAAATTTTCTATTGAGCTCTCACCTTTTCATCAGGAAGGTCTGGAAATCTCTTATTTCATTACACGTCCATCTCCTTGCCTGAAAGATTATGCTCAGTTTTGCTACATAATTGAGCCTTGCTAGTAGTCTAAGCTCCTTTGTCTTACAGAATTATTATATTTCAGTCCCTCACATCTTTTTTTTAAAAATTTATTTATTTAAGTTTTCAACATTCATTTCTACAAAATTTTGGGTTCCAAATTTTCTCCCCATTTCTTCCCTTCCCCACTCCAAAACGCCAAGCATTCTAATTACCCCTATCACCAATCTGTCCTCCCTTCTAACAGCCCTCCCTTCCCTTATCCCCATCTTCTCTTTTGTCCTAAAGGGCAAGACAACTTTCTATACCCCATTATCTATGTTTCTCATTTACCACTTGTATGGAAGAACAATACTCAACAGTTGTTCCTAAAACTTTGAGTTCAAACTTCTCTTCCTCTCTCCCTCCCCACCCATTCCCTTTGGGAAGGCAAGCAATTTAATATAGGCCATATCTGTGTAGTTTTCCAAATGACTTCCATAATAGTTGTGTTGTGTAAGACTAACTATATTTCCCTCCATCCTATCCTGCCCCCCATTTCTTCTATTCTCTCTTTTGATCCTATCCTTCCCCAAGAATGTTGACTTCTAACTTCTTCCTCCTCCCACTGCCCTCCCTTCCATCAACCCCCCCACCCTACTTATCCCATTGTCCCCCACTTTCCTGTATTGTAAGTTAGGTTTTCATACCAAAATGAGTATGCATTTTATTCCTTCCTTTAGTCCAATATGATGAGAGTAAGCTTCATGGTTTTTCTCTCACCTCCCCCTGCTATCCCTGCACTGAAAATTCTTTTACTTGCCTCTTTTATGAGAGATAATTTGCCCCATTCCATTTCTCCCTCTCTCCTCCCGATTTATTTCTCTCTCACCACTTAATTTCATTTTTTTAAGATATGATCCCATCCTATTCATTTCACCCTGTGCTCTCTCTCTCTCTCTCTCTCTCTCTCTCTCTCTCTCTCTCTCTCTCTCTCTCTCTGTGTAATCCCACCAACTACCCAGATATTGAAAAAACTTTCAAGAGTTACAAATATTGTCTTTCCATGTAGGAATCTAAATAGTTCAACATTACTAAGTCCCTTATGATTTCTCCTTGCTGTTTACCTTTTCATGCTTCTCCTCATTCTTGTGTGTGAAGGTCAAATTTTCTTTTCAGCTCTGGTCTTTTCATCAAGAATGCTTGAAGTCCTCAATTTCATTGAAAGACAGTTTTTTCCCTGAAGTATTATACTCAGTTTTGCTGAGTAGGTGATTCTTGGTTTTAGTCCTAGTTCCTTTGACTTCTGGAATATAGTATTCCATGCCCTTCAGTCTCTTAATGTAGAAGCTACTAGATCTTGTGTTATCCTGATTGTATTTCCACAATACTTGAATTGTTTCTTTCTAGCTGCTTGCAATATTTTCCCCTTGACCTGGGAACTCTGGAATTTGGCCACAATGTTCCCAAGAGTTTCTCTTTTTGGATCTCTTTCAGGAGGTGATTGGTGGAGTCTTTCCGTATTTATTTTGCCCCCTGGTTCTAGAATATTAGGGTCGTTTTCCTTGATAATGTCATGAAAGATGATGTCAAGGCTCTTTTTTTGATCACGGCTTTCAGGTAGTCCCATAATTTTTAAATTGTCTCTCCTGGATCTATTTTCCAGGTCAGTTGCTTTTCCAATGAGATATTTCACATTATCTTCCATTTCTTCATTCTTTTGGTTTTGTTTTGTGATTTCTTGGTTTCTCATAACGTCATTAGCCTCCATCTATTCCATTCTATTTTTAAAGAACTATTTTCTTCAGGGAGCTTTTGAACCTCCTTTTCCATTTGGCTAATTCTGCTTTGTAAAGCATTCTTTTTCTCATTGGCTTTTTGAACCTCTTTTGCCAACTGAGTTAGCCTATTTTTCAAGGTGTTATTTTCTTCAGCATTTTTTTGGGTCTCCTTTAGTAAGGTGTTGACTCTCTTTTCATGCTTTTCTTGCATCTCTCTCATTTCTCTTCCCAGTTTTTCCTCCACCTCTCTTACTTGATTTTCAAAATACATTTTGACCTCTTCCATGGCTTCAGACCATTGAATATTTATTTTGGATGTTTGGAATACAGAATCCTTGACTTTTACATCTTTCCCTGATGGTAAGCATTGTTCTTCCTCTTCAGAAAGGATGGGAGAAGATATCTGTTCACCATGAAAGCAACCTTCTATAGTCTTATTTTTTGCCCATTTTGGGGCATTTTCCCAACCACTTACTTTACTTTTGGTTCCTTTGTCAAGAGTAGGCTATTCTCTGGGAATCTGTAAGATCTCAGTTCCTTCTAGTTGGCAAAATCAAGCATGTACACTGGTCTGGGAGTAGGAAGAGATCTTTATGCCCAGAATCTTAGCAGTTTCCTCTCCACAGCTACGTGGCCTCCAGTTCCACTGTTATTCAGTGTGAGATAAAGATCAGCTCCCTCAGGGCCTCTACACAGGGCTGAGGCAATATTCAGCCCCTTAGTGCCCTCAGTGCTTTTATGATCCAACAGTGGATGCAGGCTGCTGTAGGAGCTGTGGTGGGTACTGTTGCCGCCTGCCTGATGTGGCCTCTGTGGCTGTTGTCTAGGAGCGGGGCTATGGGAAGGCCCTTCTCTCTTCCTGTCCAGCTGAAAAAACCCCATCAGTGATCTTTGGTGCCTATGGGTTGAGCGATCTGCGGACCTGCTGCTGCTGGGACTGGAGATTCTTCCCCTGAGGTGTCCTCCTCCCCGAGGTGCACTGCGCCCCACCACACCAGTGTGGCCAAGGCTGGGCTGGGCTCCTCTCTGCGTGTTGTAAAACTGACGTTTCCCATGGGTCTTTCAGGTCACCCTGGGCTGGAAATCTCCTCCACTCTGTTGTTCTCCACTTCTGCTGCTCCAAAATTTGTTGAGAGTTCCTCTCTACAGGTATTTTATGGACTGTGTGGAGAGAGCCTCCATATGTGTGTCTTTCTAGTTTGTCATCTTGTCTCCACCTCCCCACCCCCCAGTCTTTTAATGTAGAAGTTTTAAGATCCTGTGTGATCCTGACTGTTGTTCCTTGATATTTGAATTGTTTCTTTCTGGCTGTTTGCAGTATTTTCTCCTTAACTTGATAGTTCTGGCATTTTCCGTTTGGCATCTCTTTTAGAAGGTGATCAGTGGAATCTTTCAACGACTATTTTCCCCTCTCGATCTAGGATCTCAGGGCAGTTTTCCATGATGATTTCTTGGTAGATATTTTCCAGGCTTTTTTTTTCATCATGGACTTCTGGTAGACCAATAATTCGTAGATTTTTCTCTCCTGGATACATTTTCCAGGTCAGTTGCTTTTCCAATGAGATATTTTACATTTTCGTATATTTTATCATTCTTTAGATTTTGTTTGACTGATTCTTGATATCTCACAGAGTCATTAACTTCCACTTGCCCAATTCTAATTTTTAATAAATTGTTTTCTTCAGTTAGCTTTTGTACTTACTTTTCCATGTGTCCAGTTTTCCTAGTTAGGTTTTAAGCCTCCTTATCCATTTGGCCAATTTTACTTTTTAGGGAACTGATCTTTTCATTGAATTCTTTTTTCATTTTGTCAATTTTGTCATTCATTTTGTCAGTCTTTGGGCAATTTTTCTCCGACCTCTGTATTTTGGCTTTTAAAAATCCTTCTTGAGCTCTTCCAAGAATGCTGTTTGGGTTTGAGATCAGTTCATATTCCCTTTTGAAGTTTCAAGTATGGGTATATTGTCAGTGCTGTCCTCTTCTGCATTCATATTTTGGTCTTCTCTGTTCCCATTGTAAGATTCTATGGTCTTTGCTTTTCTGATTTGCTTGTTGCCCATGGTAATTGCTTTTCCTTAGTGTTGGTGCTTACAGGCTTCACCCTCCTTGGAGCTCAGAATCTCCTGTTTTTATGCTGACTTCATGCTTGCTGGAATGCCTCTGATCCTGTACTAGTCCCCTTCAGCCAAAGCAAAATATACTCTTCTCATTGATCTCCCCAGCCTTCCAAGTTGAGAGACTGCTATGGTCCTTCTTCCAATTCCCTGGGGAAATATTCTCTGGGTTTTTCAGGGGCAACAAGGGTAGGATGAGAACATTTACATTTACTCTGACATCTTGGCTCCCAGATATTCAGGTCGGTGACATTCAAACATCTAATCTGTTGGCTGATAGTCTCAGTAGTGGCTTCTGCTGTCACTAGGGGATCTGGATTTCTCTCTCACTTAGTTCTGCTAGACTCCTGTCCTGTGCTGATATGTTTGAGAGTTTGCATTGCTGCCTCTGCTTGAGTCCACCTGGGGCCATTTATATTCCCCTTTGCTATGGCAGTCTGCCCCAGTGCAGCTTATGCACTCTGTGCTCCCCCAACCCCATGTAAAAAAGATGCTTCCCATTGACCTTCTGGGCTGTCCTGAGTGGGAAATGTGCCAAACTCTGTCTTCTAGTGAATTCTACCACTACAAAATTTATTCAGATTCACTTTTTAAAGGTATGTGAAGGAATTTACGGTAGAGCTCAGGTTCATCCCTTCTTTCCCTCCACCATCTTGGCCCACCTTTCCATCCCTGTCTTTGAAAGGGAAAAAGGGATTCTTGAGGTCAGGACTGTCCAGAGATTGGAGTAAGAACAGAATGAGTACAGGGAGTTGAATCCCAGTGAGTATTTCATGAGGACTGTCCTTTAATATTGTCCAAATGCCCTCCCCCCATCCCTGCCCCAGGTCAACATTACCTGGGCAACCGTGCGAGGCCCAGAAATAGCAAATACCAACACCCAATTCTATCGAAAAAGTCACTGTCACGACCCCAATCAGGTGCCACCAAAAGCCACGTTCCTGAAGAATTTCTGAAAGAGGATAAGAAGGGTCAAGGGCATAACCACTCAGACTGTCCCCTAACTTCTGAACTATCAACTCTGACTGAAGGGCTCAGGAGCTGCCAAAGGAATAGGAGTACGAGTTTTCTCCAGCTAAATCTGGCTCATAGAAGATGACCACTGACCCAACCCTCCTCCTAAATAGAAAAGGTACTGAAATGGAGAGATATGAATCTCTTGTAGTCCCCAAAGACAGGTTATTACCACTTCTTTGAATCCATATTTTCTCACACAGAGAACATTCCAGAAGAGGATAGAGGCCACCAGCCGCAGGAAGAGAAGATGTAAGTTGTAGGATCTAGGTACTTAGAGATAGTTCCTTAGCTCCAATCATAGACCCCTGAGGAAAGAGGAGTTCTGAGACTGAGATATGTCTTGTACTCCTGTAACTTTTCTGTCTGTATTATCTTGTGAGCAAAGCACCACAGAAAATCCTAAAGGGTGTTTATTATAGGTGTTACTGGTGCTCTTGTAGGGTTAATGTGTTAGGAGAGGGGTGGATGCACCAAGTGCTCATATCCCTGCACCTTCCCTGCTCAAATTGTCCCATAAGGCTCAAGAGAAATTCCTTGCCGTGACTTTCATTCATACTTACCTTTTGTGTCGAGAAGTAAAAGGGTAGCAAATAAAGATAACATTATCCACAAGCCAGTGATGTTCCTTATCATATTTGACAACTGGGGATCCATTGGAATGGTCTCTTCCTCACCTGAAACATAACATGCCAACTCAGGAGAATCTGACCTGCATATTCTGTCCTGGCACAGGAAAAGACATTCCATATTAGTCTTTGGGAAGCTTCTCCCCTTCTTCAAGTAGAAGAAGGTCAATTAAAGGGACATCCTTCCTGTGGAGAGGGGCATCTTTGGCACTGCTTAGGGAGGAGGATGAAAATCTGGCTGAGCATAGGAAGAACAGGGGCCATGGCCATACACTCCAGGCTACCAACCACTAACCCCATCCCTGGCTCTTTCTATCTCCTGATGCTCCCTCTTCCATTCCTTGCACTCATTCCTCAACCATAGTTACCTCCGTTCAAATTCCAGAAACTGTCTACCAACCTGGGGACAGAGCATATCTATTGTGAACAAAGTTAGACTATACAAAAGGGTCTACAAGGAATATATTAGTGTGGTAGGTGTGAAGAGTTGCTACTTTGTACATTGTGGGGATTCAACCAGTTAGTCAATAAACATTTATTCAGTGCCTACTATGTGCCAAGCATTGTGTTAAGTGCAAGGGATAGAAAAAAGGCAAAAGACAATCTCTGCTCTCAAGGAGCTCAGTCTAATTGGGAGACAATTTCAAAAGAGTAATGTACAAATATGCCTATTTTGAAAACAAAGAGTAAATAGTTTTTCTTTCCTCACTCCTTCTCTTTCCCACTCCTTTCCTTCCTCCCTTCCTTTCTTTCTTCTCCCTTTCCTTCCTTCTTTTCTTTCCTCCTTTCTCCCCTTCCCTCCATCTCTTTTTCTCCCTTCCTTCCATCCTCCCTTCCTCCATCCCTCACTGCTTTCCTCCCATCATTGTTCCCTTTCTCTATCCTTCCCTTCCTCCCTCTCTTCCTTTCTTCTTGCTCCTTCCCTTCTCCTTCCCTTCCTCTCCTTCCTTCTTCATGCATCCACTCCTTTCCTCGTGCTTACCCCAGTGGTTGATACAAAGAAGGTGCTTAATAAACTTTCGTTGAATTGAATTGTTCTCACTTGATCCTCAGCAATAATCCTGTATGGTGTGTGCTATTATTAACACTAATTTACATAAGAGCAAAACTGAGGTTAAGGGACTGGGCCAGGGTCACACAGAGAGTAAGTGTCTGAGGCAAAAAGTGAACTTTCTGACTCCAACTTCAAGCTGCACCACCCAACTCCTTTTGAACCATGATGTTCTCAAGGTCTCACTTCCTTAACTGTGTTCTATGGCACCTCATGAGAAGATCAAAATGCTAATGTTGATACCAGTGACAATTTTCCTCTTAATTTATTAGCCACTAAAATCATACATGTGTCCAAAAAATGCAATTGTTTCCCACAAGAAAATAATATCAGTCACTTCCCACATCAAAATCACATCAATTACATAACCTTTGTAACTGCCAAATTTAGTTTGAATCTCCCACTGTGCTTCTGTAATCCCATGGCATGTTCCATGGCCCATTCTGATTAACATTATGAGTTCTGTCAATGTATTTGAAAACCCAAAACATTCCTTAGTCAAGTTAACTTGGGAACTTCTAGTCTTTGGAACTTCTTCCTTTCTATCAATATAATAATTGTGGTGGTGGTTGTGGTGATGGTGGTGTGTGTGTGTGTGCGTGTGTGTGTGTATGTATGTGTGTACATGTGAGTGTGTACATGTGCACATGTGTGAGTGTGCATGCGTGTGTATATGTGTGTGTACATGTGTGTGCATGTGTGGGTGTGTACGTGTGTGTGTGCACATGTGTGTATGTATACGTGTGTGCTAGGTCACTAGAAGCTGCCAAAATGATACTAGTTTTACACCCCTCCCTTGATACTTTCTTCTTTCTTCCTTGGTTTCCCATTTTTCTATCTCTCCCTCCCAATCTTCCCACTTCCTTTCTTTTTCTCTTTCTGTTGAAACCTAAAAATTGGCATTGGAACCTAGCACAATAGGGAGAAAGAAATAGAATTAGAATTTCTCCTCTGCATAAGAAGGAAGTGTCAGGTGGAGAAGAGGAATAAGACAAATCTACATCTTACCTAGAACACACACTTCCAATGTGTTTTCTCCCAGATCTACTTAGGACTAGTTTTCTAGACTTCAGACCAGAGCTATAAATTCTTTTTCCACACTGGTTTAACCACTTGGATTTGGTTACTCGTGAAACTGTGATGCAGTAGGCTGTTTATACTCTCTCAGAGTAGAAAAACACCCTTCTTTCTCCTCTGATGGGACAGATGGGCCTAATCAGGAGTGACCACATGTTATCAGGAGACAGGATTCAAAGTCTCATCTCAACAGAAATCAGAATAGATTTGTTCCCTCATTCTCACGTAATGCATAAAAAGTATGAGAGACATAATTTCTGGGTTATTAGTAATTTTATTAATTATGTCTAGCAAATAACTAAGAAAATGAAGGTCATTTGGCCATCTCTCTTAAACCAAAGATGGATCATGACATCCTATTGATGCTTATGTGGCCTTGGGAAGGTGGGTGTTCTCCACAGATGGCAAACAACTCTGATTAGTTAATTAACAATTAATGAGAAGAATCAATATTATGATGAAAAGGGACCTATTCTAATGAGGGGCTAGGGGAATATGACTTTGATTATATCACTCTTACTCTCAGGCCACCCTCATCCCCCAGCCATCTAGACCGAGGAACTACTCTCCCTCACCCAAGCCTAGTAGAACAAAATGGGGTTCCCCTGTTGGGTGGGGTCTGAACAGGATTGAGGAGAATGTTATAGTCAATCTCATTATCAGCCCTATTCTTCAATGGCTGATTTGACCTAGTAGAGGATGAAGAAATAGGAAGGGAAAACATCCTAGATTTCCCCAATAGTAATTGGTTATGAGTGAAATAAGGATATTGTGAAGACTTCTCATAATAAAATATGGGGAATATTATATTTTCTAAATAAAATTTATTTTCCATAAGGCCTGTCTCTCTGGATGCCTGATTTCCAGGAATCCAGGGTTTGTGGACAGTTAGGGCCCTTCCCTAACTTCCCTCCCTTCTGTCTCTGATAGTGCTACCTGAACAGTGGTATTTTACCAAATAAGGACATAATGGACTGTAGCTGGAATTTCTTGGAAGTTAATCAAATCTTTCTTTGTTCATTATAATATGGCCACATCATACAAGTTGCCTCTTTACCCCCTCCCCTCGTTTTTACTTTAGTTGTAGAATAGCCACATCAACAATTAGTTAGGTATTAGATAAGGAAGTGTGTTTGGATAGGTGGATCCTGGTTACCTGATTTCTGGGGTCTTGTCTAGTTTTTTGCACTCAGACTGTAAACCCGCCTTCCAGCCAATGGAGAGGTGGGATAGTAGGGGGCAGGACTCTCTGTATTAGGGTATATGATGGTGCTTTGTTCTGTGTAAGCTGCCTCCTTCCACTAGTCCCATCCTGGTGGAGGGACACCCCTTTCTTGTGAGAACTGAGTAAAACACTTTCTGTTCTTACCTCAAGAAGCCTCTTTATTATTTTATAAAGTTTTGGGTAAGGGTCTCATAACCCACAAAGTCTTTAATACAAGAGAGCAATAATAATTTCTCTCCCTTGGTTCATAAATTAGCAGAATCCTACTTCTTGTAAGCCTTCTAGATTGTAAGGACTCTAGAGAATATCTTCTCCGATTGTTGGAAGTCTTAGAAGCAGCAAAAACAGTGGCTTCATATGGGCTAGTGAAGACATGAAGAGAGAAGGAAGAGGCAGAGTGGTTACTGGGAAGGTTATTAACGATAACCATTTAAAATCATCTGAACCTCAAAAA
The DNA here is from genome assembly GCF_028372415.1 of Notamacropus eugenii. Lineage (NCBI taxonomy): Eukaryota > Metazoa > Chordata > Mammalia > Diprotodontia > Macropodidae > Notamacropus > Notamacropus eugenii. The sequence continues at coordinate 81,829,643 of NC_092875.1, forward strand.
GGGCCAGAGCTTGAATTAATCAACCACAATAAAAAGCTTTCAGTTTAACAGATGCTTCCTTGTTTGTTCTCTGAGTGTACTCAGAGAATACCTCTTCCTATGTCAACAAGGTCAGATGGGGGTGACTGAAGAGCATTTTTTCTTTTTATGGCCTTTAAGGATGAGACACTTAACCTAAGACACTATCTTAAATAATGAAATTTTTTCCTATCTTAATATTTTATGGACACATACTATTTTATGGCATGTTAATGGTAAAGAAAACAAATATCCTGGGTTATAATTTGGATTGACACTTTGTCATCTCTTTTATCTTATTGTATTTACCACCTATTCAATTAATAAAATTCCTTTTTCATATTATGGTTAAACACATATGGAGGTCATAAATTCAAGGGACATAGAGACCCTGAGTTGGGATTGTTCTAAAATGTATTTAAGCCTTTTCGTTCCTCTTGTCAGGCAGTCAAACTTGATCTGGCTGTATACATATATGTATTCTGCTAGCTTTAAGGGAATAAATAATACATGTGTGTACCATCTAGCCTGTTTGCCTCTTTTAACCAAATTTTCAGGTCAATATTAGGTAATAAGCAATTGAAAGACTTGAAAGATTATGGGAAGGAAAAAGAACAGAATCTCTCAGGTTCAGGGATTCTCCTACTCTGTTGTTAATTAGGCCCTGGGAAACAAACCAACAAAAAAGTAATGATATATCTGGACCCTCTCTGGATAAGAGGGCAGTGTTAGAGATCTCACCGGGGATGTAGTTTAAAACTTCTCTGAGAATTCTGGGATTTGGAGTTTTGCTCATTTTCTCATCCAGGGAAATATTGGGAATTACCAGATGAGAATGATGCAACACCAGAGATGGCTTGAATGAGTCTTTTAGGAGTTTCAGGAAGGAGATAGGGAAGTAGACACTGATTCTGGCAGAGAGGGTGAAAATGGAGTCGAGCATGGCACCAGGGCAGCCAAGCTCTTCATTTATCCCAGGGATAACCCTGGTCATTCATGGATGTCCTCCTCACCCCCAGCCATGAATCCAGATGAGTGAAAAGCTGTCTTTTTTCTCCTCCCACCCTTCCAGTCAAGGACTTAAATTCAAAATTTTCTGTTCCATTTAAACTGTTCGTTAATGTTTAAAGGTAGTTTTGTTAAAATTCATTTTTCTAGATGAAACCTGCACAATATACAGCCCTCAGTGTCCTTGTGGCTGGCCCAAGGATTTTGGGCAGCCTTCCACTGCTCACTCTCTCCCATTTATCACCTGACCTGGGACAACCAACCATCATCAGTCTCTCTCTAGTTACCTTTACTTAGAAAGTGAGCTTTTAAAAATCTCTCTTTGGCCTGAAGAAGTTCAGCCTATTTTAATTTTTACCCCTGCCTACTGCCAAGTTGAGCAGGCCTGCTCTAGATAAAAGAAATCAATCTCTCTTGTGCCTTTGAGTTTTGTACTCCTTGAAGCTACCCCCTGGGGGATGGGTATCAAGCTGCACTGGCCATCAGATTGACACTTTAAGACTGGAACTATGGAGCTGGAGCTTTAGCCCAAGAGTCTTTCTTCAGGTGATAGGGCCAGGGAAGAAAGAGCTGGGACCATAACCAGTACTCCCCTGAATCTGAGGCACATGGAGATGAAAACTAGAGTGGCTGGGTCTGGCAACTAAAAATCTCATTAGTTGCTGAAATGAAAAGAGAGGTGGCTCTCTGCCACTGTGCTTTCCTAAGGTCTTAGACATGTAACCCCAGTTTTTAATCCTATTCACTACCTGTAAGTGTGGGAGTGATTGGGGGTGGGGGCAGAGGTTTCCATGTAGACCCATTTAATGCTTTTCTGTTCATTTTTGCTATATGTAGTTAACTATGTGACCACAGTATGCTGAGTGACTGTGTCCTTTGAACGTGAGAAGCAGGTTTACTTGACTGACAGAAGAAATTCTAAGAGCAGGGTAGGGACTCCAGAGTTATCATGTTCATCTTTGGATATTTTCACCAAGAGGCCATAGCTGTGTGCCCACTGCTGACCATTTTGCCAGATCTCCAGCCTGGTCTCTTGCCTTTGGGAAGGGGAATAACATGATTCCTTCAGCTGCAGTTATACCTTTACTTACATCTTTTAGAGGACTCCACCCTAAGGGACTCCAAACCTCTATGTGAACAAGGGCACCTAAGTGGTGCAGTGGACAGAGCCTTAACTTGAAGTCTTTCAAGAAGATAAAGGCCTTTCTGACTTCCAATCTAACTTTATTCACTTATTAGCTATGTGAACCTGGGCAAGTAATTTAACTTGTGTCTGCCTTAGTTCCCTCAGCGGCAAATGGGGATAATGATAGAACTTATACATAGGGTTGTTGTGAGGATCAAATGAGATATCTACAAAATGCTTAGCAGAGCATCTGGCACATAGTAGATACTTAATAAATGATTATTTCCTTCCTTCTTATGGAAAATTAAAATCTACCTAAACTCATTCCTCAATAATGACCAAATTTCCTCTGGTCATAACCTGCCCCCATACCGATGATTCTAAACTCCTGGTCATCATTCAAATGTCATTTTCCACACCCTCCCTGGGCCCATCCCCCATCCCTTATTGCCATTCCCCTCAGCTCCACCCAGTGTCCCATTCAACAGTTACCCATTTCTTCTACTGTGGTATCTGATATGTCTGCTCCAGAGACACAAACTTGCTATCATCTTCAAACCTTTCCTTTCCCACTCCTTCCATCTATGGACTCTCACTGAGAACTGGCTTTCTCTTAGTAACAGAATCTCCCTGGTCATATTTCTCCATCTCACTGATCAAGATGGGGGCCTTGCAATTCTCCTTGCTCCTCATTACTGTCTCCAGATTTTCTCTCTATTACTATCACTCAGTAATCTCTGCTCCTTTAAGGCTCACTCATTCTACATCTACCATCCAATTATTTCTGGTAGTTATTGTCTATGGACCTCCAGGACACTCCCATTCCTTACTTCAGGAGTTCAGTACTTGACTCACAGTCTCTCCTCAACTCCTGCCTTTATACTGGGGGACTTCAACTTATATACATCGTTCATCAGACACCCCAAATTCCTAGTTCTTCAATTTACTTATTCCCCTGACTAGTTACCCCTCTACCTAATTTAAGCTGCCCACAAAATTATGCCCTTGATCTTGCCCCTTCCACAGATGTGCCACTTCTGTGCTCATGAGCTTTGAAACTCCCTTATCTAATCATAATCTATTATCATTTCATCTTTCCTTCTGCCTTGCAACCCCTAACCTTGTTCTTCATCCACATCATAACCCTCAGTCTCTCAGTCCCTCAGTTCTATCCCAGGCAATCATCCCTCTACTAGCTACACTCTCCTCCTTTCTCCATCTTTACCTCTTGGTTAACTGGTTTAAATCTACATTGTCCTCCTCTCCTGAGTCCCTTACCCCGTCATTCTCTTGTAAATCTTGCCCTTCCATAACTCAGCCTTGGATTCCTCTCACATTTTGCTTCCTTGTCTACTATACAGTGCTGCTGAATGAAGCTGGAGAAAATGATGAACCTGTGCTGACTAGGTTCACTACAACTATGTGTTATGTAACTTCAACTGGGTCTTGAGCAAGACAATCCTTTTATAACTCCCATATCAACTCACTATCCTATTTTCCACAGTGGTTCTTCCAAATCTTTTAATTCATCTTCAAACCTCCCATGGCTCCCTGCTTCTTCTACCTTCCTAGTTGAGGACTTTGATTCATATTTTACTGAAAAAAATTTGAGATCATTCATGCATAGCTCCCTCTTCATTCCTCATTTCACACCACTCAGATAGCTTTTGCTACCATCTCCATGCTTTTCCTTGCAAAGGAAAACTTTCTTCATGGAGAAGTGATCTCATTCTAGTTCAGCAGATTGATCCTAACATCTCCACTCTCTCATTGATCTTCAAACTTACACCATCTTTTGTCTCCTTCTTTACTGTCTACCTGCACACATCCCCAAAACCTCTCCCTTGACCCAACCATCCTGGCTAACTTTTCTCTTCTTGGTGACTATACTTCTTGAGAAGGTGGGGGCCATTGTACTCTATGCTGACTAATGTCTTGCCACTGTACTCCTTTGACTCTGGAGGAGAGAGTGAGGCAGATGGCTTTGCATAGGCCTGCCACACTTAAGTCCAACTCACTTACTAGTGAAGATATACCCTCCTGATGACACTGGTTCTTTTTGAGAATGAAAGGACAACAACAGTCTGTGAGTAGTACTAGCTAACCCTTTGGGGTCCCAAATGAGTAGTTCCATTTGGGCAATGCTGCTATTTCCTCCCTCCTTCTCTTCTGCCACCCCCATTCTCCTTCTCTTTTCCCTCTATCCATGGGGAGAGTCATATCCTTATAAGCGCTTTTGATTGCATATATTTTGCAAGATATCTTGAAGTTTGGACAGTTGGCTTTTTTTCTTCCCTATTTATTTATTCCATTTGTTTTAAAGACCTGTTACAATTAAACTTTTTTGTTTCATGTAGTTTTCATTCATGATTTCTTGAAATATAGCTCTGATAAACCAGGTTTTGATAGAGCCTATTGGGATTCAAATAGTGCTACTTGACTCTGCCTTTAAACCCAAGTCACTCTGCCTGTTTATTGTCTTTCCTGCCTCTGTTCCTCAAATGTAAAATGGGAGTAATGATAACATTTACTTCCTCGGATTACTCTGAGAACCATGCGTGACTGGTATCGCTAGTACCAATTTGCTACTGGGCTGATTATTCCCAAGTCTTACTTAATGGCTTCCCCCTAGGATTATTTCCAGTCTCATTTTCCTTTCCTTCTTGCTCTGAATGTTCAGGAACTTGACTGTACCTCTGTTTCTCAATTATTTTTGTCCCTCATTCCCTGACTCCCCTCAGACCTCCTGGTTCTCAAGTGCCTCTATCTCTCAAATTCCTTTAGCCCAGTTTTGGTCCTGAGGCCTCTTGTCCATTCAGAAACCTGAAGAATTACAGGTTCCAATGGTGACCTTTTCAGAGTTCATATTTTATTTCCATTTAGAAATATCTGATATTGTGTTGTCTTGGGCAAGGACAAGAGTTTAATAGTCAGTCCTTTCTCTCCAATAACAACAGTGTTATGCTTTTTGCATCTCAACTTGAAAACTGCAAGACATTTTACAGACATCATTTCAGGTAAATCTCACAAGAATTCTGAGAAGTAGGTAATATAAATTTACTACCCCCATTTTAAAGATAAGTAAACTGAGTATCAAAGGGTAAACTGAATATCAAAGAGTTTAAGGGATTTTCCCATAGTCATAGAGTTAGTGTCACCAGTGGGATATGAGCCCAGGTCTGCTTCATTCCAACACAATTCATCTTTGCTTCACTCCCTGGTGTTCCTCCACTGAAAGTTCATGCCTTCCTCCCACAACAGACCTCAGGGACCTCCCAGGAAGTTCTCTCTCAAGCCGTCAACCTCTGGTAAGATATTGTGGGGTGGGGGCATTGGAGGGAGTGGGAAATCATAATATTGTGCAGTCACAAAGAGGGATGCGACCTTGGAGATGTTCAAGATTAACCTTCCCCAACTCCACCACTACATCTCACTCCACATTCACTCAGTCTACACATTCTAACACAGAAGAAACAAACAAAAGACAGAAGGAGATTTATGGAAGGTCACAGATGGTATTTCTGAGATTGCCTACCTTGGCACGTAGGGGAGGTCTCCTGGAGCGGGGGTAGATTCTGTGTTCCACCTAAAATGAAAGTTAAAATAAAGTACAGAAAGCCAAGACAGTGAGTTTGAAATGTTGGGAGCTCATTGCATAAAGGTGGATCAGATGATAGGGCTAGTAGGTGAAGCTGAAACACTATCTGGACCCAGAGAGGTGGGAGCCATCTTCAAATGGAGCCTGGACTGTTAGCAGCCCTGCTGTAAAGAGGGCATGAGGTGGAGCCAAAGGCTATTGTGAAGGGTAAAGTGAGACTCAGGAAAGAGAAGAATGGTTGTACAAGGCAGTTATTAGGGACAGTTTCTAAAAGGGCCTTGGACTGGAAGCCTTTGGTGTCGTGGAATATTCTCTGCATAGATAAATTTGGAATCATGCTAAGAAAATGACTAAAATGTCTATATCTTTAACCCAAAATTCCACTGCTGGGAAAATACCATAAGGAAAGCAAGGTCAGAAAGGAAAGCACATAATATGCTAAGATATTTCAAGTAACCTTCTGTAGGAGGAAATAACTGGAAATAAAGTAGATCCGATTGATTATGGAATGGCTAAAAAAATTTGTGAAACGTGAATGTAAGAGAATATCATTGTCTTTTAAGAAATTATAGGTAAGAAGGATATAGAGAAGCATAAGAAGACATATACATTGATACAAAGTGTATTAAGGAGAACCACGAAAACAATACATACAATGACTGGAAAGAATAACAACAAATAAAACTTGAATTATGTGTAAATTTTTCACACAGTGTACTTCTCTAGGTGGAACAGGCTGACATTTTGGTTGAACCCAAGTGACTTTTTCTTTAGCTTCCCTCTTGTTCTGATAATTTTCCTTTACTCACTTCAGGAAGCTATTTATGCTCTTGGAATGCTTAATATGCTCAATATGCACATTAATTGTGTAGGTTAGAATCTTGCCCTTAACCTGTTTGTTTACAACAATGCCTACTGCATGTTCAATAATATTATAGACCTATTCAGTCTTGCTATGGTAGCATTTGTGGTATGTTCCTTGCTGAACTGTGCTCATACCCTTGATGTCTGCAATATCACAATATATGTATGCATATACATAGCCAAACGGAAAATGCTATGTTTTCAAAAGGGCTTAGAAAGCATGTATCATGTCCCTCTTCTTTTTCCTTTTGTGTTTGTCATTTTACCAACTCATTGGAATATGAGAGCTGGCAGAAAATGTAGTTGGCATTTCTTTTTCAAGTGTAGATTGTACTACATCACAGAATTACACAATATTAGAGGGAAAAGGTTCCTCAGAGACCACCTAGTGGAGCACATGCATAGAAAACACTCCCTCCTACAGGGCACCCAACATGCTTTTGCTTAATGACCGTTTGCCATTGTGAACCCACAATGCTCTGAGGTGGCTCATTCCACTTTTGGACAGCTTTAAGTGTTAGGAAGTTTTCCCTGGCATCAAACTAAAATTTGCTTCTTTGTGACATCTACTCCATTGTTACTAGTTCTCTCCCATTGGGTCAGATAGAATAAGTCTAATCTCACTGATTTCTCTTTCAGCTTTGACATTCTGTGATACAAAAACGACAATAATAACAACTGATTAAGAACCAAGTTTTTAATATTTTAAAATTTATATGTACTTTTTAAATGTTACTATATTGAATACTCATAATACCCTAACTATACAGAATGAAAGCTTTCAAAATAAAGACCTAGTGGAAGACATCTGAACCATGTGGAAACAAGATGAAGTACATGTAATTCCCATCATCTTCTCTGATGTCAGAGGTGTCCTGAAGGTACCTTCAGGGGTCTACAGAAAACATGTTTGCATGCTAACATTTTTACTCAATTTTTGCTCAGTGACATAAAGCAGTCATAATATTGGGCTGTGCAATAGATGGAAGAAATTTGGTTAGCCCTCTAGTCTAGGGTGTTAGATGAGAGGCTTGGCTCCTTTGGGCACACTCATTCTTCTTTACAGAAAATGAATAAAGGTGATCAAGAATCAAGTGTGTGACTCAGAAGGTCTTCACAGAACTCCAGACTGCAAGAGATCATTCAGAATCAGCTCCAGGAGGGATGTTTGTGTCTTATGTCAGCAATAGTCTCAGTGTACCATGGGTTATCGGAAAACCAGACCTGTCCTGGGAAAAACGTGAGACCTGAGATTCCTCAGGATATATTTCAAGATTTGTTCAGAGTCTTTGCTCTAACAAGGACACTGGAGGAATATTTGCTGGGAAGGGTGAAGAAAGTAGAACATATATTTCAAAGGAAATATAGCCCAACAAGGAGTTAGAGCTATTGAGGCAAATTCACTGGGGCTGGGAGGGATAGGGACATGAGGTGTGTATGGTTTGGAGGTCAAATCATTGGTACAGTCCAGGGATGGGGAATGTTAGGCCTTAAGGCCACATGTAGCCTTAGTTAACTTTAAAATCAACAAATAGTTTTCATTTTTTGAAATTATTAACTACATAGTACTTAGAGTTTTACAAAATAATATACATTTTAAAATATATCTAACTGATGTTTCTTGAATGTGGCCTTATTTGATTACAGCTAAATTAATAACATGAAAAGCTTCCCCCTCCCTGATAGAACCACTCCAATGCATTGTTGATTTAGATTGGAGACAGAATTATGAATACTGAACTTTCTGTTTCCTTGAGGTAGGTAGAGAGAAGTATAGTTCCCTTTCACCTTTGGGAAACTTCCTCAGTGAAGGAGCATGATAATCCTGAATCATTAGGTGTTGGAGGGATGGTGAAGTTGTGAACCAGCTGGAACTAGAAAAGTGAAAGAACAGAAGGTGGGAAGTAACACCCCTCCCCTTTCAAGGGAGGATGTAGGGATGAGGGGCACTGGCCTGGTAGATTGGATCTATTTCCAGCTTTAGACAGAAGGAAGGAGAGAGTAAGCAGGAAGAAGAAAAGTGAGGGAGTACAGTGAAAGAAAGAAAAAAGATGGAGGGAGGGAATAGGGATGGAGTAATGAAGGAACTACGACCTTGCTTTTTGTCCCAGCCCACATCTTCTTCGTTAGGTGCCTCCAGCTCAGGTCCAGGTCTCCTGGCCTAGCTTCTTCCTTGGTCCATCCCTTTTCCCTGGCTTCATCTTTATTAGTCTCCCCCTTGTGAACATTTTCCCATTACCCCACTCCCCCCAAACTGAGCATTAAGTGAGACTCTGGGTCAAACCCTGGAACATCTTTATCTCCTTCTTCAGGGAAGTCTGACCATTTTCTATATGCTAGCTGGTCTGATCGACAAGCCTCACTTACCAGAAAGACAAATTTGTAAGGATAAGTTGAATATGGGTTAAAAATTTCTTTGGCACTGGCAGCACAAGGATAATTTTCTCAATGTTGGTGATATTCATTGAAAACAGCAGTATCGTAGGAAATGGTAAAATAATCATGTAGAATTGCCCCAATTATTATTCCTAAGATTGTGAAGAAGACCAAAATGAGACTCCAAGCAAGCCAGTTCATCCAATCCTCCTTGAGAACAAACCCTGAAGAGCAGACTAATTAATGCTTGTCACCTCTTAGAAACTGGTCCAAGGTAGACTACATGGTTTCCCTTCCCTGTGCCCTCTTCTAGGATGGCTGGAACAACTTGTCTCTTCTTCTACTCACATTCTCAGCCCACAGCTGGCTTTCTCTACCACCCCTGGATTACCTGACATACCAAATTATATAGAACTTGTTTCATTCTCAGGGGCTCCTCCCCTCTTCCCACCCCAAAACTTATCAAGAGCAAGAGACATCTCCATACTGCTGTGGGAAACTGGGGTGAGTCACACTTGTCTTTGATAGGGAAAAAGGGATACCTGGGGTCTGGATTGTCCAGAGATTAGAGTAAGAACAAAATGAGGACGGGCAGTTGACACTCAATGTATAGGAGGACAATCCTTTAATATTGTCCATTTACTCTGTCCCCTATCCTCGCCCCCATGTCACCATTACCTTGTCAACTGTGCTGTGCCCACAAATAACAACTATAGATGCCTGCTTCCATTGAATACGTCATTGCCAGGATCTCATTAAGCTGCCTCCAAAAGGCATGTTTCAAAATGTCTTCTGTTGACCTGAAAGTTTGGTTTAAAAAGGAAAACAGGCTAAATGCATATTGTTTATTCCCTTAAAGATAGTGGTTATGTGGCCATGGAGCCAGAGAAGGAAATCTCTGACTGATTGTTACAGAAATGACCAGGCCTAAATCTCTTTCAGGACAAGGCAAGGGTGTCTGTGTCCCTCAGATTTGTGGTCTCCATATGTGATCAACCACACCATGAGAAAGGAATTTCTTTATTGGATGGGCTGCAAATACAATAAAATAATAGCGTTGACAGTTTCAATTGAAATTACAATCCAGGATATCTGTGTTTTCTTTACCATTAACATTCCATAACATACTCTATGTCTACAAAACATTAAGACATGGAAAAAGTCCCATTATTCAAGATAGTGTCTCACATTAAGGGTCTTACAAAGTATGCTCTGTCAACCCCATCTGATTTTGTTGACATAAGAAGAAGTATTCTCTGAGTTTACTTCAGAGAACAAAGAGACTGTTAGGTCCAGGCTCTTCCTCTGATTGATTAATTTAAGCACTGGCCTTTATTAAAGTCCAAAAATGATATTAAATGTTATCAGTTGTGAAAGAGGACACCAAGGGTCAAGGTCATAATCACTCAGGCTCTACCCTATGCCCCTTGAGTGTCAGCTCTGACTAAAGGAATCAGAACCTCCAAAAGACTGGAAGTATGAGTTTCCTCCAACCAATCTGTCTCATAGAAGATGACCACTGGCCCAACTCTCCAGCTGAAGAGAGAAGGTAGTGAAGTAGAGAGAAGTGCATCTCCTGTGGTCCTATTGTCATCAAAGACAGCTCATTAGCACTTCTTTGCACCCATGTTTTCTCATGCAGGGGACATTCCAAGAGGGGACTGAGACCACCAGACACAGGGATGGAAGTTGTTAGTGGGAGCATCCAGGGAATCAGAGACAATTCCTTAGCTCCACTCATAGACCCCTGAAGAGAAAGGAACTCAGACTGTGATCCATATTGTACTACTCTAACTTTCTTATCTCTATTGCCTTATGAACAAGGCACTCCAGAAACCCCCCAAGGGTGTTTATTATAGAGATTATTGGTGCTATTGTTGGGTTAAATGGGTGGGGAAGGGTGGAGGCACCAAGTTTTCAAATTCTCTACCTTCCCAGCTCAAATTGGGTTCAAGAGGAATTCCCTGCCCTGGCTTTTCATCACACTTTCTTCCGAAGAAGAGTGAGAAAGATAAAGAAAATGACTATGAAATTGCCCACACACCAGTCATGCTCTTTATCATACTTCTCATCTGTGGATGCACTGGAATTGTCTTTTCCTCATCTGACACATATCATGCCAACTCAGGAGAATCTGACCTGCATATTTTGTCCTGGCACAAGAAAAGGCATTCTATATTGTTCTTTGGCAATCTTCTGTCCAAGTGGAAGGTCAGTTACAGGGACATCCTTCCTGAAGAGAGGGGCATCCTTGTCCCTACTCAGGGCAGAGGATGGAGCTGTGGCTGAGCATAGGAAGAGCAGGGGCCATGGCCATACATTCTAAGCTTCTCAGTCAATAAACTCAGCATTGGGTCTCCCTGGTACTTACTTGCACCCATTCCTCACCCACAGATATCTCCCCCCAAACACCAAAAACTATCAACCTCAGAACAGAACATCCTTACAGAGAATAAAGTTAGACTATATAGAGGAGGCAACAAGGATTGTGTTAGTACAAAGAGTGAAAAGAGGTGCTGCTTTGTAGATTTTGGGGAGTCAGTCAGTCAGTCAATAATCATTTACTAAGTGTCTACCATGTGCCACACATTGTGCTAAGTGCAAGGGATACAAGAAAAGACAGAAGACAATTTGTCCTCTCAAGTTCACAATCTAATGGGGGAGACAACTTGCAAATAGTTATGACAAATACGTAATATTGAAGATAAATAGGAATAATCCTTCCTTCTTTCCTGCCTTCTTTCCTACCTTTCTTCTTACCTTCTTTACTTTCTCTCTCCTATCCTCTGTTCCCCTCCCTCCCTTCCTACTTTTTTGCCTTCTCCTTTCTTCCTCCTTCCTCTTTCCCTTCCTGTCCTTCTATTCATCCCCTTCCTTCCTAACTTCCCCTTCCTCCTTTCCTCCCTTTGTCACTACCTCCCCCTTTTTCTTCCTTCTTTTCTTCCTTCCTTCCTTCCTTCTTTCCTTCCTTCCTTCCTTCCTTCCTTCCTTCCTTCCTTCATCCCTTCCTTCCTTCCTTCATCCCTTCCTTCCTTCCTTCCTTCCTTCCTTCCTTCCTTCCTTCCTTCCTTCCTTCCTTCCTTCCTTCTCTAGTGCTTAGCACAGTGCTTGGCACTTAGAGGGCACTTAATAAATATTTATTGAATTGTTCTCACTTGATCCTCAGCAATTATTATGTGTGGCGTGTGCTGTTATAAATCCCATTTTACATAGGAGCAAACTGAGACTGAAAGGTTAAGGGACTGGTCCAGGTTTCCACAGTTATTCAAAGTGTCAGAGGCAGAAAGTGAAATCAAATCTTTCTGCCTCCAATTCTGAGCAGCCACTGTAACCATCCAACTCCTTCTGAACCATGTTTTTCCCAGGATCTCACTTCCTGAACTACATTCTATGGCACCTCACAAGAAGTTCAAAAGTATAATGCTGATAGCAGTGATATTTTTCCTATTAATTATTAACCATTAAAATTATAACTGTGCCAAAAAAATGCAGTAGGTCCTCATATGAGAATTTCAACCTCATCAAAATTGTATCTCTCACAAAGCAAAGATGGATCATAGCAGCCTATTGATGCTGATATACCCATGGAAGAATATTCCCTACATATGGTAATTCCCTGATTAGGTAATAATTAATGAGAATGAATATTATAAGGAAAAGTGGACCTATTCTAATAAGGGGATAGGGGAATAAGACTGATTATGTCACTCTTATCCCTAGACCACCCTTAGCCCCCAGCCATCTAGAGAAAGGATCTACCCTCCCCCACCCAAGCTTAGTGGAACACAATGGGCTTCCCCAGCTTATTATCAGCCCCATTCTTCAGGGGCTGATTTGACCTAGAAGAGAATGAGGAAATAGGAAGGGAAAAAATCCCAGATCTCCCAGTAGCTATTAGTTATTAATATAAGAGAACAATAATCATTTCTTTCACTTGGTTCATATATTGGCAGAATTACACACAGCCTTCTAAGCCTTCTAGATCATAAGAACTCCAGAAACTGTCTTCTCCAATTGTCTGAGGTCTAAGCGGCAAAAAACAGGGGCTCCACAAGGGTTAGTGAAGACATGGAGAAAGAAAGAAGAGGCAAAGGAAGGAAACAAAGAGTAGTTAATGGGAAAAGTTGTTAGGTAATAAGAAACTGAATGACTTGAAAGATTATGGGAAGGAAAAAAGAACAGAATCCCTCAACTTTCTCTCTGCTTTCAGTAATTCTTTTGCCCCATTTTTAATTAGGCTCTGGGAAACAAACAAAAAAGTAATGATACATCTGATCCCTTTCTTAGTAAGAGAGCAGTGTTGGAGATCTCATGGGGGAAGTAGTTTAAAACTTCTCCGAGAATTCTGGCATTGGGAGTTTTTCTCACTTTCCTGGTCAGGGAAATATTGGAAATTAACAGATGAGAATGATGCAACTCCAGAAATGGCTTGAATGAGTCTTTCAGCAGTTTCAGGAAAAAGATTGAGAGACCTACGCTGATTCTGGCAGAGGGGCTGTAGATGTCTGAGGAGCAATCAATATATACTGGAGCATGGAATCAGGGCAGTCAAGGTCTTCACCTACCCCAGGGAGATGGGATGGCAGCACCAAAGTAGAAGATAAATCTGATCATTAGTGGATGTCCTCCTCATCCCCAACCATGAGTCCAAGTGAATGAAGAGGTGTCTTTTTACCCCCCACTATCTTTTCCCTTCTTTCCTTCCATCCTTTTGGGCAGAGACTTAAAACCAAAATTTTCTCTTCCATTTAAGTGTTTCTTTAACGTTTAAAGGCAGTTCTGTCAAGCTTGGTTTATCTAGACCAGGCCCACATAACATACTACCCTCAGTCCATTTGCAGCCCACCAAAGGATTAAGGATAGCCCCCCACTGCCAATACTCTTCTGTTTGTCATGTCACCTGCAGCAACCAACCTTCTTCATTCTCTATCTAGTTACCTTTACTTAGAAAGTGAGCTGCTAAAAACTTATGTTCGGCCTGAAGAACTTTATCCTCTCTCAATTTTGGCTCCTATCTACTGCCAAGTTGTGCAGGCCTGCTCTAGATAAAAGAAACCAATCTCTGTTGTGCCTTTGGGTTTTGTTCCCCCTGAAGCTGCCCCATGGGGGATGGGTATCAAGCTGCCCTGGTCATCAGATTGACACTTTAGAACTGGAACTGTGAAACTGGAATTTTAGCCCAAGACTCTTTCTTTTGGTTAAAGGACCATGGAAGGAAGAGCTGAGACAGATGGTCCCCTGAATCTGAGGCATGTGGTGATCAAGAGCAGAGTAGCTGGGCCTGGCAACTCTTGAAAATTCCATTAGCTGCTGAAATGAAAGGGGAGGTAGCTCTCACTGTGCTTTTTTAAGGTCTTAGACATGCAACTCCAGCTTTCAATTCTATTCACTACCCGTGACTGCGGGAGAAAATTGATGGGTAGGGAACTCCACATGCAAGCACTTAAAGCTTTTCTGTTCATTTCTGCTATGTGTAGTTAACTATATGACCATGGTATGCTGAGCAACTCTGTCCTTTGAATGTAAGAAGCAGGTTTGATTGACTGACACAAGAGATTCTAAAAGTAGGGTAGGTGCTGTAGAGTTATCATATCCAACTATGAATATTTTGATCAAGAGATCATAGCTGTGTGCCCACTGGAGGCCATTCCACCAAATTTTCTATCTAGCCTTTTGTCTTTGGAAAGAGGAATAATGTTCCTTCAGCTCCAAAAACCCTTTCCCTAAGACTTTTAGAGAACCCCCACCTCAAGGACCTGTAGACTGCTATGTGAACAGAGGCACCCAAATGGTGCAGTGGATAGAGGACTGTATCTGAAGTCTTCCAAGAAGACTCAGTCTTTTCTGAATTCCAGTATAACTCTAGACAACACATATTAGCTAAGTGAACCTGGGCAAGTCACTTAACCTTTGTCTCAGTTGCCTCAACTGTAAAATGGGGATAATCATAGCATTTATTCCCAGTGTAGTTGTGAGGTCCAAATGAGATATTTAAAAAGTGCTTCACAGTGTCTGGCACATAGTCGGTACCTAATAAATGTTTGTTTCCTTCATTCTTATGGGAAATGAAAATATACCTAAACTTACTCCTCAATAATTAACAAACTCCTCTCTGATCATAACCCTCCACCATCCCAATGTTTCCAAACTGCTGGTCATCATTCAAACACTATTTTCTGTACCCCACTGCCAGATCCCTTATTCCCATTCCCCACAATGCCACCCCATATCCCATTCTATAGTTATCCACTCCATCAGCTGAGCCCTCTGATACCCGTGGTCCAGAAACAACAAACTTTCTTTCATCTTCAAATCTTTTTTTCCCCTCACTCCTTCCATCCTTTTCTCCTCACCAAGACTTGGCTTTCTCTTGATAACAGAATCTCCCTGGCCAATATTTCCAACACTGGCTGCACTTTCACTTATTTCTCCAGCTCACTGGTCAAGATGGGAGAGCTGCAATGCACCTTGCTTCCCACTGCTTTCTCTAGATTTTCTCTCTACTACTATCACTCAGTAATCTCACCTCCTTTAAGGTCCACTCAATCCCTCTCTATAACTGAATAATTTCTGGTAGTTGTCTAGAGACATCCATCTAACACCCTTTATTCATTTCATGAGTTCAGTGCTTGGCTCACAGTCTATCCTCAACTCTTGTCTTTACACTAAGGGACTTCAACACACACACATACACACACACACACACACACACACACACACACACACATTGATAGATAGATAGTTCCTCAGATACCTTAGATTCCTAGTTCCTCAACTTATTCATTGCCTTTGACCAGTTACTCCTCTATCCCATTTAAGCCACCCACAAACATGATCATACCCTGATTCTTGCCACATTCATAAATATACCATTTCTATGTTCATGAGCTTTGAAATTGTCTTATCTGATCCCAATCTATTCCTTCTGTCTTGCATCCCTAAACCCTGTTCTTCATCCATGTCATGATCCCCAGTATCTCAGGCCCTCAGTTCTCTCGCAGGCAATCACCTCCTTACTAGCTACACTCTCCTCCTTTCCCCATCTTGACCTCTTGGTGAATTGGTTTAAGACTACACTGTCTTCTTCTCTGGAGTCCCTTACCCCCTCATCTTCTTGTAAATCATGGCCCTTCATACCTCAGCCTTGGATCACTCCCACTCATTCTTTGCTTCCTTGTGTGCTACACACACTGCTGCTGAATGAAGATGGAGAAAATGATGAAATTGCTCTGACTAGGGTCACTATAAATTTGTGTTATATAATCTTAACTTGGCCTTAAGCAAGGCAATCCTTTTCGAGCTCCCATATCCACTCAGTAGACCACTCTCCAAAATGGCTCTTCCAAACCTTTTTATCCCTCTTCAAACCTCCAATGGTTCCCCTCCCAAACCCTTCCAGCTGAGAACCTTGACTCATATTTTACTGAAAAAAATTGAGGTCATTCATGGATAGCTCCTTTTCCACTCCTTCTCTTCATTTCACACCACTGAGATGAAGTGCTACCATCTCCATGCTTTTCCTTGCAAGACAGACTTCTCTACATGAGCAGGTGATCCTGTTCTAATTCAGCAGATTGCTCTTTTCTATTAATCCTGCTTTCTCATTCATCTTCAATCTCTCTCTGTCTAGTGGCTCTTTCCTTACTGCCTAAAATGCCCATCTCCAAGAACTCCTCACTTGTCCCATCCATCCTGGTTATCTTTCTTTTCTTTTGTGGCTAAAATCCTCAAAAAAGTGGGGGCCATCCTCAGTAATCCCAACTATCTTTTGCCCCTGGAATCCACTGACTATGGAGGAGAGAGTGAGGCAGATGACTTTGCACAGCCCTGTCAAACTTAAATCCAATTCACTTCCAAGTCAAGACATCACACTCATGATGTCACTGGTCCTCTTTGAGAATGAAGGACAAACAACAATCTGTGAGTAGTACTAATTTGCCCCCTTGAGGATGTAATTAAGCGGCTCCAGTTGGGCAATACTGCTATGTCCTCTGTCCTCTTCCTCTACCTCCCCTTCTTCTTTCTCTTCTTCTCCTTCCCCACTTCATCTCTTTTTCCTCTGTCCACTTGGGGAGTCATATCTTTACATGTGCTTTTGATTGCTTATATTTCAGAAGGCATCTTGACATTTGGGGCCTAGACTTTTTTCTTCCTATTTATTGATTTATTTATTTATTCATTCATTCATTTATTTATTCTATCCTTTTTTAAAAACTGGAACATTTAACTGTTTTGTCTCATGTAGTTTTCATTCCTGATTTCTTGAAATATAGCTCTGCTAAACAAGGCTTTTTACAAAGGCTATTGGGATTCAAATCGAGCTACTTGACTGTACTTTGAAACCCAAATAATTCTGGTTCTCACTGATTGGCCATGGACAGATCCCAGTCCAAGCCTTACTTGCTCATTATTTGGGGACTGATGGATGAATTTTTGTCAATAGCATTGTTTCTGTTCTGGTCAAAAATTCTGAGGATCTTTTCCTCCCAGATTTCCTCTTTTGGGAAGTCTCACACACATATATCCTACAATTCAGTAACACTGGCCTCCTTGATGTTGCTCAAAGACATTCCATCTCCTGACTCCAGACATTTTCTCTGGCTGACTGCATGTGTGGGATGCTTACTCTCCTCCTCCTGGCTTTCCTGGTTTCCTTCAAAATCCTGCCTTCTATAGGAAGACTTTTTCTATCCCCCTTAATCCTAATGCCTTCCCTCTGTTGATTATTTACCAATTATTATAGATAAAGTTTGAATGCATGCAGTTATTTATAACTTGTCTCCCTTATTAGGCTGTGAAATCCTTGAGTGCAAGAATTGTTTTTTCTTCACCTTCCTTTGTATCCCCAGGGATATGTATCCCCACAATATCTAAAACAAAGTAGGTACTTATTAAATATTTATTGATTGACAGAGGGGCTATTGTGGTCTTTTGGAAAGATGTCCCCTACATATGCCTGAAGCTCTCAATAGACTCCTTGGTTTGAGTAGAGTTGCACCTGGCAGACAATTTAGATAGGACATTCCCTCACTGTGTAACATCATGTTACCTGGCCTTTATGGAAGTTTAAGGAAGGTAACTCAAGAACTCATTTGGAGTGTTTACAAGGCAGTGCCAGGACTGTATGACCACAAGCATCATACTGTGGTGGTGCTGGGGGAAAAAAACGTTTATATTTGGAAGCTTTTCCTTGTCCCTTGCCCACTTGGGTGGCTGAGTAGGGACAGAGTAGGGGACTATCTGTTTAGCTAAGGGTTTTCATGATACTAGGGGTATAATATGACTGGAGCATCCAAAGCTTACCTAATGCCTGAGAATCATCCTTTGCTTTTCTATAGTCAAATTTAATCTTCTTTTGTCCCCTACAGTTATTTAATTTGTTATACAACTCAAAATGTTCCACTGCTCCACAACTATGGTAGAACATGTGGGAAAATTTCTAATGTTCTCTGATCTTATAATGCTTATTTGAATGTGCTGAATGGCTAGGTACAAGAAAAAAAGGGAAAGGAAAAGTGATAGCAGAATGAAAGGAAGGAAAGTAGGAGAAAAAGAAGGAAGGAAAAAGGAAAAGGAAAGGAAGGAAAGAAGAAAGAAAGGAAAAAGGAAAGAATGGAAAGAAGGAAGAAAAGCACTTTTTAATACTGATTTATCAATCATTTACTAAGGTGCTGTGCTGAGGGATGGGTGTGATCAGGAGGGGAATGATTATGGGGAAAAAACGGGTTTGGTAAGGTGTGGTTCTGAAGATAAGAAGAAAGAAATGAGTCAGGGAGGGTGCCAAGACTCCCTGGGAGATTAATTGGGACTTCCTTCACAGTTCTCTGAGCACAAGGAAACTTTAACAGAATGACTTTTTGAGATGCCTTATAAATAAAAGTTTACCTTTGATATAGAGGTATTTTTACCCATTTCCCTGAGCATATGTTTGTCCTTCATTTTGGAAGAAGACCATGACACCAGAGAAATGATGACATGACTTGCAGTTG
This sequence comes from Notamacropus eugenii, assembly GCF_028372415.1. Taxonomy (NCBI): domain Eukaryota; kingdom Metazoa; phylum Chordata; class Mammalia; order Diprotodontia; family Macropodidae; genus Notamacropus; species Notamacropus eugenii. Next base: position 81,848,622 of record NC_092875.1, read on the forward strand.
ACTTTGTTTTGAGTGAGGAGGGCTGTGCAAGGTCACCAACCCCACTTTCTCCTCCTGAGCCATCTGGGTCTAGTGACCAGATGTTCATCAGGATGACTGGAGATGGATGACCCAGGATGCAATGGAGGCCTTGGCCTTCTTAGGCTGGTCTTTTCAGGTACTCACTTAGAGGGAGGTAATGCCCATTGAGTGAGTAGGCCTCTTTCAGAAGCAGCCAGGGAATGGCCCTTTTAATGAACAAAAGAACAAACATCTAAATCAACAGAAACTGTTACTAGTGATAATCACTCTAAGTCAGCAGTTAAGCAGAGCAGGGGCAGGGACTTCTTGTTGTCCAGCTCCTGGGCTTCAGCGTGCACTGGGTTTAAGGTTTTTGGAACAAGAAGGAAGGAAATAAGGAAGGAAGTAAGGAAAGAAGGAAAGGAGCAAAGGATGAAGGGAGGAAGGATATCGAGCTAGCAAACCCCAAAGCCTCAAAGGAAGGGGAGAGGGAGACAGACTTGCACTTGACTTTGTTTTGAGTGAGGGCTGTGCAAGGTCACCAACCTCACTTTCTCCTCCTCCCTGAACATACAATGCTGATGAGCAACATATAGAAATTTCTTAGAGGTCTCTGTCATAATTATTATACCACCTGATTGCCATCTTCTCCTCCACCACACCCCTCCTTGGTGATTTTGATGTTTAAGTTACAACTGCTATCTCCCTTGGTTCTCAGTTCATCAAGCTCAACATCCTCAGAATTTGTCTCCTTTCTACACCATTTATCCACAGGGGTGGTGATAGCTCCAACATTACCTGAAATTGCTCACCCTCAACTTCACAAACTCTGAAATATTCCCATCTGATGATAATACCTTGTCCTACTTTCCTTGCTGCCTACTCTGCATCCTCAGCATAACTTATGATGCATCAACCCTTCCATATTCTTCTAGTCTATGACCTTTGTTTTGGTCTTACTTCCCTTTATTCACACTCTTAACTCTAACGTCAATCAGCTCAAAACCATTTGGAACCATCCCTGAACTTTCCCCAAACATACACATCCTTGTCCTTTTAACATTCATCCTTCTAAACATCAGCTTCTAATCTTCACAACTACCACTTGCCTTTTACTCTCTGTTTGCCTAACAATAGGATCCACTAGAGATGGAAATGGCAAACTACTCTAATATCTTTGCCATGGACAATGTCCACAAGATCACAGAGAGTTCGACATGACTGAATAAGAACAATAAACATTGCTTCAGAAAGTCATGTGATAATGTAAGTGGCTTCAGTACAAATTTGCCCCACTTCACCTCAGCTAGATCCTTCAAAAAATATGATTGCTTATTGCATTTCCCATAGTGGTTATTCAAAACTTTTCCTCTCTTTAAAAACATGTATTTTCAATCACCAAAGTTCCTGAGTGCTCCTGTTCCCTCCCCAAATTGGGAATGAAAGAATAAAACCCTTCAAAACATGTATATCAAGGAAAACAAATTTCCCCATTGGTCATGTCTAAAAGGTGTGTGTGTGTGTGTGTGTGTGTGTGTGTGTGTGTGTGTGTGTGTGTGTGTGTGTGTGTGTGTGTGTTTGCACTCTAAATTCCTCACCTCCCTATCTTGTAGGTAGCATGTTTCATTATTAGTTCTGTTGAATTTTTATGGCCATTTATCAATCAATAAGTGGATAAAGGCTATGAACAGGCAGCTGTCAGGGGAAGATATTCAAGCTCTCTGAAGCCATAGGAAAAACTTCTCTAAATCATTAATAATAGAGAAATACAAATTAAAGCAGTTCTTACATCCCACTTCATACGTATCAGATTGCAAAGTTGACAACAAGGGTAATTCACATACTGGAAAGGTTACAGAAAAAGAAACACTTTAATGCACTTTTGGTGGAACCTTGAATTGGTCAAACCATTCCAGCGAACAATCTGGAAATTTGTCCAAAAAGTTACTAGACTGTGCATGTCCTTTGAAAGAGTATTGGGCCTATATTACAAAGAAATCAAAGAGAAAAATGTCCTATACATACAAGAATTTTTAAAACAGTTGTTTTCATTGCAGCCCCAAACTGGAAACTAAAGGGATACCCATTAATTGGAAACATTGCTGAACAAATTACGGAATATGAATGTAATGGAATCTTTTGTACAGTAAAACATAAAGTGATTTTTTCCAGAGAAACCTGGAAGGTTTGTATGAATTGATGAGAACAAAGAAAAAATTTGTACTCTAACACCAATATTGTAGAGATGAACAATCTTGAAAGACTTAAGAACTCTGATTAATCGTGATTGCAGAGAACTGATGATAAAAAATGTTACCCACTTCCGGACAGAGAGGTGAGGGACTAATAGGCAGTCTAAGACACACATTTGTAGACTGCCAATTTGGAATTTGTTTTGCTTCATTCTCTTTGTTCAAAGGGCTTTTCTTATTCCTCACTCTCACATCCCCCAGTGCTGAATGAAAGTGGATGGCAGAAATAGAAAATAAATGCTCCATAACTGAAAAACAATTAATTGAAAAATAATAAAACCTTCCCTTGACCATTCATTACCCAAAGTAATATCCTGTTCTACACTTCTACACTGCTGGAAAGAGCAACCCATACTTTGCCGTATCTACCTCTTCACCCTAACCCTAACTCTAAATGCCTCTTGAGAATCTAGATTCTATCCCCACTACTCCTGCTGGAACATCTGTTTCCTTTGTCACTAATAATATCCTTGCTGCCAAATCCAGTGACCTTTACTTCCCCTGCCATTGTCTTCCTTTATCTCTCTAAAACATTCAACACCATTGACAACCTCCTCCTTGATATTCTACCCGTTTTTGCCTCCCATGGTATTGTTCTCTCTGAGCTCTCTGCCAGTGAGATACTCTTGCCATGATCTCCTCCTAGCACCTGAAGTGTTGATGTGCAACAAGGTTCTCTTCTCAGCTTCTTACTTCTCCACGTTTTCTCCCTTGGTGATCTCTGCCACTCCCAGGGCTTATCACCTATTTGGATAATTCCCAAACCACATCTCTACCCAAGTTTCTCCCTAACACACTCTCCAGTTACCTACTGAACTTCTCTGCACCTTTGTCCAGGAAGTATCCCGTGTGGCAGATACATTCCCTTTATCATTTCTGACTGATAACATCTTTCTCTTCCTTCAAGTCCACTTTTAGGTGCTGTCAGAAACTAAAATTCAATGTGACTCAAGCTGAAGATTTCTCCTGCTCTCACTAAATAATCTGTTTCTTTTGATGACATCATCACCCACCCCCCTCTCAGTCATGCAGGTCTGAAACCTTAGAGTCCTTTCCATCATCTCTAAATCTAAACAATTATCGATTACATATAAAATTATGTTGATTCTATTTCTGCATCATCGTCAGAATCCATTTTCTTCTCTCTCTTCCCCCAGCACCCACCCTTCCTTCAAATATTCATCACTTCTAACACGAACTACTACTATAACAACTTCTGAAGTTGTATCCCTATGCCTAATCTCTCAATTATGTCATCCCTCCCCCAGCTGCCAAGACATAAATTCCCCTGGCATTTAAGGCTCTTCATAAATTAATCCTTTCCTACCCTCCCAGTCTTCTTACCCTTTTCTCCCTACTCCCACCCCCACAAACTCTACAATCCAGCCTCATCAGCCTACTTGCTGCACTTTGACCAGGACCCTCCCCCTCTCATCTCTCTGCCTTTGTGATGGCTGTCCCCTTTGCCTGGAATGCTCTTCCTCCTCATCTCTGCCTCTTAATTTCCTCAGCTTCCTTCCAGAAATAGCTCAAACCCCACGTTCTGCTGGAGCACCGCCCCTCTCTAAGAATGGCCTTTATCCACTCTCTCTATACATTTTGTATGTCTCTAGTTATTCACCTGCTTTCTCCCCCTCACATTAACAAGTGAGCTCTTTGGGGTAGGGATTGCTTTTGCCTTTCTCTTTCTCCTTGGTGCTTAGCACAGGCACCTGAAAAACACTAAATTAATGCTGATTGACTCATGATGCAGATGTGACCAGATCACATTTCTGCTCAAAAACTTTTCAAGTTAGCTACTCTCAAGAATACAGACTTCTTTGCCTGGCACTCAAGGTCCTCCACTCTCTCATTCCTGTCTTATTTCACATGATACTCCTATACACACTCATGCAACCTAACTGTGCTCTTATTCCCCAGTCTTCATTCCATCTCTCATCTCTGTGCATCAGGTGCCCTAGACCCTGAATATGCTTCCATCATCTATTGTAACCCTTCTCTTCTTCCAAGTACCATTTCAGGAGCCATCTCCTTGAGTCTCCAGCTGAAAATATTCTGTCCCTCTTCAAATTTTCCTAGAACACTTTGCCTAGCTCTCTCCCTTGTCCCTGTCATTATCAGTCTTGGAGAATACCTGTGTACAATGTGTCCCAAAAGTTTTAGTGCACAGTTAAGCTTAAATATGTGATCAATATATCCTTCTGATAGATTGAAGGCTTCTTAAAGGCAAAGACTGGGCTATTTTTCATTTTTTCTCCCTAATCCATCTTACAAAAAAAGAGGTGTGACTTCAGTTAATAAGTCAATAAAGATTTATTAAGTACCTGCTTTGTCACTACCTCCCAGAGTGATTGCAAGGATCAAATGATGATGTGTCCAGCTAACTAACTTAGTTAACTAAGTGTCTGGGACGCAAAAATGTTAACACTAAATATGTTCTTCTTGAATTATATAGAAATTCTGCCTTCTACATGAAGTTTCAGCTGAATGATATTGGAAACCAGGTTGCAGAGCATTTAAGAAGAGAGGGGGACTAGTGGGAGTAGAGGCAACAGACTGAGGTTCTCTAGAATGACCCAGGGGTGAATTGAGACTAATAGCTTGCTTTGCCTTCAGCTGGTGGCCTAGGAGGAACTAAGCCCTGTTGGGAGAATGGGTGGTGACTACCAAGAACACAGCAGTCCCTGGAACTCAACCGAGTGAAGGAAGGGAATATTCAGGCGGTACATGGTGATCAAGAAGTACTTCTTGTCTTGATTCTGGCACAGCCTCCAAAGGGAGAAGACTTTTTACATGCCTGATTGCCTACCTATCAACAGTATACTTACAGGAGCTATTCCAACTGTTGCACTCATCCATGGGACCCTGAAGAATCATTCATTTGAGCTGGAGAGTGACAGGCAGCTACATGTACCCAAGAAAGACAAGGAAGGGTGAAGCAGGGGAAAACTGACCCAAATGTCCTCTGTGGAGAAACATACCCAAGTGATCTCTGAGAGGTGGGAAATATTTGAGTTCTGGGGAGGCAGTATGAGGTGAGGGGGCGGGGGTACAAACCAGTAAGAACTCTAAGGTGGGAGGCGGTGTGTGCTGGAGGGATAAAGCAGGAAATAGGATTTAACATTTACCCTGGGGTGATTTCAGCAGGCCCTGGGTGTCTGAGTCTCCCGAAGCGTTGAGTCTACGAAATGGACTGATGGGTCGAAGCTGCACCCTCGCTACCCATGAAAGACGGTCGTATCCAGGTGATGACTCCTGTTTGGGGATCGGTCTGTAGGAAGAAGGGTCTCTGGTGGCAGCGCGGACTCAAAGGCAACTAGCTTCAGGGACTCAGAAATCGAAGTGACAGTGGGGACTGGGGGCAAAGGAAAATAAGGAGCTGTCCTAGACCTTGGGCAGGTTCTTGACCCCGCCCCTCCAATTAACCACGCTCTTCTTCGCTACGTCCTTGTAGACCCGCCCTCATGGACTCTGCTTTTACTTCGTTCTCTTAGCGCCCCCCTCGCCAGCTCTCTGGGTCCTCTGCACTGGTTATCCAGCTCAGCCTCCAGGCCAGCTTCTGGAGGTGAGGTTGCCCAGCGCACCCCCCTGGACAAGGCAGGTGCTGCAGTAGGCAGTGCCTACAGTCGGAGCAACACGGAGACCACGAGGCTTTCTCAGACTCCGAGTGCCAACGGATTGAGTAGACTTCGGGACAGGGTCTGCGGCGCTCTTCTGGTCTGAGTCCTGCTGTAGAAGCGGCTTGGTGCCTCCCGAGCCTCGAGTTGAAGCCCACTGAGGTGCCCACGGCAGGTGAGCCTCCGCTCCCAAGCCTGCCCAGATCCGCCAAGCGCGGGACCCTTCCTTTTCCACTCTCTCCTACTTAAATCCCTCCCTCTCCTCTTCCTCTCCCATTCTTCTCTTCTTCCCCCTTCTCAGCCCCCTACCCATCCGTCCTCCCCTTCTTCCTTTCCTCGATTTGTCCCTCTATCCCCTCCACTTCAGTCCCCTGCTCCCCCTCCCTCTTCATCCATCTCAACAATCCCTCCATCCTCTCTTCCCTTCCTCACCTCCTCTCCACAGCCTTATCAGGCCCTTGCCCGTTCATCCTCCAGCTCTGGATCCCTCCATCCCTTTTCCTTCTACCCCATTAATCCCTTCGCCTTCATCCCCTCTACCTCTTTTTCTGTCCCTTCCATTTCTCCCCCTTCCTTCTCCTTAGAGTTTTGACCCTTTATGCTTTCCCCATTCTGTTACTCTACCCCTGCCCCTTCTACCTCCCTATCCCCACTCCCTTGTGTTCCTCCATTACCCCACCCCCTTCTCCATTCTTACTTTCCCTCCCCCTTCATCTTCCTCAGTTCCCTGCCCCTCCCTTCTTTTTCTCCTGTGTTGTTTCTTCTCCCCTCCTACTTTCTCAGTCCCTTCCCCTTATGCACCACACCTTCTATCCATTCATTTCATTCCCTTCCCCCTCTCTTCTGGATCTCTCTCATCTTCATTCATTCTCTTCTGTTCTCTGACCATCCATCATCCTCTTCATCCTTTACTCTCTCTGTTCCTCCATTTCCAATCCATCCCTTCCCTGCTCTACTTTCTGCTCCAACATAGCTACCCCTACCTTTTCAGACCTCTCTATACTTCTCTTCCCTCGCCATCCTCTGTCCCCTTCTCCACGCTGCTCTGACTCCATGCCTGTTCTTTCATTCTCTCTCCCTCTTTCTACACCTCTATTCTTTTTTCCCTGACCTCCTCAACATGTTCTTACCAATTCTTTTTTTCCCATCCCAAGACCTAGCCCTTCTTCCTTTTTCTTTTCTTTGCCAGGACCATCTTTTTTCTCTGTTTCCCTCTTCTCCCTCACCTGAAACCTGCCCTTCCCTTTACTCTTCCCTTCTTCTCTTGAGACCTCTGCTCACCCTCTGGTACTTATTGTCTCTTCTCTTTAGACTTCTTCTCCCAGTCCTCCCTTCAAGGTTTACTCTGCCCAGTATTCCCCTGGCCTGCCTGGGTATGGAATAAGGATTCCTTTGGTATCCGTTGATGGGGAACTTCATGTCCCCACAGCCTAGCACAGTGCCTTGCATATAGTAGGTACTTAAATGCTTGTTGATTGGTTGCCTTCCTGGGCATGTAGCATCACTCTCATCTCTATTCACCCAACATATGCTTTTGTTGGGTTTGCCACCCAGCCCTGAGGATTCTTCTAGAAGTCATCCTGAGTCTCTTATGTGATTTTGGGACTTAAAGTTAGGGTCAAAATAGCTAATAGAGTAATAGCTAATAGGAGCTAGGTAGCACTTATATAGTTTTTCATCGTTTGTAAAGCACTTTATGTTAGCTCACTTGATCCTCACAGCAACCCTGTGAAGTAGGGGCTATTATTATCCCAATTTTGCAGATTGGGAAACAGACTAAGTCAAGTGACTTGCCTAGGGTTGTACAACTACAGTAGGTATCTAAGCCAGAATTCAAAGCAAGGTCTTCCTGAGTCCAAGTTTTGTGTTCTACCTTCAGTGCCACCTAGTTGCGACAGAAATAAAGGGTGGTCATATCCAACAATGGAAGCTCCTTTCTGGAGACTGCAGCATAGGAGGAAGGTTCTCTCTTGCTCCTGTGATGTTCTTATGATACTGCCCCCACATTCCAAGTGTCAGTATTTTAGACCCATGGAGGAGGAACAGAAGGGAGACTTTCAGTCTATATCCTGAACCCTGGTCCTCTAACACTTCAGTGGATCTATGATCTCATCAATGTATTCTTCCCATTTACTGTAGATTGCAACCCCTCTATACCTTTTGATTTTATACAATTGATGTTTATGTTCTCCTGTAGAACCTCCACAGAGAATCTACCTAATGTACTTTGGGCCTTTCTCCAGGACCTTTTATATTTTGTGAGTACTAATGTAGCAATCTGAATGTCCTTCTGTTCTCTCTTTTGCCACATGGTCACCTACTTCTTTCTGTTTATTTATATACTGAACAATATATTTTATTTTGCTTCTTCTGTATAAATTCTCTTTGGAAATATGCTCCCGTTTATTTATTCCAACCATTCACCTTACGAGTGTACTAGTATTTTTGCTGGTATAAACCAGTAACTTTGATTCTTTGATGATTGTGGAATTTCAAATTCCAGACCATATAGTATTATCAGAACTTAATTCAAAGACAGATTTTCATGTCAGATTCATCTTTGGGTAGTTAAAAACATTGTTGAATTTCTGAAATGCAAGGTAATTCTGGACTCAACTCATTTTCCTTCTGCTGTACCTGTTCTAGATCCAGTAGACTGGCTTTTGAGTTGCATGTCATTTTCTGGATAGCAAGGAGTTTTTTTCATTTATTTGTTTTTTCTTCTGTGGACAGTTATGCTAACTCCTTCTGATATCCATGGACTTCCTTAGAAGGCAGGCCCCTATTATTCTGGAGAGTGATGCAATAAGCACAAGATTACCTACAAACAGGAACATCTGGAAGGCATCATTGGGAGGGAAACCTTCTTCAGCTTGCTATCTGCGTAGGACATCCACTATGATAGCGATACTCCCCTTTGTGCATATATCTTCCTGTGGGGGCAGCTAGGTGGTGCAGTTGATAGAGCACCAGTGCAGGAGTCAGGAGGGCCTGAGTTCAAATCTCACCTCAGACACTTGACACTCACTAGCTGTGTGACCTTGGGCAAGTCACTTAACCCCAATTGCCTCATCCTGGGTCATCTCCAGTCATCCTGATGAATATCTGGTCACTGAATTCAGATGGCTCTGGAGGAGAAGTGAGGCTGATGACCTGCATAGCCCTCCCTCACTCAAAAACAAAGCCAAGTGCAAGTCATGTCATTATTTCTCTAATGGCATGGTATTCTTTGGCAACGAAGGGTGAACACATATATCTTCCTGTTTTATTCCTCTGTGAATAAATATGAGGAATGTTTAATAACAGAGGGTCACTGAATAGAGTTATCTTTGTTGCATTTATCAAGGAATTCTGTCTGACCTCAACACACACAAGAGATTCCTTGTGGAAGGGAGGGCCTTTAAAGCTACGAATTGCTCTACTGACTTATAAGGTTTTTTGTATTCAAATGTCATGGCATCTTAAAGAAAGTCTGAACTTTTCCATCAATTTTGTAACTCTAATGTATTCTATTAAGAAATAATGTACAAAAGTTTATCTGTCATTCTCATATTTTCATTACATACCCAGTAAATAGGTGAAGATTATTCTGATAAAGACTTCAAATAGAAGCATATAAATCAAATACTTAATGATGTCCTCTAAATTACCCCTTGGGGGGTATTATTACCACCAATGGTGGTTATTTCCCCCGTTCTTTGGATTTCTTCCTCTTGAGATCTTATAAAAATGATCACCTAGTGCCTTCAAGATTGTGTTGCCATCTGGGCTAGCCATTCTTTTAGACTTTCTCTTGTGTTATTTCTACTTCCCGATGTGGCACTTCATAGATTAATGAATTCTGTGTCAAATGTGACGATTCTGATAACATTGTGGGTGAATATATGCTGTTATGGAAGAGGTGAGATGAGCATCCTAAAATGGATAAATGAGCGGTTATAACTGAGCTCATCTCCCTAACTTCACCTCAAAACAGCAGTAATTGTGCCAAATTTAGTAAAAGAGAACAAGTGAAAAGGAAAAAGAAAATCATTACTGGGAAGCTAACCTTACAAGAAAATGAAAAGTAACCAAAGAGGGAGTAAGAAAAAAATGTCCCTTTGAATGTTCCATTCTTTCCTTTGTCTATTCTTCTTTACAACATGACTAATGTGAAAATATGTTTAATATGAATGTGTATGTAGAGCCTATATGAGATTGCATGTTGTCTTGGAGAGGGGGAGAAATTTAAAACTCAAGGGCTTGTGGAGCTGAATGTTTTAATCTAAAAATGAATAAATGAATTTTAAAAAATAACCCCAAAAGTGTAAAAAAAAGATAGAAATGTCCCAATACAATGGATATTCGGGGGTTTAAAAAAAGGTGAAATTTATAGAAAGAACAATAGATGCTCAGAAGCAAAAATGAATCTGCCTGAAGAATCTTCAAAGTGGTTAACAAACTGCGTAAAAGTGATGAAAGGAGGTGTGGTAGCTATAAAACTGGATATTAAATCAGTAAAGAAGAAGAAGACAAGCATAAGGCTTGAGAGCTTGGAACAACTGGTGGAAAAAATATTTTTTACATGACTGATTCTTTGAAGAAGAGAATGGCTTAGATCTAAGAACAAATGATGTGGTAGTAGAAGAAATCAATTAGTAGGAAAGTAATGTTTTTTTAAAAAAAGTTTTATTCATGAGTTCTTTTTATTCTATTATAAACTCTTACAGTTTACCCCCTTTCCATGAGAGGGCTCTCACAACAAAGTAAAACAATGAAGTAAAACTAATACTATAATGACCTCATTTGAAGGCACAAGCAGACCAATTATTAAAAATGGCACAAGTGAATATGTGATAGCTTTCTGGATACTCTCTATTCCTTGGGTTTTCATCACACTACTCAGAGCAGTTTGAGTATTCCTTCTCTTTCTCCTTTGATGGATCATCATTCATAACCCAATTTTACATGAGTGTATATCCAAAGGATCTCTGTGGATCTCCTCTCTCTGTTTTTCTCTCTGAGCTCCTCTGGATTTAGCTATCATCTTTAAGTTGTTGTTCAGTTGTTTTTCATTCATGTCCCATTCTTCATGACCCCATTTGTGGTTTTTGTGGCAAAGATATTTAAGTGGTTTGCCATTTTACAGATGAGGAAACTGAGTCAAACAGGGTTAAATGACTTACCCATTGTCTCACAGCTGGTAAGTGTATGAGGCCAGATTTAAGCTCAGGAAGATGAATGTTCTTGACTCCAAACCCAGCATTCTCTCCACTGTGCCACCTAGCTGGCCCTCAGCATCTTTAAGTAAATGACTGAAATTCACATTTCTACTTCCAGTCTCTCTTCTGAATTTCATTTCCAACTGATGTCCTATAGGCATATCAGATTCCACATATCCATAATGATCATAATTCTTCTACCCCAGACCCACCTCTCTTCCTAACATACCCAAGTTCATTATCTCATAGTTTTAACTCAATTCATGTTTATTAGGTTTCCACTGAGTGAGGGTAAATGTTGAAGATATAATGACAAAACAAAAAAGTTTCAGTCTCAAGGAACTTAACATTCTTCCTGGAGAATATATAACATTGATAAACTAGAAAGTATCCACAGGAGAGTGACCAGTATGGTGAAGGGCCTTGACAGTTAAGGGACCTGGGGATGTTTAGCCTAGAGAAGAGAAGATTTAGGGAGGAAATGATAGTAATTTTCAAGCATTTGAAGGGGTGTCATGGGAAAGAGGAATTAAACTTATTCTCTTTGACTCCAAAGGGTAGAAACAGGATCAGTAGATGGAAGTTTCAAAAAGGTAAATTTGGGCTTGCTATCAGCAAAAACTTCCCAGTAATTTCACAAACACACACAGACACTTGTGTGCACGTATGTATATATAATATTTAGAATGTTATACATGCACATACATACAACTAGATGGTATGGTAGATAGAGTGCTATGCTTAGGAAGACTCATTTTCTTGAGTTCAAATCTGGTCTCAGATACTTAATAACTGTGTGATCCTAAGCAAGTCATTTAACCCTATTTGCCTCAATTTCCTCACCTGTAAAATGAACTATAGAAGAAAATGGCAAATCATTCCAATATCTCTGCCAAGAAAATCCCACATGGGGTCACAAAGAGTCAAACATGGCTGAAACAACTGAACAACAACAAATGTGTGTGTGTGTGTGTCTGTTTATGAAATGAGCTGCTTTGATAGGTGACAGGGTGCCCTGCACTGGAGCTCTCTAAAAAAGGCTGGATGACTACTTCTCAAGCGTATGGTAGTGGGGATTCTTCTGGGGAGCATGGGTTAGGTTACATATAGTTGGTTGCTAAGGTTACTTTCCAAATCCTAAGTTCTGTGTATATAGTCACAGAAAACTAAAAATAATATAAATTGAAGAGGAAGCAAGCAATAACAATGAGGAGGATGAAGGAAGTGGTTCTTGGATGAGTCCTTGAAAGAAGATAAAAACTCTAAGTAAAGAAAGGAATATAAAGAGAGGCAGATGGAAGATGGACTATTGTGTTTGGGGAGCATCAGGAAGGTTAGTGGGGATGGAACACAGAGAAGGGAAAGAAAGTGAAATATGCTTGAAAAAGTTAGTTGGAGTCTGAGGAAGGCCAGAACTAGGGTGATAACCATGTAACTGGAGAGACAGGGGAGATATTGTAGAGGTAGAATTAACAAAACTTGGGTTATTGGTTGGACATGGAAGGTAAGAAAGAGGGAAGAGTCAAATAAGACTCTAAGTCTGTGAATCTGGGCAGCTAGAGGAATGGTAGGAAAGAAGTAGAAAAATTTGGAGAAAGACAAGTTAAGGGAGGAATATAAAGAGTTTGAATTTAAGATGCCTAGAAGACATTGAGGTAGAAAAGTCCATTGGACATTTGTTGAAGGGGGGATTGAACTGAGGAGAAGAATTAGTTAGGGTTGAACATATAGGTTTAGGAGTCATTTGCATAGAAATGACAATTGAATCCTTGGAATTGATAAGTTCAAAAATAGATTACGTAAGGAGAAGAGATAATATCCCAAGACAGAGCCTTGAAGGAGATCTATGCTCAGAGAATTAGACATGGATGAAAATCCAGCTAAAGGGACTAAAACGGTGGTATGGGGGGAGAATAGGAGAAAGCATTTTCATGAAAGTCAATAGTGGAGAGAATATCCAGGAGAAGAGTGTGGTCAACAGGGTTAAATGTTGGTAAGAAGTCAAAAGGGATGATCACTGAGAAACAACCACAGGATTTAGCAGTTAAGAACTCATTGGCAACTTTGGAGAAAGCAGTTTGTTGAGTTGTGGGGTTAAAAGCCAGATTGCTATGAGTTCCACAGTAAGTCTGAGAAGTGTGTTAAATCTTGCAGATTGGATTAGAAAACAGCCTAATAAGTTGCCTGTAGGAAGCATAACTAAAGCATAGGGATGCAGAAATATTTAAAGCTATAGGCCAGAATAAAATTTATTCTGTTTCAATTGAAGCCATAATATACAAATCATAAGATTACAGATTTCAAGGTGGAAAAGAGCTCAGAGGTTATTAAGTCCAAGCTCCCCATTTGATAAATGAGTAAACTGGTGCACAACCAGGCTAAGTGATTTTCCTTAAGGTCATACAAGTAAAAAGAAACAGCCAGGGTTTAAATTAAATTCTACTAATTCCAAATCCACTGTACCAGTGTATTCACTGTATTTATGTTGTCATTCATCGTAATTTCAGAAAAGGCAGAAAAAAGAGCTTTGAGAGAGACAAATAGGAAGCTACACTGTGCCTAAAGAATGGAATACTATGAATATTTTATATTAAATATATATTCACCAAATTGCATAGAAGCTAATCACTTAAAGGAAAGGCTAATTGAAATACATATATATATATACATATATATATATAAAATGCCTATATATGTACACATATATATGATATATGGATACATTTGTATATGATGTTCATTAACAATATTTTGGAATATGACAAATATAATAGATAAAAAATCAGAATTGAACAGAATATTTAAAATGCTTATTTTCATACATTTTTGGAGAAAGCTGAATGGAAATCTTAGAGAAAACAGTTTAGAGGGATACTTGATACATGTTTTAAAAATCATGCTCTAGGCCATAAAGAATTCATAAATCCACACAGAAGGACAAATTATAAATATTATTTGCAGATAATCATGTATTAAAAATAGAAATAAGTAAAAGAAATGTAAATAAGAGATGCAGACCTCTGCCCCACAACGCATTGCTTGTGGTAGTTTCTTCAATGACCAAGCAAGGCAAGTCTTCTAACTTGTTTACATGCGGGTCTTTCAAATACTTCAGGATCATTTTCCTACAACTCAACTCTCTTCTTTAGACTAAAGATCTTCAGGTTCTTTAACTATTCTTCGTATTGCCTGGTGTATTTTTTTCTTGTGGTCCTTGTCCTCTGGAAGCCATCTTGTCTGTTACCATCGTTACTAAAATGTGTTACCCATAACTGAATACAGTGCTTCAGAACAGAGTTCAGTTAAAACTATTCCCTCTTCCCGGACACTGTGTTTCCTGTTATTCTTTTTCATATTATGCTTTTAGCTCTTTAAAGCTGTCAGGTCTTTTCCGTGTGCTTTTTCAGTCATGTCATCTCCCCAGGATTTGCTGGAACTTCTCAAATATCTGCTGACCTGGACCAGTGGCTAGACTCTATTTCTTCTTCCTGGAGGAACATGAATAGGAATAGGAACAGGAACCTGGTTCTGGATGGCATTGCATGGCACTGAGGTCAAAGACAAAATCTCTAAGTCCAATCCTACCTGGATCTTTGTGGCATTCTGGAAATGGCAAGGGTTCACCATCACTGAAGGGTAAGAAGATACTGGATGATCCAGTTTCTCATATTTGTAGATTCTTTTTCAGGTATAGGTTAGACTGCATGATGTGAGATTCCCTTCTAATACTAAAATGCTGTGAAGTGCTCCCCAGTGTTTCATATTATTATGGTTCCTATAGTTTGTCTTCTAAGATTAGTCTCATCATTTTCTCTGCACCTCACCCTCATCTATGATGTCCCTGATGGTCCCCGAGTTACAGGCACTTTGGAACAAAAGGAGGTACTTTAGAGGCAAAGATAGGAGCCTCAGGAGCCTTTGTGAATTAATTTCTTAGTCTGCTCTGTGTCAGTGAGTCTTCCCTAGGGTCAAGTAGAAGAACAAGTCAAAGAAGTAGAAGAAAGTAAGAGTACTTTTGCATAAGGACATAAGAAGGATGCGTCAAAGGCAAAGGGTGAAGAAAGTTGTAGTCTGTTTGCATTGGCATAGCTCAAATTCAGGGTTTGAAAGTAAACGGTTTGGAAGTTTTGAAAAAGAAATTTCAGAAAGAGTCTTATTCTAATGAAATAGAGAAGTTTTATCATAAAATACATCTTAATTAACTCATTGATAGAGAAAGAATTATTTCTTTGCTCTGCTTTGAATAGTTATGCTAAAGGATTAGTAATTTAGAAAATTTTATCGAATTGGTGTGGCTCTTTGGGTAACACAAAGAAGCAGTAATGGGAAATTGAGAATATCACCATGAAATTTTTGAATATGAGCCAACTAAACATAATGGAACCTTGTGCAAAATGAAGTTTAGTTATGGCCACTAGTTGTTATGAATCAAAATTGATTAGGTTGAAAATATTGTAATGGTAGTAAATCAGAGAATCTAATCTGTCCTTGTATATACAAAGGGAAAAATAAATATTCACACCTATCTCCCAGGGTTGTTGGGAGAAACACATAGTTGTGAAGTACTTAACACAGGGCTTGGCTTGAGTAAAGGAAGAGCACTGCAGAGTTCAGACCTTGCAGAAATACAAGTGAACCAAATGCTGTCTTATTCACAGGCACTTCTTCTGACTGGCATGGAATGTTAACAAAACTGAGAAATTATAGATTAAACATTTTACATTGTTAATAAAGCAAGCTTAAGCAACTTTGAAGATAGAAAAAAACCTGGCACGTGGTAGGTACGACATAAACTACTGTAATTAGCATGAAAATGCAGGGGTAATAAGATCAATGGGTTTGGATGAATTGACAAGCTTTAGAGGCATTTAACAAAATTATTATTATTTGATTGATGATGCTTCAAGTACAAGAAGGCTGAGGAGCAGCTAAAGCAAATTTCTTCTTCTTTTCAATATGAATACTGCTATATTATAAATATATCTATTATATGATTACTAAAATATGTATTTTCAAAACTGGAAAATTATAATACTAATAAATGGCTTAATGCTGGGAGAAAACCGTGGTAAATCCTTTTAAGAGATCTTTGTCTCTGAGGTTCCTGGGAATGAGTCCCACTAACAGGGTATTGTGAAACCTGGCAGCACTTCCACTTGAGGAACTAGGACCTCTCTTTTCCAAAATGGAGAAATGAAACTTTTGAATAATAAGTAGGCATCATTTGGGATCATATGGAAATTCCTGTAATTGTATCTTTTAATGCTATTATTTTGAAGCAACTATTCACTACGTATGCACTTGTGGTGAAGAAGTGGAAACAGCAGTGCAACGCTAGGCAATTCTCTTGTGTCTGAGTGACTGGGATAGGTAAGCCACTCCTCCCCAAGTATAACTTTTTTTCTTTTAGTTCATTAAGGGGTTATTGTGATAAAGAAAGGATAACAGATTTAATTAAGAAAGAGTGGATTTCTCCAGACATCACCCTAGTGCAACTTGCATGATAGCTACTTGTGTAACTTGTGAAGCTTGCCTTTCAAGTCACATCTACTGGTGGCCATCTGCCACCTCTTTGATGACTTACAGAAAAAGATTATTATTGTGCCCAAGTCAGTCCCTGCCCTAGGTTGAACTAACCTGTAACTCTTCAAAGATTTGAGGCTTGTCAGGTACTCTCAGTGTGGTTTAGGCTGTCTGCTGAGACAATTTTACTGGGGTGTGACTGTTGTGCAAACTGTAGATTTTTTGGAGTCATAGGGGAAAGTTAGGTGAAAGGTGGCTATGAGAGGTTGGTGAGCAGCTGTGAAAAGGGCTTGGTAGAACTCCTTTTTTGCCTACTATTCCAAATGGTTTATTGAATATTGAAATTAGGTGATCATTAAATATTTGGAAGAATTCACTTATAAATCTGTCTGGTCCTGATGTTTTTTTCTTAGGAAGCTCACTTTTGGTCTGCCTAATTTCTTTTGCTAAAATAGACTCATTTTAATATTCGATTTCTTTTTCTGTTAATGAGGACAGCATATATTTTTGTAAGTATTTTCTCATTTCACTTAAATTGTTAAATTTATTGGCAGAGAACTGGGCAAAATAACTCTAAACAATTACTTTAATTTTGCCTTGATTAGTGGTATAGTCACCATTTTAATTTTTATATTAGTGATATATCTTTAAAAACCATGTTCATCATTAATTTATCTATCTTTTCATTTTTTAAAAAACAGAGCTTAGTTTTATTCATTAATTCAATGACTTTTTTCATTCAATTTATTCATATCCCATTTAATTTTCAGAATTTAGAGTCTATTGTGTAAGGATTTTTAATGTGTTCTTTTTTCTAGTTTTTAATTACATATCAGTTTAATTGATCTGCCCTTTCCCTGTTTTGTTGATGTAAGCATTTAAAGATAATATTTTTCCTGTGATAACTAGTTTTGCTGCAGTCATTATGTTTTATTATCTTGTTTCATTGTTACTATTCTGTTTAATAAAATTTATTTTTATATGATTTGTTTTTGACCCACTCATTCTTTAAGATTAGGTTATTTAGTTTCTAACTAATCTTTAATCTGTGTGTCCATGATCATTTATTAAATGTAATTTTATTGCATTAAGGTTGGAAAAGGTACACTTGATATTTCTGCTTATCTTCATTTGACTGTAAGATTTTTATGCCATAATATATAGTCAAATTTTGTAAAGATGCCATATACTCCTGAGGAAAAATTTATTCCTTTCTATTCCTATTCACTTTTGTCCAGATATCTGTCATATCTAGCTAATCTATGATTCTATTCATTACCTTGACTTCTTATTTAGTTTTGGTTAGATTTCTCTAGTTCTGATAGGAGAAAGTTGAAGCTCCCCACTACTATAGTTTTGCATTCTATTTCCATCTGTAATTCCTTTAATTTTTTCCCTATAAATTTGATGCTATTATATTTGGTGCATATATATTTAGTTCTGATATTAACTTCATGATCCTATGATATCTTTTAACATAATGTACTTTTCCTATTTATCTCTTTTAACTAAATCTATTTTAGTTTTAACTTTGTCTGAGATCATGATTGCTTCCTCCGCTTTTTATTTTTGTATGTTAGGTGAAGCACAATAAATTATGCTTCAGTCCTTTATTTTTTACTCAATATGTGTCTCTCATTTTTAAATGTGTTTCTTGTAAACAACGTATTGTCAGGTCCTGGTTTTTTTATCCATTTTATGGGTGAGTTCATCCCATTCCCTTAGTGGCTGCCCAGTCTCTCATCTGGCCAAGCAAACACATCCAATAAGTAAGCTCCAAAGTAAAACCTCACCTCAGTTATATTATTTTCAGAGCCAGAAGGCATCACAACTCTTGAGAACCATCACTTCATTAGAAATTAACAAAAGGTTTGGGCCTTCCTACAAAACAAATCTCCCCTAATCAAGCTTTCCTTAATGGGCAGGTCTATTGATGGACGATTTTCATCTCTCATAATTGCCATTACATATGATTTTACAGTTTTTGAGTTGGGAATGTCCTTAGTAGTCCTGCCACTAGTCATCATAAAAAGGAATCCCTAATTTGAAATATAAGACAAGTGATCATAGTTCCCTTGCTTGAAGATCACTGTTGACAGAGATTGTAACACCATCCTTGACAGACCATTCCACCACAGGTTCACTCTAAATGTTAAGAAAGTTTTCTTTCATGAAGTCTCAATTTGCCTCTTTTGCAACTACCACCCCATTGTCCCTGATTCTGGCCACCTAAAACATATCTGACTCTACTTCCACATGACAGTCCATCAGATACTTAGAGACAGTGAACATACATATCTCCACTAGGTTCATCTTCTTCAAGCTAAATGTCACCAACTCCTGATATGATTTGGACTTTTCATCATTCTGGTTACCTTCCTCTGGATAATCTTGACCTTATTAATTTTTCTTTCTTTTGTTCCCAGAACAACACAGTGCTCCAGAAATATCCTCATTAGTGTGGAGTTTCACTTTGTTTTTTTGATTAGTGGGGTCCAACTCTTTGTGATCCCCTTTGGGATTTTCTTGGCGCAGATACTGGATCCGGTTAATTTTATAGATGAGGAACTGAAGCAGGGTTAAAGTCGCACAACTAGTAAGTGTCTGAGGCCTGATTTGAACTCAGATCCTGCTGACTCCAGGGCTGCCTTTAGGGTAAAATGTTGCTTCCTTATTTGTGGAAACAATGCCTCTTCTAATGCAGCCCAATATTGTACTAACTTTTCAGAAGATATATCATAATAGTGATCCATATTGGGCTTACAGTGCACTAAAATTCCAGATCTTTTTTTCAGACAAACTTCCATATAACCATGGTTCCCTGTTATTTGTGAGTTGATTTTGTGAAGTTGGTTTTTTAAAGCCCAAACTGTATATATACCACTATTGAATTTCATCACCTTAGACTTAGCACAAGGATTTAGCCTGTCAAGATCATGTTGGATTTTGTATTATCCTGTAATATACCTTTATCTTTTAAATAAATTCTTTGAAATATTTTATGAAATGTTTTTCTAAGAGATGAGTTTGAATCCTGCCTTAGACAGTTACTTGTTATTTGAACCTTGGCAATTCATATAACCTTTCAACCTCAGTTTTATCATTTATAAATTGGGAATAATAATGGCCCTTATCCCACAGGATTTTTGTTGAGATCAAAGAAGATAATATATGTAAGGTGCTTTGCAAACCTTGAAACATGCTGTAAGTGCTAGCTACTAATGTTGCTAGTTTAATAACCCTATTGAAAGGAGAAATAAGCTTGGTTTGATGGAATAATATGATTTGTAATGACCATGTCCCTCTTTCAGATATTTATTAACAATTTCTTTATTGTCTGCTTTTGAATAGTCCCAATAATTGGTATCACAATTGCAGTGCATACTATACTGGTGTAGAATATGTGTGTACGTGTGTATATACATGTATATGTGCCTCAGACTATGAGTCCTTGGGCAAGTCACTTAACCTTTAAGTATGTAAATGTATGTGTATATATACCCACATGTACACATATATGTTAGTTTATGCAATATTCATAATATGTATATAGTATTATACATAATACATTGGCATAGTACATATTATATATATGCATACGTATATATATGTGTGTGTGTGTGTGTGTGTGTGTGTGTGTGTGTGTGTGTGTGTTAAAATCTAGCCTCAGACACTTACTTTATATCTTGGTCAAGTCACTTAACTTCTGTTTGCCTCAGTTTCCTCATCTCTAAAATGGGGATGATAATAACACCTCCCATGCTTTTGTGAATAAAATGAGATAATTTTTATAACGTGCTTTACAAACCTTAAAATGTTATACAGTGCAAGATATTAATCGAATCTACCCTTTGCAGACTGTATTCTTTCCTGCTTAAAAAAATCTGGACAGCCTTTGGCTTTCCTCGGGTCCAATGGTAATTTTTCCATTTTGCATGTTTTTTCAAATATTAATGGTAATAGCTCAGTAACCACATCTTCCAGTTCTTTCAGTAGGCGTGTAATTTGTCTGCATCAGGTGACTTGAAGACTTTCTTTTGGGCTCCTTAAAGACCTGAAACAGCCTTTCATTGGTGTGTCTAGTTTATCCTTGGCCCTGAATGAAAATATTGATGTTAGCTTCTGCTTCAAGGGACTTCACTGAGAAATCTAACTGTCTGAAGTTCACAAATTGTCCTGTAGTGAAGTGAGTTTGGAGGAAGGAGTCAGAGGCTCTCCCCCCCAAGAGAGTCCTCCTCTGGCTAGGCAACGCTCTCCTCTAGTCTGCCAGCTGTTTGAATTTGCTTTCTTATACAAAATTACGTACAAAATCAATGCAAAATAATTTTGAGGGGATCCCTAGCAGCTTAGGGGTAGAGATGAACTTAAAAGGATATAGGAATTCTAAGAAGGGGAGGTAAGGAAAGAGTGTATTCTGAGTCTGGGCAAAGGCACTGCCACAGGAGATAGATTGTTGTGACTGAGAAAGAGCAAATAGGTCAATTTGACTAGCATATGAAATTGCATAAACTGGAGTAATATATTTTAAGTTTAGATAGGTAGATAGATTAGAGGCTGAGAGTGGAGGGATTTAAATTCTATGGTGTGAAATTTGTGTTGTAAAGACAACAGAGAGCCACTGAAGCTTTTTCAGCAAAGGAGTGAATTGGTAAGCTGTATATTTGATAAAGATTATTTTGGCAGCTGAGTGGAAGTACAATTGATCAGGGGAGAGACTGGAGGTAGCAACACTGTTATAATGGCCTGAGTGAGAGGTGATAAAAGCCTAACTCAAGGTGGCAACTGTGAGAGTGAAGAGAAGGGGACAGTATTGTTGTATAGACAGAGTTAACAAGATTTGGTAACTAATTAGGTGTAGGGGCTTACAGTGAGAGAGAATGAAGATGCAAAAATGTATTGAGGCATAAATTAGGGGAGAGGAAAAAAAAGTCCACAATTTTCCTAGAAAAATTAGAATGATTATAATGTGAGTTCCAGGAGGGCAGGGCAATTTTTCCCTTTCTCTGTATCCCTAATGTTTAGTGCAAAGTCTGGCATATAGTGAGCACTTAATAAATGCTTCTTGACTGAAAAATTATCTGCTGAAAGAAAGACTGCTGGGAATGGCATAGGTTGTTTTAGAAGAGAAAAGTTTGGGGTACTGTGGGGAGAGTGCTTTGGAGTCAATTACGGAAGAATAAAATGATTCTGGTGTAGTAGTAAGGTCCCAATTTAAATAAGATAACATGGATTTGTGGTGTGCCTTGACAACACAGTTAAATGACTAGCAGTGTTCAGTAATGGTGGAAGAGGAGTAAGGAAGGCAGATGGTGAAGATGACCTAGGGTTGAGGATTGGCAGGGCATGAATATCACTGAAACAAACTTGCAAGTGATTCAAAGGTGGAGTAATCTGTATAGTTTTTTTTTTATTACAATATAAAAATTCTTAACAATGACTGTATAGCAGAAGTAGTCACCTCAAGGGTCAAGACTGTGAAGAGAGGGAAATAAGGTCAGAGAAGAGATTATTATTTGGAAGAAGAGAGAAGGATGAAAGGATGAGAGATAATGGTAAGGTGGTGGGCGGAATAGAGAAAGAGGGAGAGAGAGACAGAGAGAGAGAGACAGAGAGAGATAGAGAGAGACAGAGAGGAGGGAGGGAGGGAGGGAGAGAAGATTGGTAATAAGGATTAGAAGAGGAATTACAGAGTTCGGAATCATGGATGATAGTTATCTAACTCACAACCATCATTGTAGGTAGCCAAGGTAAATAATAACGTATGAAAGTATGGGGCATGGAAATGATGTTGATGAGGATAATGATGGAAATCAACATGAATTCTGAAGTTCTCATGCAAGGCGGCAGAGGTAGAGTTGGAGAGGAAAACTGTGACACCGACATTGACCTCTGTGAAAGTAAGGAGTGTGAACTGGAGGCTGTTACTTTGCTTCAACAAGTATTTGGATTGGGTGATATGCTTCAAAATAATGGTAGCAAAGGGAAGTTCTGGAAGTGGCAGAGTTGACTGGGAAGTAGGCAGCCTTTATTTCTTGGTATCTTTTGATGTAATCGTATGGTATTGTGGGGGGGCTTTTTTGGATCACATATTTTATGGTATAGTTTTTATATACTTGAATCCAGCTTGCATTCTTGATTTAGGGATCCCATGTGCTCATGATGCCTACTTTTGAAACCATCTAGACCAGGGTTTTTTGTGTAATAACACTTTGGTGACTTGTCTTATTTCTTGCTCTAAAATGGATCCATTTAAATTATTCATTTTCTGTGGTTTCATTTTTGGCATTTTATATTTTTGTACATAATCCTCTACTTCCTTTAAATTCTGTAATTTATTAGTGTATGTGTACCATTTTCTGTTAATATTCTGGATTTCTGTTGTGTTTTTGTAAAATCAGAGAGTTAAAATGAGAAAATCTTTAAGGTTATTTAGTCCAACTCTATCATTTTGCAGATGAAGAGGCAGAGCTAGAGAGGCCACAAATTTGACAAGGGCACACAGGTAGTAGTGTCAGACCTAGCATTTGAATAAAGCTAGGTCTGTTGACTTCACACTTGGAATAATTTCCATTTTATGATCCTGCCTTCCATTTGCTTTGACATCTCCTTTTCCATTTGCATTTTGGTTTTCTTCCCCCTTTTCTCATATTAGCTTTACTAACTCTAGGGGCTTTATTGACTTTTTTCATATTTCACTTTTTTCATTGGGTTTAAAGAAATTCAAGTGTTGTTACATTTTCTATTCTGTTTACTTTGTCCTTTACTTCAACATTTTTCCTCTCTTTTTCTTTCCTTTGAATTATTGCTTTGTTTCTTTTCTCATGAGGTTAGTTAATTTATTTTCTACTTTTCTTATTAATGTAGCTATCAAATGCTATAAATTTGCCCCTAAGAATTGCTTTTGTATGGTCCTATAGATTTGTATACAGATTATTATTCATTTCAGGTTATTTATGGAATGGCTGAAAAACTATGGCATTTGAATGTAATAGAATATTATTTTACAATAAATGGTTAATATTGGTTCAGAGAAACGTGGGAAAGACTTGTATGAATTTAAGGGGAGCAAAATAAGCAGAACCAAGAGAATAATATAAGCATTGACTAAAATAACAAATATAAAAAAACTATGAATAGAAAGTTGAATTCTTTCATCTAGAGACCAGACAATGGGATAGACATTCTTCCTCTTAATGAAGAGGTAAGGGATGACGAGGACAGAATATTGGATATATTATTAGATATAGTCACTACGTTTTATGTTTTTGTTTTATTGCTATTCTCTGTTATAAAGGAGAGAGTTTATTAATGGTGTTGAGATGGCATATAAAAACAAAAGGCATGAATAAAACATGCTGTTAAGGTAAGCTCAGTTCTCACGTGAACAGTCTCGGGTCAGGTAAAGGTGAGGGTTTCTTGAAACCGCTGAACTCTCACGAGGGCCCCAGAGAACAGCTGGGAATTGAGGAGTGAGACATGAGTTATCTCCTTTTCCACCTCTTCTCAGTGGAAACTTGCTGGGGAGAGCATCCCACCCTTGAGATTGGTCTGTGGTCTGAGCTCGCCTTTTGTTAATTAGCTAAGGACCTGAGAGCATGCCTGGTCCACCAGCAAACTATGCATCTGGGATAACTTATATGGGGATAGGAAAGCCTGAGAGGTTGTTGTTGGTTGTTTTTCCTTTCTCCTGGGGAAGGAGAAGGAGGCTCCCACAGGGAGAACTTGCCCTGCATACTGACATGTGGCTTGTATCTGGAATAAAGCCTACACCTCTGTTTGACTCTGCAGGTCTCTTCTCTCATATATTTATCTGGCTGGCCACTGAAGACCTGATAGGTAAGAGGACCTGGCAGCCAACAGCATTAGGCTGGTCAACATGCTAAAATAATTTACTATTTTTCTTTAAGTAAACTATTGGCTAATGAACGTATGTATAGTATATTAATTTTTTGGTAATATTATTTCTGTTTAATTCTAATTTTTTCATATGATCCAAAAATATACTATGGATAAATTCTACCTTTTTGAATATAGGTGGGCTTCTGTCACTTATGTATAAGG
This sequence comes from Notamacropus eugenii, assembly GCF_028372415.1. Lineage (NCBI taxonomy): Eukaryota > Metazoa > Chordata > Mammalia > Diprotodontia > Macropodidae > Notamacropus > Notamacropus eugenii. The sequence continues at coordinate 81,873,276 of NC_092875.1, forward strand.
TGTTGTTCCAAGTACTGGGGTTAAAAAATAAAAATAAAATAGTCTTTTAACTCAAGAAGTTTACATTCTACTTGGAAGTAGCACATGTAGACAGAAAAAGAAAATATTGAAGATCCTGCGTTGAGGTGGGTCCTGCCCCAAGGGAGATAGCAGTGTTTTTGGTGTCTTCAGTAGCTGCATGAACTGCTATATCTGTGAGAGCCGCTAGGTGACACTCAAAGCTTGCTGTATCTACTTACAAGTCAATCAACCTTTACTGCCTGCTGTGGTTCCAGGCATTGTGCTAAGCGTTAGGAATAAAAACAACAGCAAAAACCACCTGCTTTTAAGGAGGTCGTAGTCTAATGGAGAATGGACTCTGTGTCTTTGAAGACATGGAAGATATTGTGTATAAACAAATGAAGATGTGAGGTAGAATGTTCTGTGTAATGTTCATTTGGCTGAACTACAGAGTATGTGAAGGGGAATTGTGTATAATAAACGAGAAAGGGAGGTTGGAGCCAGATTGTGAAGACTTTAAACACTAAATACAGTAGTTTGATCCACACACAATAAGGAGCCACAGAAATTTATTTTCTGTAAGTAGGGGAGTGACATGATCAGATCTACATTTTAAGAAATCACTTTGGCAGCTGTATGGAGGATGCATTGGAGAGGGGAGAGATGAAGCAGGGAGACCATTTAAGAGGCCAGTGCAATAGTCTAGGTAAGAAGTAATGGAAGCCTGAACTTGGGTGAAGGCCATGTGAGTAGAGGGATGCTAGAGTAGGTGGATGCTAGAGATGTGGCAGAGATAGACTTGACAAGACTTGATTGGTAGCTGATTGGTTATCAATTAGTGTAGGGCAGTAGAATAAGGTATTGAAGATGATTCTAAGTTGTAAACTTAGGTAACAGGAAGGATAGTGGTTCCTTTGACAGATATAGTTATAAAAGTGTATGTCTACAGCTGCCTTGCCTCTTTTTGACATGCACTTATATAGACACTTTGGGGATGTTAAAGCCCCTGACTGATTCTTGCCAGCCATGTGTGTTTCAGTTCTGAAAGATAATAGGTATTTTGAATATGCCAAAGTAATCCTTTATTAGTCACTCAGCAGAAATACTGCCAACCCAGTGGATCTTTAAAAGGGGGATCATCCCTTTTCAATTCTATCTTCTCTTTCTGTCTACAGTCTGAAGATTCTGTTAACACTGTTCAAGTCTATCCCTGAATTGAAGGAGAATGCTGACAACAAGAACGGGGGTATTCTAAGTGAAGTTGAGCCAGGGTCTCTGGCCACCTCTTTTATTTTATGGCTTGTTTGTGTTTTTGATCTAATCATAGGTGATGTTGAACAGTGATCCTGAGACAGATTCATCAAAATCTGGAGCGAAGCTCATGTGTTTGTGAAATTGGAGATTCTGGATCCCTTGGTCAGAGACTGGTAGAAGACAGAATTTCTGGACCAGAAAAGACACCTGCAAAGAAGAGGATGAATACAAACCTGGACTGCCAGGTAGGTCATCTATCCTGAAGGAGACTTCCTTGAAGTCAGGTGAGGTACCTATTCAGTAGTCCTATGAAATGCATCATGTTCTGATGCTGAAATTTTAACTTCCCAGGAGAGTATAAAAGCAATTATAGGTGTGTCAAAGATTTATTTTGCATATTCAAAATACATATTGTTCCTTAGATGATTTATACTGAACATTGAATTCCTTTCTATTCCTTCTCTTGAGGAGTCACTAGACATCAGCTAATGCAGAGCTAATAATGAAGGTTATCATTTATATAGTATTTTAAGTATTTTGAATGAAATGAGAGTGCTAGAGGGGAAAAAAACTGGAAATGAAATGAGCTCTGTGGAAGAAAGGATTGTAAAAGGAATTAATAACTTGACACAGGAGGTAAAAAAAAATCTTGCCCAAGCAACAAAATCACTGAAAATTAGAATGGACCAAATAGAAGCCAATGATTTCATGAGGTAACAACAAATATTAAAACTAAATCAAAAGACAAAAAAAGAAGAAAATGTAAGATATCGTATAGCAAAAGCAACTGACCTGAAAAACAGATTGAAGAGAAAAACGTTGAGAGTCCTTGAACCATCTGAATTCCATAACCAAATAAAAAAGCCTAGACCAAAAAAATCTTTAGAGAAAATAGCTCAAATTTTCTACAACCAGAGGACAAAGTGGAGATAGAATCACTATTGACTTCCTGAAGGAAACCCCCAAATAAAAATTCTTAAGAACATTATAACCAGAATTCAGTTTCCAGGTCAAAGAATGCATTGCAAATATCCAGAAAGAATTCAGGTTCCAAGGAGCCATAGTCAGGCTCATATATGATTTGATAACCACTCGTGCAAAGGAATAGGGAACTTGGAATATAATATTCCAAAAGGAAAAGAATGTAAGCTTATAAGTAAGAATATTTTACCAGCAAAAATTAGTAACATGCTTCAGGGGGAGAAAAAGACCATTAATGAAACAGATTGTTTCCAAGTATTTCTGATGAAAACACCAGAGACATGAAGAAAACTTGAAGTTCAAAATTAAAACAAACCCTCAACAGGAATAATAATGAGGTAAACAAGAAAGGATAATGATAGAGGACTAAATGAGGATTAAACTGCTTACATTCTAATAGGGGGAGAATTAGTACGTGTTCCCTCTGAATTCTATCATCATCAGGAGTTATGGAAGAAGTTTAACTAGACAAGGCCTGGGAATGGTTTATGTGTTGATGATTTTAAAAGAAGAATGGAAATATAGGAATACACTATGGTGGAAGGGAAAGGAAAGTAAGGGAAAATTAGGTCATATAATCAGAATTTAGAAGTGGACTTCTGTACAAACAAAGAGAGGGATTAGGGAGAGCAGCTAACACTTAAACTTCACTCTCATCTGAACTGATCAGAGGAAGGAAGAATATATAGATTAAGGGATGGATTAGTCCTAAGTGAAACAAACTCTAACTAAGAGAGCACAACAATTTTGGCAGCTCTTTTCCACATACCAGAGTGCGAATCTGAGGGGTTACCCTAAACTGGAGAATGGCTGGACAAATTGTGATATGTAATTGTAAGAAGACACTATTGTGCTATAAGAAATGAGAAGTATGGGAAGACTTTATATGAACAATTTATTCAAGTAATATATGGTAAAGGAAAATAGTTTTGAAAGAATTAGGAACTGAGCAAAATGATCAACTATGATTCTAGAAAATTAATGATTAAATATGCTATCCACCTCCTGAAAAAGAGGTGAAGGACTCAGCACAAAAGGAGACAAATTGCTTTGTCCATGACCAAAGTGGACACTTGTTTTGATTCGCGATATATATTTGTAATGAGTTTTGTTTTTAGTTTGGGGGGGATTGGAAGGGAGGATGAGAAGACAAATTATTGTTGATTGAAACAAAATATAATTTTAAAGTATTGCCTTTATTTTTATTTTTTATTTTCAATTCCAAATTCTTTTCCCTCCTTCTACCCCAATCCCATTCATTGAGCAGGTAAGAAATTTGACATCCATTATACATATAAAGTTATGCAAAACATTTCCACATTAGCCATGTTGCAAAAAAATGCGAGAATAATAAAGTGAGAAAAATATCCTCCAATATATCCTCAGAGTTCATCAGATCTGTCTCTGAAGGTGGATAGCATCTTCAGTCCTTTAGGATTTTTGTGAATCCTTGTATTAATCAGAGTAAATCATTCATAGTTGATTACCATTACAAAATTGCTGTTACTTTGTATAATGTTCTCTTGGTTCTTCTTACTTTACTTAGTATCAGCTCATATAAATTTACCTGGGTTTTTCTCAAACTATCCCTTTCATTATTTCTTACAGCACAATTACATTACATTCAATATTACATTATAATCATATACTATGATTCAGCCTTTGGGCATAGTTCTAAATTGATCTTCAAAATAATTGGGTTGCATTAATGTGCATTTCACTAATTGTTAGTGGTTTAAAGCATTTTCTTCATATGACTATTGATAGCTTTCTTGGAAAACTATTCATATCCTTTAATTGTGTATCAATTCACATCAGTTCTTATTGTTTTTAGCTAATGTGGCTCAATTCCCTATATAAATTAGAAATGAAGTCTTTATCAGGGAAACTTGCTGAAAAATAGCCTCCCTCACCCCAGTTTCCTGTTTTTCTTCTAATTTTAGCAGCATTGGTTTTGTTTGTGCAAAACCTCTTGAATTTAATATAACCAAAATTATTCATTTTTACCTTCTATGATCTTCTATTTTTGTTTGTATCTGAAAGTTAATTTTTTCTGTTCTCCTTTAATTTAATTATGATGTTATCCTTTATGTGTAAAGCATATCCCCAATTTAAACTTATTTTGTTATGTCCAAATGTAAGATAGTGATCTATGCTACTGTGGTCATTTACTTCTATATATTTTGTACCTAAACTAGTCCACTGACCTACCACTTTACTACTTATCTAGCAGCAGACTGTCTTGATAATTACTACTTTGTAATGGAATTGGAAATATGATAGTGCTAGGCCATGTTCTTTTTCACCTTTTCTTAAATTGATTCCCTTGGTTTTCTTGATCTTTTTTTGTTCTTCTAGATGAAGTTTGTTAAGATTTTTTTCTAGCTCTATAAAATAATTCTTTGGTTATTTGATTGGTATGACAGTGAATAGGTCAATTAATTTAGGTAATGTTATCATTTTTTTTTATGTTGGCTCAGTCTGTCCATAAGCAATTAAAATCTCTCCATTTCTTTTGATCTTTGTGTGAAAAATGTTTTGTAACTGTGTTCTTATAGTTCTTCTGTGTGCCTTGGCAAGTATATTCCCAAGTATTTTATACTGTTTACAGTCATTTTAAATGGAATTTTTTCTGTCTCTTGCTGCTGGACTTTGTTGGTAAAAGACAGAAATGTTTATGTTTCAGGTGTGTTTCTTTTATATCCTACAATTTTGTTTAATGTTGTTAGTTATTTTTGCCTAGTTTTTTTTAGTTGATTCTCTAATATTCTTTAAATATACCATCATATCATCTGAAAAGCAAATGATAGTTTTATTTCCTTATGGCCAATTCTTCTTTCTTTTTTTTTTGTTTGATTGCTAAAGCTAGCATTTCTAGTACAATATTGTATAATAATGGGGCAGGCTTTTCATTTATCTCTATTACAGACAATACTTACTAATGACATTCTAAAATATCAAGAAATGATAAAACACAATCAAAAGAATGAAAAAGTAGAAGATAAAATGAAACATCTCATCAGAAAAACAACAGATTGAGGAGAAATAAGAATAGCTGAACTACCTGAAGATTACAATAAAAATGAATCTTGAAACCCTATAACAATCAATTATGAGGAAAATTGCCCCAAAGTCCTAGAAGAAGAAGGCAAAGAAGAAATAGAAAAAAATTCACCAATCACCCCCTGAAAGAGATGCCAGGAGGAAAACTTACAGGAATATCAAGGCTAACTTTCAAAGCTCCCAAGTTAAGGAGAACATACTGAAAGCAATAAGAAAAAGAAAAATAATTTAAACATCATGGAGCTACAATATGTATTGTACAAGGGCTAACAGCTACAATGTTGAAGGACCATAGGTCTTGGAACAATATATTTCATAGGGCAAAAGTGCTAGGGTTATGACCAAGAGGAGCTTACCTAGGGAAGTTAAGTATGATCTTGAATGAAAAAAAGGGACATTTAATGAACCCAAAAACTTTCAGGGTTTTGTGGCAAAACCCCTAGAAATTAAGGAAAAATTTGACATATAACATCCAGGAGAAATGGAAGGTAAATATTAAATTCCAAATAGAAGGGACTTATTAAGATCAAATTATTTACTTCATATATGTTAAAATATTAGCAGCACTCTTATGATTGTCATCATTATTTGGGTAGTTTGAAAGAAAGGGATGGGCTGAGTTGAGTAGGATGGGTTGAATCTAAAAACATAAAACTATAGGAGGATATAGAAAGGAGTAATTATCTCACACAAATGAGGTATAAAGTGAAAAAAATATAAAGAAGAAGCTAGTGGGGGGAAGGGCAGGAAGTGTTGGAAGCTTGGTCTCATTGAGAATGGGTTAAAGAGGAAACAACACACACACACAAACACACACACATCTAGGAGGATATAAATATCTTCTAAATTCAGAAAGAAATAAGAGGGCAAGGAGGGAGGTTTGGGGGAGAGGATAAGGGAGGAATTCTTAGAGGGATGGGTTGGTTAAGGAATAGGAAGGCAAGGTAGTAAGTTGAAATAAAGCAGGGGAATGAGGAGAGATAGAGTAAATAGGGTGAGAAGGATAGTGAGAAAAAATAGGAAGGAGGAAAATACACGTTAAGTAATTGTAACTTAGAATTTAAATGGGATGAATTTACCCATAAAACAGAAATGGATAACATTAAAAAATTTGAATTCGATGTTTTCAGGAAACATTATAAAAATGAGATATACACGTAAAGATAAAATTAGGAGCAGGAGTAAAACTTAGTATGTAAAAAATGCATGGATAGTTAACATTATCTCAGACAAATTTAAAGTTAAAATAGACTTAATCAAAAATGAAAAACAGAGAAACTATACTATGTGTCAGCAGTATTTTCCAATATTGTTTTAGATCATTTAAAACATCTAGACAGCATAAAATACCTGAAGGTATAACTGCTAAAACAGGCACAGGAACTATATGAGCATAAATATGAAACATTTTTGCACAAATCAACTCAGTTATAAATAATTGAGGTAATATTTATTGTTCATAGGCAAGTAAACCTGAGATAATTTTTAAAATGACAATTTTACCTAATAAATCTATTTATTCAATATTATACAAATTAAATTATTTTAAAATGCATTTTACTGAGTTAGAAAAAAATTACAAATTCATTTTCAAGAACAAAATATCAGGAACTTGGAAGAAACCCGGGAAAAGGATGTAAAGGGAGTAGATTCAGTAGTATCAGACATAATCTGTAAGATGAAAGTATTTTTGAAGAATAAAAAGGATAATTTTGATCATTTTAAATTAAAATTTTCTTGTACAAATAAAACCTATATAGCCAAGAATAGAAGGAATGCAGAAAATTCAGAAAAATATACTTTCATAGGCAATCCCTCTGGATGTGATTGGGTTGAAATATTGCTGTGGGTGTAGGAAATGAAGATCTGGTTGATTTAGAAAAAATTGGAAAGACTTGGAATTATAAAGGAAGATGCTATCCACCTTCAGAGAAACAGATAATAGGAGGAAATAAGCATGGTAAAGTTTTACATATATGTGTATGAGCTTGTATGTGTATATATATGTATGTATGTTTATAGATATCTGTGCACATGTATATATACTCATGGATATATATACACATATGCACATGCACATATATGTATACACACATATCGCTATACTTAATTGCAGTCTTCTTTAGGGAGGTTGGGGGAAGGAGGGAAAAATAAAATAAAAAGTGCACAGCAGAGAACAAGATAAAACCAACAAAGAAGCAAAGAATAGATGGATAGCTTTGAAAACAATATATAGTATTTATTATGTAGGTATTCTTGAAATGGAAATTTATTGTTTTATAATGAATCCTCTCTTATAGTCTGTTGCATGCAAAGCAATTTTTTTTCTTTTCTCATTTTATATATGTTTAAAACAATTTTTTTAAGATAATGAATAAAGAAAAAGAAAAGAAAAAGAAAATAAAAAGAAAAGGAAAAGTTATTCTATCCCATGCAACAGGGTAATATTACTGGTAGCATAGTTGGAATGTGGAATTTATGAAAGCAAACAGAATATAAAATAAAGCTAAAAGTGTATATTTGAGTCAAATTATGGAAGACCTAAAATTCCTTAAATTCTTCCTATAGGCAAAGGAGATTTTTAATCAGGTAAGTAACATGGTGAGCTCTGTGATTTGGGAAGATTACTCTGGCATCTGTGTGGAGAATGGAATATAGAGCGGAAAGACTGGGAGTCAGGGATCCACTTAGGAGGCTATTACAATAGTTGAGTCAAGAGATGATGAATACCTGAACAAGGGTAATAAATGTGTGACTGGAGAGAAGGAGGTGGATGAGAGATTCTAGGGAGGCAGAATCTATAAGACTTAGCAAATGACTGATTTAGGGAGTGAGAGAGAATGAAGAATCAAAGGCAACTCTGAGGATGTCAGCCTTAGAAGGATGACTGATAGGACCTCAGGATCTTAGATTTATAGCTGATAAGCTTTAGAGATCATCTAATTCAAACCCTACACCTTGCAACTAAAGAAAGTGAGGTGTAGAAATATTAGATGATTAAGCAATGTGAGCTCTGGGGTAGAGGGTGAGGTTATTGACCCATCTAAGAGGTAGGAATTGGGACATTTATTGACTGAGTCTTGGAGGGAGGCTCTGACCTATAAGAGAACTGAGCTCAAGGGGTTACTAACCTGTGTGAACCACCCATAGGTGAGGCACTAATCCTTTGTGAGTCCTGGAGTGTACACTAAGTTATGTGAATCTCAATCAATCAACCAAGTAACATTTGTAGGTAGTTTTTGCTTTACTTAAATTCACGTTACTCAAATTTGACTTCACATAAAGAATTCTGAAAGAAATCAGCATTCAAAAAAAAGACAACTCCACCTATGTTAGCTTTATTGCGTAGTACCATGCTTGCTCTCTCTGCTCCTGCCTCTCTGTTCAGCCTTTCCCCACTCCCCTCCCCAAACTATCCATCAAAACACCTTCCACTGAAAACAGTTCCTCCTGGAGAGACCGACATTGTGCAGGGACTGGTGGTTTGACTTAAGACTTCCAGTGCTAAGAGAGCTGACCTTTGCTCTACTCTGCCCACACAACCTGTGTCCAGCCCGCTCTTGTCTTTCTTCCATCCATCCATGCTCAGGTATCCTGTTTCTGCTCTCAGTCCCAGAGTGCTGCCTGTCCTCTCCTGTCTGTGTCTGACCCTAAGTGTTTTTCCTTTTGTTTCTGGACAGTCACATAGGTGGCTGGTCTTGTCTCCATATTCTTCCTACTGTTTTCATCTTGCATAAAAGTTTCTTTATGTAGAGATCTGCTGAACCTCAACAATGCATAAAGTGAGAACTATTTGTAGTAAGTTTCTTACGTACTAACAAGATGGCACAGTAAATAGCGTGTCTGGGCTTGAGTCAGGAAATCTTCTTGAGTTCCAATCTGGCCTCAGATGCTTAATAGCTATGTTATGCTAGACAAGTTACTTAACCGTCTTTGCCCCAGTTTCCTCATCTGTAAAATGAATTGGGGAAGGAAATGGCAAACCACTCCTGTATCTTTGCCAAGAAAACCCCAAAAAGCTGCAAAGTGTCAGACATGACTGAAACAACTCAAAAGCAATAAAACATGTTGGGAACTGTTCTAGGTGCTGCAAGCATAAACATAAAACGTAACATAGTTTCTACCTAAAGGAACTTACCTTCTGTTAGGTTTATATAATGAGTTCTTGGATTAATACAGGATGTAAAGAAAAAAAGTGATTGGGTAGGGTCATAAAACCTGAGAGAATTAAGAAAGGCCACTTGAAGGAGGTGTCTCTTGAGTTAAGCACAAAAAAGAACTAGGGATTCCAAGAGGTGATGGTGAGGAGGGAGGGCATTCCAGAAATGGGAACTGTTCAGTGTAAAATCACAGGGGGAAAAGGAGAGGGAGAGCATGGAATGTTATATTTGGTGAACAGTAAGTCAGTGGGTTTGATTGGAGCATAAAGTGAAGAGGAGTAATGTATAATCAGGATAGAAAGTTAGATTGGAGCCACCTTGTGGAGGGCTTGATTGCTTTACAAAAAGAGTTTGCAGTTAATCCTAATGAAATTAAAGTAGCTTCTCTTTAACTGGGGGTACTGATCTGTGTGATGCATGTAACCTTTGGGAGAAACTACAAGATGGAGCAGATGCAGTCAGGAAGACTAAGACCTAGGACTGCAAGCCAGATCTAAGTATAGGCAATTCAACAGTCTTGACTCTGGTGGTGCAAAGGGATCCCAGTACATCTCCTTCTGACTGTTTGTCTGATCCCCTTACTGTCTGTGGGTTGAGAGGTTTGGAAACTGCCAAGGCTTTAGTTGCCTTGAGGCCTGCGCCTAGTTTCCTGGGACCTGGTCTGCATTGGTGGGGCCCATTCTACTTTTGCATAGTTCTAATTGTTAGGATGAAGTAAGGAAGACTGCCCCAGAAACTTCTAAGTTGTATGACCCTGAACAGGTCACTTAACCTCTTTCACCCTCAGTTTCTTCATCCTCATTTCTCAATGGGGAGAAGAGTATCTACCTCTATTGTTGTGAGGATCAAATGAGATAATGGATATAAAGCACACCACTGCAACTGAAGTGCCGTATAAATGCTATTATTGTTATTGCCATGAATTTTTTTCTTTTTGTCATTCTAATTTGCCTCTTAAAATCTGCACCCATTACTTCTACCTTCTACACAAAATCAGTCTGATTCCTCTTACACATGAAAGGTTTTCAGATAATTGAACAAAGTTATCATGTCTTCCCCTGAGTCTTCTCTTCTTCCACATTAAGCATTCCCAGTTACTATAGCCATTCTTCATGGAAGTAGGAGCTCAAGGTTCTTCACCATGCTGGGTGTCCTCCTCTGGATCTTCTCCATCTTATCAATGTCTATTTTAAATTGGAGTGCCCAACTGAACACAAAAATCTAGGCAAAGTCTGACGGGTAGAGTTCAGAAGGACTATCACCTTATTCTTGGAATTCTTGACCCACTCGATGCTGATCAAAATTACATTAGCTTTTTTTGGCTGCTCTATCACTGCTGACTCCTATTGAGCCTGCAGTCCTCTCAAACTCCCTGATCTTTTTCAGATAAGCTTTTGTCCAACAGTCTCTCTCCTTTCTCTTACTTGTGAAGTTAACTTTTTTGTCCCTAAGCATAAGATTTTACATTGATCCCTACAAAATTTTATCTTATTAATTTCAGCCCAGTTCTTTAGCCTATCAGAATATTATTGGATTCTAACTCTATTATGTATTGTACTAGCTGTTATTTCCAACTTCTTGTCATCTGCTAATATTCAAATGTAACATATGTGCTCTTCCTCAATCCCTGAGAACCCAGCAGGCTTCCTACATCTCCTGCTCTGACTTCCAGGCACTGGAAGTATTTTTTGTCTGGTGAGGTGTAGTGGTGGTGGTGGTGGTGGTGTTGGTGGTGGTGGTGTGTGTGTGTGTGTCTATGTGTGTGTCTACTGCCATTGGCTTGAGGCCCTACTAGTTGTATGTCCCTCTATTCTGCAGTTAGATACTAATAAATGAAATTTTCTTGCCTTTAGGTAAACGGAAGATGGTGTTGGTGATGAGAACTTCATGTGATGCACAAGTCTTCAGCGGTAAATGACCTTTGCTGTTGTTGTTTCCAACTCCATTCCTTCCTAGGACTCCCTGCCAAGTCTGGTACCAATAATGAGCATCCTAGTTCCATTTAACACTGAACATCAGTGAGCTCTTATTAAGGCATATTTTCAGTGAAGACACAGCAAGAACAAACATATAAATATTTCCTCTCAACACCTCAGGAGTAAACTCTTTGTTTAATTCCTACGTAATATGGATCTCATCAAATTCCTGCAGTCTGGATGACAGATGAATCCTTGTGTCAATCATTACTGGCCTGATCCAAGAAGGTAGCTCCCAAAGAACACTCCTTGCACCTCAGTCCATGACTGCAAAACCCAGACTCTGGAACACCAGTGTGCTGGAGAGTTCTCTGGACCTTTTGAAACTCACATTATAGGAAATTCTATTCCTCAACCCCAAAGAGAAAAAGGACATTCATTATAGAGGCCAAGGACAGAGGTGAAGTCCACATGGCCACAAAAGGGACAGCTTCTCAAAAACGCTCTCCTTACACCTCTGTCTCTCACCAGACACCATGATCCTGCTCAATGAGATCTTTGAAGAGAGCAGTTGAAGAGAACGAGGCAGACACTAGGCCAAAGGTGACAGACAGCCTTTTTGACAATGCCCCTAGTTCTGTCTATACAACGAATGGACAAAGACTCCTCCTAGCCACATGGTTAGTAGTCAAGAAGCAGTTATAGAATGCCTATGCATGCTCCATATTATTTCCAAGGTATTTTCTGGAGCCAAGCTCCTTAGTTTTCTCCACATGGGGATTTCCTTCAATGGATTGCACCAATGCACTTATCAATGTTCCAGTTTCCCATTACACAAATAATTAGTGAAAATATTAAATAGCATTAAGAGGCACAGATCCCTGGGGCCCTCCACTGGAGACCTACTGACACATTGATTTTTGAACTATTAATGACTCCTGTGAGTCCAACCAACCAGCTAACTCTTAATCCATCCAATTCTTTTATCATCTAGTCTACATCTCTATCTTCTCCAAAATATAATTTTTCTACAAGCTTTGTTAAGATGAAGGTAAACTGTATTTACAGCATCCCCTTCATCTACCAATTTAGTGACAGTGTTAATAAAAAAGTCCCTGAAGTTAACATGTCATGACCTGTTCTAAAAGAAGCTGTGCTGGCTTCTTGTAATCAGCATTTTTCTTTTTGGGTGTTTTCCATCCATTGTTTAACTCATTTTTTCATAGTGAGACTGGGAAAGGAAAAGTGTGTAGTCACTTCAGGAATCATCTCAATAGTTATTCTTAAGTTTAGCAAAGACCAGACATCCTCAAGGGTCTGGCCTTCCTGGGATCCTATCAAGGAAGGGACCCTGGAGTGATCTCTGAGTCTGCTTTGACCTGCCCTCAGCTAGAACCCAATATGTGGCCCAGCACATTTTTTAACCATTTCTATGTTTTGTTGACATAGATAGCTCTTAGTAAGGAAGTTCTCTTCAGCAATGCAGAGCAAAAACTTCTCTGAAACTTAGTCTTAGAAAGTTTACTGGGACATTGAAGAGTTAAATGACTTGCCCATGGTCATACAGTAAGTCCATGCTGGAGTCAGAGTGAAACCTAGGTCTCCTGACCCTAAGGCTATACTACGATGTCATGTTACCTTTTAAAGTTCCCCATTTTATTGAGGCTTCATGAAGTCGGTGGTTTCTCATGAGCCTGAAAACAGATGTCTCTGCCACTTTCTTCCTAGATCCTGCTGTTATCTTTCAACACACCTCCTGCCTCCTCCTGTTTCCTCTCCCCTTCCCCAGGATGAAAATTTAGGTTCTTTCTTGTGGCACAGAGAGCTCAATGGAAAATTTTTGGTCCTGGAACAGAAGTGACTGTGCTGCCACATAAGTTTCCATATTCCCAACTGGGTGGGAGAAGATGGGCAGGGATCCGATTCCACTGGACTTCCCAAAACCTATAGGATTATGGGATGAATCTTGGACTTGACTGATGATCCCAGTCATCCCCTACCCAAGCCTGTGGTGGTTATGTGGTGTACATCTCATAGCCAGCCCAATCTTTTAATGCTAGGATATTCCACTCCTGACTCCAAGAATCCCTAGCACTAGTGAGTCTTCAAATCTTTGAATCCCAAACCTAAGAACCCAAAAGTATTGATTTTGCCCTTTTCTGATCCTAGGAACTTAACCTTCCAATCCCAAGAAATTCCCCAACTCTGAGAAACTGTTGGACCCAGGGAGTTTCCCCTCCCTTTCCTCTCTTCTTCCTCTCCACCCCTCCCCCCCCATCCCATCAACTTCACGAAAAGACCTAATTCCTGGAAACTCCTGAACCTTGTCAATGACCATGCTTGCCCTTTCCTGTAGCTTTGGGACTCATATCTTCCATTTCTTTCCCTAAGATATATCTAAAGAAAAATGGTCCCTGACTTTGGTATCTAAAGTCCAGGAGGAGTGGAGAAAGGTTTAGGGCAGAATGATATTTAGGAGACTTAAGGACACAAGATGTGCACTCCTAGGAGGAGGGATAGATAATTGTTTCTCCTTATTCTGCCCCCATCACCCTTTTCCTATACAAGAGATGAGATACTGCTGAAAGAGTCAGGGGGAGGCCCACCCCTGGCTGGAAGAACAATGGGTCTCAAGTGCTAAGCATCTGGCTTTGAGTTTAATGCAAGCAGACTAGGCTAGTACCTTTGGTCCCCTGGACATGCCCCATTGTGGCTGACCAGCCTGGATACCACATTTTCAGAATCCAGAAGGCCACATCACCTCTGTCAGGGAGGACACCAGCTGTCATATTTCTCCCTGGATTCAGGACCTTTGCCTTGGAGACTATCATTGCTTAAGAAGGACGGGTGATGGAGGTAATACAGACAGGGTGATGTTTGCTTCTGGGACAAATGTGGCTGTGGACCCTGGTGAGTACCACATCTGTCTGTTTTAGTCTGATAGTCTCCATTTCTCCCATTCTGATAATGTGATGCCCCAGGGTTCCTCATGGCCATGTTATAAAGCATGACATAAACAGCCTAGGTATGTGATAGCTCAGGGCTCAGAGCATGTGCATAAGGGCTCAATGTGAGTAATGGCTCAGGGATTGGAGGGAGTGATGACCTAGATACAAAGTTCAGGGAACGTGCCAGTCCAGGGTTCAGGGTGGGCAGTAGCTTATTTCTATTCGCCTTGGCCTTCTTAGCTGCTCTCCTTCCTCAGTGGTTTCCAACCAGGTCTGGTCCTAGGTCACATAGTTTCTGGTGCCCAGACTAGAACCAAGGTACTTCATTTCTCAGACCCTTCTCTCTACCACAGTGTGCTTTGTGATCATGTACAGCTAGTACACCCACTCTGGACAGTAATCCCTGGGGATGGACTGTGGTAGGTTAATGGAGGACTTTGAGTTCCAAACATAATAAGACTAATGGACTTAGGACACTCAGATGTGAAGCCCAGAGATCTGTCAGTCCCAGTGGGAGCCAGGAGTGGGGAAAGTTGTGAGGGAGAAAAGGGGCTGTGGTCTAGGGGCAGAACAGGCATGTGAGGTGGCAATGTGAAAGCCAGCCTTGGACTGGGGCCAGGGAGCTGGGATTGAGCTCCAGTTTTCACAGTTATTTGGTCTCATGAACTTATTTGCCGCACATGGGTTCAGGTGAGAAAGCAGTGGGAACCAAGAATGAAGTTTGTTTTGCAGAGTTATTTGGTTTCATATGTTTGCTCCCCACACATGGGGCCAGGTCTGGGCTTAGCAGGGGCCAGGAAGTGGGTGAGGTTTGCTTTTTACTGTTATATATATGTTCTTATACTTGTATCTGGGTTGCAGGCTGGCTGGGTGCTCTGTAGGGGCCGGCCAAGTGACAGGAAGTCATGGTTTGATTGTAGGATCTTAGGCCCATTGGTCACCCACCTGGTGAGGTCAGGATGCTGTGGCCTGCCTGGTCAGTGACTTCTACCCCAAAACACTCAATGTGTCCCTGGTCTCCCTTCGGGCTTTAGTCTTTTCCCAGCCCTCCCTGTGGCTCCTACAGCCCATGGCACCTTCAGTGCCATCCAGATTGGCAGGGTTAGTGGGAGTGACTCAGTAACCTGCTCAGTGTATCACCCTGGGAAAGCTATCCTTGTGTCCTACCAGTGCCTGCCTGGGCATGGGGAGTGGTTCCAACAAAGGATATCTTGTCCTTTAGAAATGTTTTCCAGATAATTGAGGGGCAGAAACAGGAAGTGGGGGGAAATGTAGTAAAGTGAAGAGGAGGTCCCTGGTTGGGGAGCAGAGGCCTGGACTGGGACTAAAGATCCTTGGGTAGAAAGGGCTCTTCCAGACCAGTGTTTCCTGACTGGAAGTGGAAGGAGGAATCCACAAATAGGGGATGTGATTTCTAGGAGAGATTAAGGGGAAACCTGATTGTTGAAGGGTGTTCTGCCCTATAAAGGAAAATCCTGAGCTGAGGAGGAAAGACCTGGGCACACTCAATCCAAAGGCTGTGACTAATTGTATATCTTTTTGCCTTCAGACACTGAGATCACCCCTCAGCTGGAACCATTTTGCTTTGACCAGTAACTCCCAGGAGGGTTTAAGGTGAAAAGACAGAAATAATGAGAATTAGCTTAAGTAATATGATCAGAAGGGAGACAATTCTACCATTGTGACAGTCTCTGTGTCTCCCACTCTGATAATGTGATGCCCCAGGGTTCCTCACGGCCATGACCAACACAGAGAATGATACAAACAGCCTAGTTATGGGATAGTTCAGGGCTCAGAGCATATGCAGAAGGGCTCAGCATGAGTAATGGCTCAGGGATTGAAGGGAGTGATGACCTAGACCTTTAGACTATGTGAAGATCCAAACTTCAGGGAACATGCCAGTCCAGGGCTCAGGGTGGGGAGTGGCTCATTTCTATTCTTCCTCAGTTTCTTAGCTGCTCTCATCCCCTGGTAGTTCCCACTTTGTCTCCTCCTGGTTTTGGGGACGCTGAGTCTCAGTGGAGCAAACATCTAACTTGAATTAACTTCATTCATTATAGATTTATGCTATAGCATTGAAGCTGGGTCCTCACTCTGAATTCATATTTCTAACTTTTCTTTTGTCGATACAATAGAGAGCAGAGTTTCAAGTTAGGAAAACCCAGGTTTGAATCCCCCAACTAATGTATACTGGCTGTGTGCCCCTGGGCACATTGTTGTTCCAGGCTGATCTCTAACATGATAATTTGCAGAAAAAATACCAACCTGCATTGATGGAGGGAGTTACTCCCAGGATTGCCTTCTACCAATAAAACAAATCCTGACACAATCTCTAGCTTTATTCCCTATAGTAGTATTTGCAAACTTATTTTTCTCCTCTACCTTCTCATCAGCCCACAACTCTCACAGCTTTAGGAGACATCTCAGCATTCTATTTCCCTAAGGAGCCTGAGGCCCTCCTGTAGGGATTGTCTCCCTCTTGGTCTTCACTCTCATGCTCATGCCTTTTTAGCCTCATCATATACACCCACCCTCTGACCAAAGAATAATGTTTGCCAACATGTGTTCAGCACTTTAAGGTCCACAAATGACTTTACATACACCATTTTGTTTGAGTCTCATCAGTGCCCTGTGAAGGAGGTATCAGTGGTATTGCCTCCTCCCCCTTCTTGTAAATGAGAAAACTGAGCTTCAGAGAGATTTAGTGATTTGTCCATAATTATACATTTGATAAAAAGGGCAGCCAGTGGCTTAGTGGACCTCTAGAGTACTGGGCCTGGAATCAGGAAGACCTGAGTTCAGATGCAGCCTTAGATACTTCCTAGCCCTGTGACCCTGGGCAAGTCATTTAACTTCTCATTGCTTGACAAAATGGATGTACTTGAGAAGGAAGTGGCAAACCACTCCTGTACCTTGACAAGAAAACCCCAAATGGGGTCACAAAAGGTTGGTCACAACTGAAATGACTGAACAACAACAACACATGGTTGGTAAATGTCAGAGGCTGGATTCTAACTTGCAGTTGACTCTTCATTTCAGGAAAGTCATTTTGGTGGTTGTTGAGAATAAGCTCGAGTGGTGAAAAACCTGGGGCAGGGAGACCCAAATAGAATGCTTTGTAGTAGTCTTTCTTGACTCTTAAGTCTAACACTCTTTCTAATTCATCACTCTGACCTTGAGCAATCACTAGTACAGTCTCTGCCATTCAGCCTGTCTTCTTCTGCCTCCTCCAGGGCCTTGCTCCATTTCTAATGTCTCCTGTACTCCTAGCTCCTTCCCTCTGATGATGAACTTGGCTCTTCCCAAACCCCTTCACCTTAATTACCAACCACTTCTATGGCAACACTCCTCTTCCCTTCACTGCTAAAATTCTGAGAGTTGTCATCACTGTCCAGTTACTTTCTCCTCAAGCTCTCCCCTCTGTTTTTCACACTCCTCCCCTCTGTATAGTAAGTTCTCTCAGTGACTTCCTAACCACCAAATCCAGAGGCCCCTTTCAGTCTCCATTCTCCTTTAACCTCTCTGCAGGTTTTTATGCAGATTATCAGCCATCATTGAACACTTGCTCCACTGGCCTCCAGAGACACTTCATTATCTTCATTTTTCACTCTCTGTTCTAACTGCTCCTTCTCTATCTCCCTCTCTGTACCCTCTTTAGTGTCAGTACTCCCTAACGACCACTCCTGGGCTTTTTTCTCTTCTCCTTCCTTTGTTAATTTCCTTCAGTCCCTGGCTTCACTACCAAGATTTTGCTGATGACTCACAGATCTTATCTCCAGGCCTTTACCTCTCTTATGAGTTCCAAAACCACTTCACTATCTTCAGAAAATGTCCACTTGCATAGACCTCAAATTAACATGTCTAAAATGGAGTTTATTCTCCTTTCTCCCATTTTTTGACAAGATTTTCCCTCATTCTGCTGCTACTCAGTTTACCCCTTCTCTTATGTTGTATCCTTGGGGTCATCTCCAGTCTTTCTGAGGAATGTCAGGTCACTGGATTCAGATGACTCTGGAGAAAAAGTGAGGCTGGTGACCTTGCACAGCCCTCCCTCACTCCAAACAAAGTCAAGTGCAAGTCATGTCATCATTCCTCTGATGGCATGGTCTTCTTTGGAAGAAAGGACAAACACAACAACCCTTGAGGTGATTGTAGATTCTTTCTCTGTCTTTAGTCTTACATCTTATTTGTCACAAAATTGTACTAATTTTGCTTCTACCACATCTTTTACTGCTTCTCCACCCCTTTTTTCTTAATGACATCTTGTTAGTAAAGATACCAATTATCATTTTCCTGGATTGTTGAGATGATCTCCTGATATGTGTTCCCAACTTTGCCTCTCCTCCACATCACAATACGATCATCAGAATAATCTTTGATATGTATGGAATATTACATAAACAGTTGATTTATTTCTCCATTCAGAAATCTTTAGTGACTTCCTTTCATCTCCCACATAATGTCCAAATTCTGTTGTTTGCCATTCAAGGCCCTTCACCATCTGATGCTACCCTGATATCAATTTACTCTTTAGGCTCTCATCAGTCTGGCCTACTGAATGTATCATCTCCCTATTTGCTTCCTTACATTTCTTCAGGTTTTTCCATATGTCTTCAATCACTTCTCAACATCTACCTCTTGGTTTATTGTATTCTTGTCCATCATTTTAAATCAAATTCAAATTCTACCTTGTCCATTAATTCTTCCTGGAAGCCCCTGTTCCCTAGTGAGTTTTCTCCCTCAGACTTCAGACAGAAGATTGTTTTATACCTCTCTAATGTATTTGTGTAATTTTGTATACTATAATTATTTGTGTTTGTGCCTTATACCCCTTATAAACTTTCAGCTTTCTAAGGGCAGGTATTGTGTACCATCAAAACATTCCATCTCCCTGAATACACAATATAATACTTGGTGACATTTTTAATAAATGTGAGCTCAACAAACAGGTGAATGAAATAATGAAGAAAGCCAAGGCTCAGAACCTGTGATAGCTTCTGAGGGGCTACAAAGAACAAGAAGTCAAATTTTAGAGTTTGTGATAGTCTCAAACTCAGGGTGTGTATTAACCCAGGAATTGGAATGTGTGATCACTTGGAGAAAAGGGTACAGTAACTGATATTCACTATTTGTGATAATCCAGAACAAAACATTGGAATAACCAAGTGGCCAAAGTATTGGATACCTTCAGGCTCAATGTATGTGATAACCCATTGCTCAGAGTATGTGATAAGCTCAGTGCCTAGGATGAGCCATTGTTCAGGGTGTGGTTTCCTTTGGACTTAGATTCTGAGATGTCTCTTGGTTCAGTGTGTTTGATAGCTCAAAACTAAGGGTGCATTTAAGCAACACTTAAAGCATGCCATGGTATGCCATGCTGGGGAAAAGTGTTTGTAAATACCCAGCATGTGTGTAATACCCCTTTCTCTAGAGACAGCTCACAATGTGGGCTTATTTTCTCAGATAGTAGGGTCTCATCATTGATTTCTAATTAAGCCCAAACATTTTTTCTCCCATGACCTTAACCTTTCTCACTTTTAGCAGGGGAACCAAGTGATCCTGGGACTGCTGAGCTTGAGGTTTCTACTGAAGAACACTGTGGCTTTCAACATCCTGTTTACCACTATGGTCTTGGTCTCTTGATGTTCCTTCCATCTTATAAAATCATCCCATTAATCTTTGTCTATTGTCTGCTCCCTCAGAGTTCCATCTAATTGTCCTCCTCAAACCTCATCCATATTCAGCCTCCTTTTTCTCAGTCTCCTCCCTATCCCTTCATCTCCCCCACCCTAACCTCACAATCATATGCCTCTTCCCCTAGGCATTTCATAGTCCTCTCTGTCCTCACTCCCTTAGATTCTTTTTTTCCCTAAGTTTCCTTTCTTGACTGTTATTCTTTCTGTCCTTATGATGTGCCTTCTGTGGGTGGAAAAGGGGAATGAATGAAAGTTTTGTCTCTGACTCCTTGACTTGAATTCTGACCTTTGCTTCTCTAGAAACCTGGGCAACAAAGTTCTGGGAACCACCATTTGGACCCTGACATGACCGTTTGAGCTCTAGAATGATCCCAGTGGCCCTAGTCACATCCATTCCCCTCCCTGAGATTCATAGTAGTCAGTCCTTAGTCTGTATACCCTGAAATCATCAAGGTATTCCTTTCTTTGGAGGTCGGGAAATGTAAGTGGGACTGGTGCAAGGGAGAGAGAGCAGATATTCATAGCCCAGTTTCCCCAGGTTTCCTTAGCTTGGGCAGTAGCAACAGTTTCCACTACTACCTTTTTCTTATATGAGGCTTATTTTGGGGGTATAACCAGCTTTCAACCTCCAGTTCATGTTCATGGGATTATGGCCATGTGGGCTGCTTGGAGTCAGTGGCAGAAGTCAAACTGTGAAGTTTGGGGACCCCTGCAGTCAGCCACATCATCTTCTAGTGCCTACCTTCTTTTATTATTTTCCTGGGGAGATCATCATCCTGCGTTCCTATGGTGGAAGAAGAAAGCACAAGGAAGGTCAAATGTAGGGAGGAACTTCCTTGTGCAAGATATCCTTGAGACCCTAAAGCTATCTATGTTTAATCCCTCTCCCCAAAATATTCCTGAGGTAAGGGGTATAACGATTTTTTAGGACACAGTCCAAAACCTAGACTTCCTCTGAGATGCAGCTGAGTCTATTCAGAATCTTCTGCAGCCTCAAAGATCAAATGTTAGGAAATAGAACGAGGGCCCAGGGAGTACACACTTCTAGAAGGAATCCAGGAGGCCCAAGGGGGTCCAGGCAGAGAGAAACCCTAGTGGAAGATAAGGACAGATGGTCAAGAATGAGCATGGATAGGACAGTCCCTCTGGCTGCAGGAGAAAATAACAAGGGAATGATTTGGGCATCTGGGAGTTGTACTTAGCCTCAAATGCCAACACTCTCTTGGAAGAAAAGGAACAAGCATTTATTAAGTGGTTACCATGTGCCAGGAACCATAGGGAGCTCTGGAGATACAGATACGAGCAAAGAAGAAAGACAGTGCCTACCTTCAAGGAGTTTACATTCTATTGGGAGAAGATAACATGAAAAAAGGAGTTAAAGGGGGGAAAGGAAAGGATGAAGACACTAAAGAACATGATTTTGAAGAACAGAAGTCAGGAACAGCCAAAGGGAGAATAAAGACTTTCCCGAGTCCCTCCGCAAAATGGAACATACAAGAGGAATTCACCAATGGGAAAAGAGGGTGGGCCCCACAGAGACATATCCCAGGCTGAAAAGATTGCAGGCACATTAGGATGTGGCCCCAGGTGCTAAGGGAAGGTAGTGCTGGGGCACGGTTTTGAAGACCAGAAACCAAGAACAGGCCCCTTGGTCACAAGTGTGAGAAAACAACAATAAAAACCCACATATGAACAAAGAAGTGTCCAGAGATTAAACTCAATAAGTAAGATAATATCAGAGGACTCTGGGTCATAAAATTGACTCATCGTCTTTCCTGAGCTGCTATCAAATAAATTAGTCGTCTGAGGCTCATGGGGGTGAAACTTGTAAAACTTGAGTATCAACCAAAAATGATGGTAAGATCATAATGAGGCATGAAGTGCTGGAAGTGACAGTGAGGGTGGGGAGTGAGATGCTGGGGATATGGAAATGCCAACCTCCTCCTTGTTCATGCTTTCTCCCTGTATTCTTAGCCTACTTCTTCCCCCTTCATCCTCTCCTCATACCATTGATTACTAAGCCCGTGCATCGAACATTCTTGGCCCAGATGAGCTGAGGCCCACATTCCATCCCCCATCAAATCCAATTTGTCTTATATACCTTCCCTGCCCAACCCTGCTTGTGGGGGAAAAATAACCCCCTGAGTATTGTAGCTTGTGGCAGCTCAGGACATGTTAGGTAGTTAGCAGAGAGGAGACAGCTTGCTAGAACCCAAAATGAGATGCTGACCTGGTGCAGGCCTTTCTTTCAGCTTACAGGGAGGGGCATCCCACAGAGCATATAAGGGCCACTCTACCAACTCTTGTTCAGTTTCTCATCTCTGAAGGAATAGTCCTAATCAGCATTTACATAGCATCTATGTGCCAGGCACTCTGCTAAGAACTTTACAAATGTTACAACCTGAGAAGTAGGTGCTATTGTTATCCCCATTTTACAGGTGAGGAAACTGAGGTAAACAAATGTCAAGTGAATTGCCCAGGGACCCTCAGGGTCTGAGGTAAGATTTGAATTCAAGAATTCCTGACTCCAGGCCCTGCCCTTTATCCATTGTACCACCTAGTTCTCCTAAGACTTGTGCTTGCTGTTTTTACCTGGGGTCAGTAAGTCCTTTATCTTGGTACTACTGTTTGAGAATGATGTCCTTAGCACCTTATTACAGGAACCTCTTGTTTTCATACCAAGACTCCAAGTATTTAGCTATGCTAGGTAACATCTTTGTTTGAAATAATTGTCAGAGTTGGCAGGATCATGTGCAATGGCTATGGAAGAGGTTCAGACAGAGCATTGGTCAGGAGGACATGACCCATCCCTTGTCTCTGAAGATAAAATGACTTCATATGACCCCTGGTATCTGATCACACAAAAACTATGGGAACTGTGAAATAAATCTCAGTTTGAGATTGAGAAGGATGCCGACTGAGCAGAGGGCATCAGTAGATGGACCCATAAAGATAGGAATCTACAGAGAATAAACAGTGGAAGAGAAACTGTCCTTGGGCTGTTCTTACTGTAATAAAGAAGCAAGAGAGGAAATAGACTGATTTTGCTAGCATATAAAGGAGGAAAGGGTGACAGGAACTTGCTCCGGCTTTCCTGTAGTCTGGGTGACCCATACTTAACCCCTCTGGAAGCTGGGCCTTCTAGAGCTGAGTTTGGGGATAGGATATAGAAGGTAAGATCTACAGATAGCGTGTGGTGGATGGGCAATCAGACAATGGTAGGGACCCTTGGAAAGTCCCATCTACAGTCCACTCTGCTGCCAAAGTGATTTTCAGGATATGCATGTCTGACTTGATCTTCCCACCTCCCAATTCAATAAACCCCAGCAGCTCCTTATTAGCCTTCAGGACAAAATATAAAATGTTCCTTTTAGCATTTAAAACCCTTGAAAACCTAACCACTTCATATCTTTCCAGTCTTTTTATCTTTACTCCCCTAAGTGTATTCTATTGACCAGAGTCAATGGACTTCATATTCTTCACCTCACTTCCCTACTCCATGTCCTTTCACCAATTGTCCTCTATTTCTGGAATACTGTCTTTCCTCACATTTACCTCTTGTCTTCCTTGGCCTTTTTTGAGACTCACCTCAAATCCCACCTGCTTCAATAGGTCTTTTTCTGTCCTCCCTAACCCCTCTTTCATTAGTAAATGTCTTCTTTGTGAAATTGCTTTCCACTTACATGGCATATAGCAAAGTTGTTTGCATGTTGTCTTCTCCTTTAGAATGTGAGCTTCTTGAAGGCAGGTACTGTGTTTTGGCTTTTCCATGTATCCTTGGTGTTTAGTACAGTCCCAGGCATATAGTCAACGTTAATAAGTTTTTTTTTTTTAAACTTTTTGATTGACTGAATGAAAACTCCCCACAAGCCCTCTGGTTTGGAGGACTAGGTATTCAGTTTTGAAATTTGGGTGCAGACCTTTCACAATTCCTTTCCCTTAAGGGAAGAAGCCCATGTAGCTGTCATCACTAATCTAACCTATAGGGTGGGGTAGGTACTATGAGAGTCAAAGTCAGTGCAATATTCTTTCAAGGAACTGGGTCAGTTACAAACCACATTCCTTCCATGGTCTTGGGATATACTTTGCAAATGGCTGCTTTCGGCACTGGATAATGGTATTTGTTAAGTTAGCCTTCCTAACAGTAAGTTGAAGCACCTGAAAGTCCTGATCACTAAGCCCTTGATGCTATTTTAAAGTTCAGCTAATTACCTAAGTAGAGCCTCAGCAAGGGGATATATTCTGCTCCAGTGGGTAGATAGGTCATTCTAGTTACAATGGCTCCCAAAGTGGGACTTTCTCTGGGAATTTAAACCAGGCCAGTGAAGTGATCTCCTGATGAATGCTGCCACTCAAAAGAATTTCTGAAAGCAACCAAACAATCCCAGGTGGACTCCTTGGCATATCTGAAATGACTTTGGGCCTCCTTTCCAGGGGTTCCATCTGCCCTTACTCATGGCCACCGTTGGAGAGATTTAGTACTTGGTGCTTGTGAATCTAAGGAACTTAGCTCAGGGGGATTTAGGGTATCAGGACCTAAAGATTGCATGATATGAGGCAAAAGGACCCTCTGGCAAGCCATGAATGTCCTATGGGAACTATAGATTTGGCTATTAAAATGTGAGGCTCCTTTGGAGCAGCTAGGTGGAGCAGTGGACACAACTCAGGGCCCAGAGGCAGAAGGAACTGAGCTCAAATTTGACTTCATGGGTTTGTCAAGAGGATCAAATGAGATAATACTGGTAAAGCACTAAGCACAGTTCCTGGCACAAAAAAGACCCTTAATAAGTGCTTGCTGCCTTCCTTCCTGAGAAAGAAATGAATGGCAAGACATTCAGCACCTTGGTGTGGAGGTTCTCATGGTTTAGGGCAGGAGGAAAGGAGGCCCAAGTACTCCCACCCCTTGTAAGTGCAAACAAGGTGGGATTTTTGTTGTTTTCCTTTCTGGAGTTCAGTTTCCTAGACTCATGCTAAATTGTAAACATCTGAAGGATCAATCTTCTTTGAGCCCTGGTAATTCACAACTGTACCAAGTGATGTAGGTTATGATGCATTCTGGCTCTGGGCCTATTAGCTGAAAACTATATATAGGGAGGTAGGTATTTTATGTCAGGGTTCACTCATGGGAAGAATGGCTTTTATTGTGTGATTTGGCCAGATCTGGGTAGCCATTGTTATGGAGCCACCAGGCTATGTGAACCCAGATGCTGGTGCTCCCTAATCTAGAGATTATGTATCTATTACTTTGTTTAGACAGTTGGAGCCCTATTGATTGGATATCTCTGCTAATTTCTCTATGTTTCTTTGCTTTTGTTTTCTTCACATTCAGGGTGCTCACCTTTCCCCTGAACTAGTGAATGACTTATATATGTTTAATTAAAGTAAGGTTATTGATCTTTTTGAAGTTGTCTTTCCTTTAGAAAAGCAGATCAAAGAACCTGTGTGAGCAGGCCATCCTGGGTATGCTAGGGTCCTTTCTAATACACTCCATTCTACCCATCCTTTTTAATACAGACTTAAAGAACTTGAGGGTAGAGGCAATGTCTCCCAATTTGGCAAGTCTTTGGCTCTACCCATCCTGTCAGGCGGTCTTATGATAGGGTTGTTGTAAAATAGGATGTGAGCATATAAAACAAATGTGTCCTGGACTATTGGATACAGGATCACAGAATACAATTATTCAGGGAGATCTGATCCAAGCAATGGGGGAAGTACATGGTGAATTGGGAACGGATTCTCCTACAACTATGATGATTTGGAAGAGTGAACATCTTGGGAGCCATACCCAGGATTCACATGATGGTTGGACACTGGGCATTTAGCTAAAACCTGGCAGTGGTTGACCACCAACCTTAATTGATTATTGCATCATTCTCATCATCATCATCATCATTTAGTGTTTCAAGACTTGCAAAAAATATTTTAGGATTATATTATTTCATATGATTCCCACATACATTATTTCACATGATCCCCTTGCCAACCCTGTGAGGTAAGTGCTATTATAATTTCCATTTTACAGATAAGGGAATAATCAGAGAAAGGTTAGGTGATTTCCCTAGGGTCATACACCTAGTAAGTGTCTAAGACAGGATTAGAACTTAGATTTTACTAGCTCCAAGTCTAACATTCCATCCCCTGTGCCTCATAAATGCTAGACAATCTAAATTGGAGACTGTCCTTGTTAAGGTGATAGGCATCAAACCCCAAGTGATCTAGACATTAGGATGTAGGCAAGAAAAACTAGATCTGCAGATTCCTGCTCAAGTCACCAGTACAAAACAGTACTGTCTTGAGAAATGGAAATCTCTGCATTGGTTGATGAGATGAAATAAGCTAGAATCCTAGTACACATTTATTCTTTTAACAACCTCCAGTGTAAGTAGGTAGCTTGCAGTATCTCACTACAGAACTAAGCAGGTTGGTGCCTCTAATTTCTGGATTTCTGGAGCAGTCTTTATCTCGAGAGGATATATCTTAAATTTTTAGATAATGATATGTGGTCATTGACCGAGCTAATATTTTCTTGTTTTTTTTCTGGACAAATCCTTGCAATAAGGGGAGAAATATATCTGAAATTGCTACATGAGTTACTCTACCTGTGAAAGCCACCAGGGGATGCTCTAATACTGAATAAGAACAGCTCTTTTTCATTATCATATGGACCAGTCATTCCTAGTAGTATCCATGTCTCTCCCAACAGTTTCTTCTTATTGCCTTCCCAGATTTATAGCTAACCTATTAACATGCTTGAATTTCCATCATTTTCATAATTTATTTATACTGCATCTTATTTGGTGATTGGTCTATTTTTCAGTCCTTAGCATGAACCCAATTAAGAGTATTTTATCTACATCTAGGTTAAATATGTTTACTAAAACAAATAAAAAGTGATGCTATATAGTTTAAGACAGAGATTCTAAAGGGCAGCCCCAAGTGAATTCCATTTCCCCTTCTCTACTCTGCCTTTTTCTCTGTCTCTCTCCATTATCAGGCATAATCAAGCTAAAAGACCATAGTGATAGGTGGTTTCTTAGCTCACTGCATTCACCTCCCTACACCTCCTGATCCTGTGATCTGTGCAAGCTCCTCGAACCTACTAGTGAAGCCACTGCCTGATGATGATATGGCCTAGTTGGCTTCCTTTTAATCACTAATATGGCCACTGACAGTTTAGATCACTGGAAGTGTGAGAAAATAAAGACCCCAAAGAGAGAGATGCCTCATTCCACTAGAATTCCCACTAGAGCTTGAGACTTCTCTAGACCCTACAAGAAAGGCTCTTTATGTTAGTTTTCCTTGTGGCTATTCAGGTCCATACTTTTGTGTCCCTTTGGGGCTTAACAGTTCATGCAGCACAGATCTTCACAGTAGGAAGCTGTTGTAGCATGTGCTTTACAAGCATAGTAAATAGCCTTAAAGGCATGAGAATGTGAACTCACTATGCATGTTCTAGGCAGAGAGCTGTGTAGTTTGGCTAGAATGTAGCATATGAATTGGGAAGTAATATAAGACAAGGTTGGACAGGGAGAAAGGGGAAAATAATATCAGATTGTGGATGGTCTTGAATGTTAAGTGGAGTAGTTCGAATAGTACTCAGCAGGCAACTAGAAGTCACTGAATATTTTTGAATGGAAAGGTGACATTACCAGGTCTATCCCCAAAGATTATCCTGACAGTCATAGGGTAGATTAGAAGAGAGGTGGAAAGATTATTGCAACAGTTTTAGTCATTGGGAATAACCATGTAAGTTAGGATGTTGACAGTCTGTGTGGAACAGAAGAAAAGGGTATGAGAGATACTGTGTAAATTGACAGGATTTGGTAACTAACTACTCAAATATGAGGAATGAAAGAGAGGGAAGAGTTAATGATATCTCCAAGGTTACAAACTTGAAAGGCTCAATAAGGACCAGATTCAGGAAGAAGGGTTATGAATTCCATTTTGGACATAAGGAAGATATCAGGCAATGGTATGTAGCATAGAAGGGACAGAGGAGAGGGTGGAGGTGGGAAGATCTGTTAAGAGGTTATTTCAATAGTCCATGGAGATAGCAGTGATGATTGAATTCAATTCAGTTCAACAAATGAGTGTTAAGCACTTTTTTGGGTACTGAATATATGATTTCTTAAGTACTTTGCCAATGAACTGTCATAGGCAGACACAAAGTATGAAAAAACCCCCAATGATTCTGTCCTCAAGGAGTTTTCATTCTACTGAGTTGGTACTGTAGTGATGGAAGTGGAAATATAAAATGGGGCATCATGAGAGATGCTATGGAGGTAGAATTCATAAGGATTTGACAAATGATAGGATATAAGTAATGTGGGAGACAAGAGGGTCAAAGACAACAGTAAAGTATCAAGCATGGGAAACTAGATGAATGGTGGTGTCACAGAACACTGGGAATATTATTGTAACAGTAAAGTCAAATAGATAGGCAGGTATTGATCCAACAGATTTCCCCTTTATTAATTCTCACATTATTACTATACAATCATTCACAATGTTTGAGGAATCACAATGACAGAGTCAAGGGGCCCAGGGCATTAGCAACATCAGCAAAGATAGTATCTGAGCCATAACAGGAACAATCAAATTTGTGCAAACTTGGGGTGGAGTGAGAAAGGTTGACTGACCCCTTCACTCTCCTCTGTCCTTCCTGTGGGGCTCCAATAAAGGCTCAAATCTAGCTAGTTTGAGGCACAGTCCATCATTCCCTGACTTCTCTGCATAAATCAAGGACTGGGATGAGGAGGGCCCAAGATTGAAAATAAATAGACTATTTCTTTCCTTCCACCACGAGGGCAGGAGCATTCATTGTAAACAATGCAGATTAACTAGGCTACAAGAGTATTATCCTTCACAGCTGTCCTTAGTTCTCTCTTCCCTAAGACAGAGGGTCTGAAGTTGAAGCTCATAGCCACTGTCAGATGCAGCCCAAACCTGGCCTAATAGCTCAAGAATTCCTAATATACAAGGCACCAGAGACTTCTTCCACCATAGGCTAGGGCCAAGAGAAAATGAGGAACTCCTATGAGGAAACAAGAGACAAAATTATTGAAGGCACTTGATTTCTGATATCCAAACCTAGCCTTCCTCTCAGTTTACTAGGGAGAGTAGGGTGGCTGAGATAGCTCATACCTCCTCCCCCACAATTATCATATCTGAGGAAGCTGGAGGGTGAAAGTTGGACAAGATTTGGTGCTGGCCCTGAGCTGGAGTTGTGGGGACAGGGATCCTTCTTGTGCTGGGCCCACATGGAGCTATATCAAGATGGGAGGAAGAGGTGGATGGAGTGGAGGTGTTCTTAAAGGGAGGAGACAGAGCCTCTGCCATCACCCCACATCTAAGGTCAGGAAAGAGCCTACAAAGAAGGTAGAAGAGTGGTTAGAGAGGTAAGTAGTCAACTATGTGAAGCCATGAAACCAAGGGAAGAGAGAATATCCAGAATATCCAGCAGAGAGAATTCAGAATATCCAGAAGGAAGGAGTACTCAGGTGGTCAGCAGTGAGTGGCTAAAGCTAGAGTCTTAAAGAAAAGGCCACTCAATTTGCTAGTTAGGAAATTTTGGTGGCCTTGGAAATAGACGGGCTTCAGCAGAGTGATAGGCAGAGAAGCTAAATTTTAAGGAATTGAGGAGAGAGAATTGGTGAAAAGGGCCTGGAAAAATCAAGCATAAAATTTTCAAGAAATTTGGAAAGGATGACACATGAGACAATAACAGAATGGGGGAGAAGAGTCAAGGGAAACTTTTAGGGGGATTGGAGACACATGAGCATGTTTATGGACAGATAGCAAGAAGCCAACAGAAAGAGACTAAAGATGCATGAAAAAGAGGGAGGGATGATTCCTGAAGCAAAAACCTAGAAGAGGATGGAAAAAATGGAGACAAAGGCTTAGATGCAGGAACTTGAGAAGCAGCATCATTACTTTGTCACTAGAAGGAAGGAGGAGAGAGTAGGTCATGATTCTGAAAAATGTCAGGGAGTAGAAAAATTAATGTTACTCCAGCCAATCATCCAATCAATTCTTAAATAGTTATTCCTAAATGACAGTAAGAATTTCTGAAGCTAAAAGCTACTTCTTCACTGTGCAACTTACTGATCACTTAAGAATTGGAGTTTGTTTTTTTTTGTCATAATCACTGTTCACATGTCTGTAACAGCACTGACAGACTAGGGCCTAATCTGCTCAGACCAATGGTGAACAAGTATTTATTAAATACCTACTATGTGTCAGGAACTATGCTAGACACTAGGCAAAGATAAAAATGCAACTATGCCTGCACTCTAGAAATCTATGGGGAGGGGATGGGGAGCAGAATTTGCAACATGTACATGAATATGCCTTAAAAACAAAGTAAAAATTTTTGGGGGTGGCCTCAATCTTCTTCATGAAGTAGGAAACTAAACAATTAGCTTCAAGTCAGGGGTTGGGCTTGAAGTCAGGGTAAGAGGAGATGTATAAAGCTTTGGTATACTTGTGAGGAATGAGATCAAACATTGATTAGAGAGAATTATAGACTGCAAAGTGTGGAAATGTTTTGTTTTATTTTTTGTTTTGGGTCAAGACCTAAAATTTCCTTGGTGTATAGGGAACTTTGTGAAGACTTACCCCTCCACTGATGCAGATCTCAAACTGCTGGGCAATTTAAGAGTTGCCCAAGACAATGACAGGATAGTTGCTGGGAGTTATGTTGCCAGGACTTGTTCCAGGCAGGATAAGGACCTTGAGTTCTACTTGCTATTCACTCACTAGGCAACATTATCTGTTTACCTTGGGCATCACTTAACTTCACTCTGCCTCAGGTTCTTCACCCGTAAAATGGATGGGTTGGACCAGATGGCCTCTGGGGTCCCTTTTAGCTCTAATAATAGCAATAATAGCAAACGGTGACATAGGGTTTTGAGGATTTCAATTCTTTTGGGAGATAGGTGTTATTATCATCCTCACTTTACAGGAGGAAACTGAAACAGACAAAAGTGACTTGTCTAGAGTCACAAAGCTAGTAAGTGCCTGAGGCTGAATCTGAACACAAGTTTTCCTGACTACAGGTCCAAGTTCCTGCACCAGTTGGCTGCTCTAAATTTCTGAGCCTAGCATTCTGTGAACCATTACAGCTCACTTATTCCACTGTGACTGCCTCAGAGAACAATGAGCTCTCCCTCCTCTCCATGCCTAACATAGTCTGGACGTGTCATCTGGAACATGGGTACCTGAGAATCCACAACAGCCATTGGGCCTGTGGTAATAATAGTCCCTTTCTGGACCCTGCACAGATGTAGTGCCCCAAAATTTGGTTTCCTCAGGGTCTTGGAATGCAGAGAAAGAGAATGGCTGAAATGCAGGTGAAGCAAGGACATCTAAGAAGGAAAATGCTAGAACTACCTTCTAATCTATGCTGAGTTAGACTGCATAGTTATGGTGTTCACCTCAAGATGCTGAGCTATGTCCCAAGCACCCCCATACTTCAGGACACTTGCTGCCAACCCCACATGAAAACTAAAGGTGATTTTTTTGAATGCCAGTAGGGCTACAAATTGGCCCTGCAGTCACAGTTATTCTGTGTTAACTCCTTTCTCCTGCCCAGAATTGCATCTGTCTGCCTCATGCTCCACCCCCTGCTAACCACCACAGCTTGGGGAATGGGCAGACCCCACTAACCTCAGCTACCTTCTTAAAAACACTTCCTTCTCGGCAGAGCTCATATCTATGCAGACATCACTCACCCTGGACCACAGTTGTTGGTGCCATTCTGTCTAGAGAATCCTGCCAGGCTCAGCAGCATGTCTGCCAGGACCCTCACCACTCTTGCCAGGATCTACTCTTTGGGGCTGCTCCTCTCCATTCTCCCAGGTATATGTCCCATCCACACTGCTTCTCTCCTCTTCCTTACCCTCTTTGTGGGTCTGAGGCTCTAATCAGCTTCTGGATACCTCTATCCTTATGTCCTCTCCATTATCTCTTCATTGATCATAGGGGCCTTGAAATGTAGCTTCTCCTAGTTGCTTGGCCTCTTCTCCCTGGCAACTTGAGTTGGGACTGGGATCTCTAATTAACAGCCAGATGTCTCTGCCATGGCCCCTAAACTCGCCTTCCTGCAAAGGCTTTGTATAGGTCTTAATCTCCTTGTTATGTCCTCTACAGGTTCCTGGGCCCAGGTGCGGCTAGTGGAGACAGGAGGCAAGGTGACACAAGAGGGCCAGTCTATTACCCTGACCTGCAGGGCCTCTGGCTTTAACTTCAAGGAGTATGCCATGTCTTGGCACTGGAGCCGAACTGCAAGCCACAGGGAGCTTGTGGCCAGCATCAGTGCGCAAACTGGCAATAAAAAAGAGTACAGCTCCAGAATTCAGGGCAGGGCTTCCATCAACAGGGACAATGGGGCCCAAACTGTCTCCCTGACCTTGCACCGGTTACGAAAGGAGGATTCAGGCAAATACTACTGTGCCAGACTCACTCACTCTGCTAAGGCCCAGACAGAGGTCTGGACATAAACCTGGGATTAGAGCCCCAGATGCTGCTACTCCCAGATGCTGTGTTGTGTTGTGTTGTATTGTGCTGTGCTGTGCTGTGGTATGTCTGTGTGTGATTGTGTGTGTGTGTGTGTGTGTGTGTGTGTGTGTGTGTGTGGTATAGAGAAGAGAAGAAATAGATTATATGGGTGTAGCAAAGTAAGATGCACGACTTTTCTCCCAGACTTCACTGTTCATCCACACTCTTATGATTCGAGTCATTGCTGTAGTCTTAGCTCATGGCCCCATCCACCCTTCCTCAGGGTGTCAGATAGCCACACTTTCTGGGGCCAGGACTCCAGTAAGGATTCCTGTGAAAACAATCAATGACTGGGAACAGGTAGAATTCAGACTGAAGTTCTGCTGTTACAGCATCTCCTCTGTGTCATGTACCTGGTCCTGGATTGGTTCAATTGTGGGGACAAGTTAGAAGAGACAAGCCCAGACTCCATTCTGGGGGACCCTCACAGCCTGAGGAGGCAGAAGAACTAACCATCTCTGCCCCTGGGTAGCTCAAATTTTAGCTTGAAAGAACCCAGTAAGGATTGATTGGTTCCTGTGCTCAGAAACCTTTCCTACACTATTCCTTGTGAGGTAGGAGGTACAAATATAAAGTATATGTCCGTTTAACAGATAAGGTAACTGGTTCACATGAGGGAAAATGTCTACCTGGAGTTACTAAGAGGATTCCTTAAACCTTCTGCTTGCAGGCCTTCTGTCTCTTCCTCTATATCTGGGGTCTCTTAGACCAGCTCTACATAATGCATTGATCCTTTGCTGGTCTGTAAGATCTCATAAATTCTCCTTTTCAAGTTCTTTCAACCTCTAATTTGGATCTGGTAATGGGAAAGGCTCGGAAGGCTATAAGGGATGCAGACTTCTTTAAACATGTGTTATAATCTTGTCACCATCAAGTCCTTTTGGACCCTCTGTGCTTCAGACATTGGACAGTTCTGCAGTCCCGCATACTGTTTAAGACTCAGATAAAGGGACATATGCATAGCAAGAAGGAGCACAAGGAGAGAAGCCAAGGGACACTTGACCACTGTAGATGTGCTTCTTCAGGGCAATGAGGTCCCACAAGGCTCTTCTGTACACCTTCTATCCCTCTGCCAAGGACTGTCCCATTCTGCACATGCCATATGATTAGGGCCAACCATTAAATAGCATCAATGAAGACTGCTTCTTCCAGTCTTCCTGTTAGCTTCAGGAAGCAGTGATGTGGAAGAGAGTTTGTCTATTGGTACCAAATATTGCCTTTTTGACCCCACAGCCCAGATCTATTGTCTTCCTTGCTGTACTACCTACAATCTATGGACCAAGAATTTCAAAGAAGTCCCTTGGGATGGTGGGAGGGAAGAGGAAAGGACATTACATCTGATCCTTGAAGGATGGAAAGGGATAAAGAGAGATTAAATGGGAATTGAGACAAAAACAGAGGAAAGTCACCAAAACAACTCCCCCAAGGTCTAGATTATTCACTTTACTCACTGCTCACAAATCTGCAGCAGCAGCTATAGGATAAGTACTAAGCTCCACAGGTCAGCATTGAAAAGTCCTCTAGATTTTCCCTCTCTTGCCTTCTTACTCATAGTTCTCCTCTCCAAACTCTCAGATCCAGTCCAATGGGATACTTCACTATCCCCCAAACCGATTTGTGGATGTTCTCATAGCTCTTCTCCTACTTAAGATGCCTTCCAAACTGCTGTATCCCTCCACCCATTTACCATCGAATCTTCAAGACTCAACTTGTCTCATTTACTCTGGCAGGTCTGTACTGACCACTTCAGCCTAAGCTGGCTGTTCCTGTCTCTAAACTCATAGTCATCTTTTCAGCGGCGCTCTCCTCTCTATATTCTATACTACTTCCTTATACCTATTTCATTCTGAAGAAGAAATTATCTAGTGTAAGCTGACCATAGAACTCTGGGATTGAAATTTGTCGTCTCATGATGACCAGAGACTCAGCAACAGCATGGAGGGGAACAACGAGGACCTTGTATAAAGGGATATTATTTAGCATTCCATTCCCACATTCTCTGTATTTCCAAGATCTTCACCTTAGTCTAGGTTAACATGATTAACCTGGATTATTGTAATATAATCCTGTCTGGTTTCCCTGCCTCAGATTTCTTTCATGCCAATCCATCCAACACATAGCATGACTTTTCCCTCATCTGATCCCCTTCCTCTGTCTTCATGCCCTCTTAAGGCCCTCATCTGTATCTACCTTGTATTTTGGTTTTATTTAGTCTTATTTTAGTCTCTCTCTTATTCCCTCAAATGAGATCCTGGAGGGCAGGAAACAAATCTCATTCATGTTTGCATTTTTCCCAGTTCCTAACACCTGGGGTTCTGCAAATAATAACATAGTCAATGTTTGTAGCACTGAAAAAAATGAATTTAGAATTAGGATAAGATCATACTGTAGATGGCTTTGAATGTTAGACTAAGGAGTTTGGGTTTTATCTTATAGGCAATATGATGTCATTGAAAGGTTCTGAGTAGTGAAATGATGTGGTCACAGCTTTCTTGGCTTCCTTCAAGGCTAAGAACAGATACCACCTCCCATGGGAAGATTCATTTCGGGATCTCTCTCACTGTCAGTGTTCTGTCCTTTCTCAAATCAGTTTTTAAAGTATGTTTATTCAATATTTTATTTCCTCACAATTATAAGTAAAAATTTTTGATATTTGCTTTTTAAAATATTGATTTCTAAATTCTTTCCTTCCTTCCCTTCTCCCCCCCATTTAGAAGATGAGCAATTTAGTATAGGTTATATTTGCAGTCATGACAAACATTGCCATATCAGTCATGTTGTGAAAGAAAACACAGCTTAAAAAAACCAAGAAAAATCAACAAAGTAAAAAAGTATACTTCATTCTGCATTCAGACTTGACCAGTTGTTCCTCTGGAGATGGATAACATTTTTAATCATATGTCCTTTATAATTGTCTTGGATCATTGTGTTGCTGAGAATAAATAAGTTATCCACAGTTGATCATTCTACAATATTGCTGTTATTGTGTACAAGGTTCTCCTGGTTCTGCTCATTTCACTTTGCATCAGTTCATTTAATTTTTGGCTTTTCTGGGAACATTCTGGTCATCCTTTCCTATAGTACAATGGTATTCTGGCACAATTATAGACCACAGCTTTTTCAAACATTCTCCAATTGATGGGCAACCCCTCAATTTCCAATACTTTGCTACCACAGAAAGGTGTTATACATATTTTTCTACATATGTGTTCTTTTTCTTTTTAAAAAATCTCTTTGGCATACAGACCTAGTAGTGGTATTGCTAGGTAAAAGGATATTCATGGATTTTATAGCCTAGTGGGCATAGCTCTAAATTGTTTTCCAGAATGATTGAATCAGTTTACAATTCCACCAATTCATTAGTGTCTCACTTTTTCCACATCCTCTTCAACATTTATAATTTTCCTTTTCTGTCATATTAGCCAATCTGATAGGTGTGGGAGCGGTATCTCAGAGTTGTTTCAATTTGCATTTCTCTAATCAAGAGTGATTTAGAGAATTTTGTCCTAGGACTATAGATCACTTTGATTACTTCATCTGAAAGTTTCCTGTTGGTATCCTTTGATCATTTATATGTTGGCGATTCCTCTTGTTTTTGTAAATTTGACTCTTCTGTATGCATTTGAGAAGGGAGACTTTCATCTCCCTTCTCAAATTAATTTTGATTCACTCATTTGCATACCTGTTTTATCTTATTTCAGTTCAATAAGCAAGCGTTTTTTGAATATCTTCTATGTTCAAGATACAGTAAGTAGTCACAAAAGCAAAAATGAAAAACAGATTCTGTCCGCAAGAAGCTTCCATGCTATAGGAGAATACAACTTTTATACATAAAAGTCATTTTAAGATAACCAAAGGAAGAAGAGAGCATTAACCATGAGGGGGATCAGGAAAAGCTTCCCCATAGGACATGAACTGATCTTTGAAAGAAGGTAAGGTTTGTATGAGGTAGAGGTGAGGATGAAGAACATTGCAGGCATAGTGAAGAGTTCAGTTAAGGCCATCATTGTGAGAAATAAAACACTGAAATCAGAGATCAGCAAATAGGTCATTTTAGTTAGAATGAAGAATGCATGAAGGAGAATAAGGTGAGACAAGTCTAGAAAGGTAGAATAGAGCAATATAGTGGAGAGATT
The DNA here is from genome assembly GCF_028372415.1 of Notamacropus eugenii. NCBI lineage: Eukaryota > Metazoa > Chordata > Mammalia > Diprotodontia > Macropodidae > Notamacropus > Notamacropus eugenii. The sequence goes on from NC_092875.1 coordinate 81,909,988, forward strand.
TAAATGCCAATGTGAGAAATTGGTATTTTATTTTAAAGCCAATGGGGAGAGTTGGATGTGGTGGTATACACTTACACTCCCTGCTACTGGAAGGACTCAGGCTGATGGATGAATTGAGCCCAGTTCTGGAATTAAATTATTAATTACACCGTGTCAAGCTGATAAGATGTCATTACCTTAAGTCTGGCATCAATATGGTGAGCCCTTGAAGTGGAGGCAGTGCCAGGCTACCTGGCCCAGTCAGAAATGGAACTGGTCAAGGCTTCCCTGTCAATTAGTTGTGGACTCAGACCTGTGACTAGCCATTGAACTTCCAGTCTGGGTAAGAGAGGGAGACCCAGTTTCAAGAAATAAAAGTAAAGGTCAAAGAGAGTCACTGAAGCTACTTGAGTTGGTCAGAAAATTGGTCAGCCCTGTCCTTTAGGAAGATTAGTTTGGCTGCTGGGTGGAACACAGATTGAAGAGGAGAAATCAGAAGCAGATAAACAAATTAAGAAGCTATGGCAACAGTTCAGGTAATAAGGTCTGAGCTGGGACAATGGTAGTCTGCTTGCATGCAGAGAAAGAGACAGAGGAGAGATGTTGTAGGGGTAGAATCAATAAGACATGGTCATTGATTACATATGAGGGATGAGGGAAAAGGAAAGGTCAGGGATGATTGAGGCAGTTATGGAGCAAAGGAGATAGAGTAATGCACTTGGAGACAAGAAGACCTAAGTTCAAATTCTGAATTTATTAAACACATATTAGCTGTGTGACCCTAGGCAAGTCACTTAATAAAGATAGCACCTGTCTCCAAAGATTGCTTTTCTCTATTTATTTTTTATTCAGTATTTCATTCTTTTGCCAGTTACATTTACAATTTTAAGAAACCTAATTATTTGATTAATTAATTTTTAGTTTTCACCATTCACTTTCATAAGATTTGAGTTTAAATTTTCTGCCCTTCTTCTCCTCACCTCTCCCCATGACGGCATAAAATCTGATATGGGCTCTACACAAGCATTCATAATAAACATATTTTCACATTATTCGTATTATAAAGAAGTATTGAAACCAATGGGAAGGAACTACAAGAAAGAAGAAACAAACAAACAAACAAAGGGGTTTGGAAAATACTGTGCTTCGATCTGTATTCAGACTCCACAGTTCTTTTTCTCGGTGTGGATAGCATTTTCCATCAGGAGTCTTTTCAAGTTGTCTTAGATCCTTGCATTGTTGAGAAGAGCTAAGTCTACAAAAGTTAGTCATTATACAAAGTTGCTATTACTGTGTATAATGTTCTCCTGATTATGCTCACTTCACTCAGCATCACTCCATCTGTATTTTTTCAAGTTTTTCTGAAGTCTATCTGCTCATTTTTTCTTATGGAACAATAATATTTCATTATATTTATATACCACAACTTATTCAGCCTTGCCCAACTGATAGGCATCCCCTCGATTTCCAAATTCTTGGTTACCACCAAAAGAGCTGCTATAATATTTTTGTACGTGTGAATCCTTTTCTCATTTTTATAATCTCTTTGAGATATAAGCTAGAAGTGGTATTGCTGGGTCAAAGAGTATACACATTTTTATAGCCCTTTGGGCATAGTTCCTAATTGTTCTCCAGAATGGTTGGATCAGTTCACAACTTCACCAGCAATACATTAGTGCTCTGATTTTCCCACATCTTTTCCAACACATCATTTTCCTGTTTTGTCATGTTGACCAATCTGATAGGTATGATGTGGTACCTCATACTTGTTTTGATTTGCATTTCTCTAATCAATAGTGGTTGAGAGCATTTTTTCTATGACTATAGATAACTTTAATTTCTTCATTTGAAAACTGCCTGTTCATATCCTTTACTCATTTTATCAATTGGGGAATGGCTATACAAACAATTTTTAACATTAATTTTTTAAAACTTTCAGTTTTAAATTCTCTCCCCTACCACTTTATCTCCCTCTCTCATTGAGAAGGCAAACAATTCTATTCAGCTCTGGTCTTTTCATCAAGAATACTTGAAAGTCCTCTACTTCATTGAATGTCTGTTCCCCCTGCAGAAGGATTATGCTTAATTTTGCTGGGTATGTGATTCTTGGTTGTAATTTGATCATTTGTCCACCAGAATTTCATATTTCAATCTTTCTTATCCTTTGGTGTAGAAGCTGTTAAATCTTGTGTATTCTGATTGTGGCTCCATGATATCTGAATTGTTTCTTTCTGGATGCTTGTAATATTTTCTCCCTGATGTGAGAGCTCTGGCATTTGGCTATAATCTTTCTGGGAGTTTTCATTTTGGGATCTCTTTCAGGAAGTGATCAGTGCATTCTTCCTATTTCTGTTCCACTATAGTTATGGAACATTAAGGCAGTTCTCCTTGATAATTTCTTGAAAGTTATTTGAATAATTTTAAAATTAAATCTCCTGGATCTATTTCCAGGTCAGTTGCTTTTTCCAATGGTATATTTCACATTGTCTTATCTTTTATTCTTTTTGTTTTGTTTTATTATTTCTTGACTTCTCATAAACTCATTAGCATTCTTTTGCTGAAATCTAACTTTCAAGGAATTATTTTATTCATTGGACTTTTTCAACTCCTTTTCCATTGGGCCAGTTGTACTTATTAAGGCATTCTTCTCCTGTTGGCTTTTTAGACTTCTTTTACCATTTAGCCTAATCTGTTTTTTAAGGTGGTATTTTCTTCAGTACTTTTTGTGTCTCCTCTGCTAAGCCATTTACTCTTTTTTCATGATTTTCTTGCATCACTCTCATTTATGTTCTCAATTTTCCCTTTACCTCTCTTAATTTAAAAAATCCCTTTAAAGCTCTTCCACCACCTGAAACCATGTCGTATTTTTACTGGAGGTTTTAAATATAGGAGCTTTTACTTTGTTACCTTCTTCTGGGTGTTTTGATATTCATTGTCACCATGACAACTTCCCATGGTCAGAATTTTTTTTGTTGTTGTTTGCTCATTTTTCTAGCTTATTACTTGATTTTATGTTTTTGTTAATGTAGAGCTCTTCCAGGGTGGTGGGCACACTGTCCCAAGTTTCAGGTATTTTGTGTAGCTGTTTTCAGATACTTATAGGGACTTATAAGTTTTCAGTTCTTCCAAAGTGATATGATCTAAGGAGAAGTGTTTGCTGCTCTCTTGAATTGTATACTGATTCGGACGCATCCAAAAACACTCTTTTCTGCCCTGAAACTGTGAGAAGAGTCCCTGTTCCACTGTGGCCACAAATTCTGGTGTGCTAGTGATCCTTCTTGCCCTGGGACTGCCACCCTTGACCCAGATCTGAGTATGAGAAAAGCGAGAGTCTTGCCCACAGTTCCAGCAAAGAGACCCCTGTAAATCTGCTGACCAGATGTTTGACTCCCTGTGTTGTCTGTGGGTTGAGAGCTCTGGAAGTAGCCACTGTTGTTGCTGATTCAGTGGCTCCTTAGACCTGTTCCTGATTGCTGGCTTGACCTGCGTTGCACTATGCTCCACTCTCACCCATTCTGATGTTCCTTTCCTGCTGACCTTCTAAGTTGTCTTTGGAGTCTGTTGGCTTAGACATCTGGAAACTTCTATTGCCGCCAGTGATTCAGTCATCTTGAGGCCTGTTCCTTGTTTGTAAGGGTGTGGTTTGCACTGGAATGACCTGCATTGGACTGAACTGCTCTCTCACTCTGGTGCAGTGACATTTTCTGCTGATCTTCTAAGTTGTCTTAGGCTGGAAAATTGTGTCAATCCATCTTTTTGTGCATTCTGCTGTTCTAGAATTTGTTTAGAGATGTTATTAAAAGGTATTTGGAGAGATTTGAGGGAGAGTTCAGGTGAGTCCCTGCCTTTACTCCAGTATCTTGGTTCCACCTTTCCCCAAGGGCTATTTTGAGTATCAACTAAGAAAACATTTGTGAAATGCTTTGCAAGACCTAACATTGAGGCTAGCTACTATTATTACTATTATCTCTGTTGGGTTTCCTGCATCTTCTATTAATGTACTAACATAGTACTGTTAAAAGAAGACTGCATTAGCATCCAGGGGATGTTGTAGACTAGGTCATGTCAACAAGTAATTGAGCATTGACTATGTGCTAAGTACTATGAAAAACACTGGAGATACAAAGAAAGCAAAAACAGACCCTACCTTCAAGGAGTTCTCATTCTAATGGGGAAGGCAAGTATATAATACAACATGTCTCTATCTACTCGTTGAAAATGGGAAATAAACTCAGAAGAAAGGCACTAGCTGCTAAGGGTGGAGTAGTGTGATTTGGTGAAGGAAAAGGCATCTTGAAGAAGGTGATGTGACTCAGTCTAGCCTGGTAGTTTAGGTGAAAGATTAGAAAGAAATGAGAACCATTCATAGAACATCTTGCAGTTACCAAAAGGTTTGTTTCACCAGAGCATGGGAAATATATTCTGTAAGGATGTAGCACTGATTCAGTTGGGACCAACTCAGCCATGCTAATGTGACAGTTAGGTTTGAGGGAGATGCTCCTGACATCTTATGACTAGGTTTTTGTACCTTGGAAGTCATATTAGTGGTTTGAACCTTAGTTCCTAGGACCATTTTAAATCTTGGGGATGATTTCAGCACCTTTTATGGAAAAGTTTGCCTCATCTGTATGTGGTAGAGCCTTAGAAAAAAAAAAAACTAGCCCAGCCCACATGGCAGGGTTCCTCATAGATATTTCTTCTGCCAAAAGGGATCTGACTTCAGATCTCACACTTGCTTCTTGTGTGACCAAGGCAAGTCATTTCCCCTCTCTGGGTCTCGGTTTCCTCATCAGTATGTGCAGGGTATATGGCCCATGTAAAATGTTTATGTCTAAAAGGGTTGTCTAAATATTGCTCATGGGGATAGATATCTCTGGAGTCTCACTCACCTTACTCCAGGGAAACTGATTCCTGACTGAAAGGGAATAGGAGAAGGGGTAAGAAGGCTTTCTATTCAGTTCTTCTCTAAGAGGGGGTCACTAGACCAAGATTATACTTATCTCACCTTGACTCCCCAGATCATTCTGATCTAAAAGTCAATATTTTTAGGTTAAAGACAGATAAAGCAGGTAGCTCCCCTGGTCACTGTTCCTTGAAGGGCCCACAGCTTACACCTTACACAGCAGAGTTGACTCTTTACTATCAAATACTAGTTAAACAAAAGACCGTCACCAGGTCACCAGTTGTGAATATTTATCCGAGTACACAGCAAATAGAAATTTAAATTTTACATAGTAGCACATACCTAGAAATATAAATGAATGAGTTCTTCACATGAGAACGAGAGGAAAGGATATAATATTACCCTCAGTGAAATTCCCTAAAGTCTCTAGTGAGGTAAGCTAGAAATGAAGGGCATGTAGATGATTTAGTCTCTCTTTGTCTCCCAGAAAAAGATTCTGTCTTTTTTGGCTCCTTGGAATCAGTCTTAAGAGTCTGGAGCTGCTTATGTATGTATCCCTATTAAAGTAGGGAAGGAAAATCTCTCTCCTTTCCAAAGCTCTCCTGCCAGTGCTACCACACATACAGGAACTCAGTGTTGACTCATTCTTTCTATCAATTAGGATATTCTTATGCAAAATATTCCAGTTTTGAAACCCAGATTACAAATATGGTAAGGGATTTGGACTAGATGGCTTCTAAGGACCCTTCTAGTTGTAATTGTATGATTTAATCTTATCTCTGATTTCTACAAAGCTCTACGTGTTTTCTTTAAGTTCCTCTTGCAAGTTGGAACTACTCCCTGGGTTTGTGTTCAGGTATATATCACTGTGTGACTACAGTTGGAAAACACAACAATGCGACCTCTAGAGCATGTGGTTCAAAAACCTACAAGTTGGAGGGGAGTGCAGCGGGAGACTGGCAATTCTACCTCATTCACTAACACACTTCTATCATGCTTGTACCATCATAGGTCCATAGGAGGGAGCTCCTTGACCTTGGGATCATCCTCTGCCTTTAGAGGGACTAGGAAACAGAGGAAGCACTGTTAGAGACCAAAAAACCTGAGTCCCAAGGTTAGCCCAGGGTGAGATACTAGTTTTTTTCCTTCCTTGTCTCTGATCAGTTCTTTGGAAAAAAGAATTTCTGATTCTAGCTACATGAGAAGGAAAAACTTCATGTATTTGAAAGATGAACACATGGAAGATAAACTAGATGTGTGTGCCTTTTCCTGAGAAAGCAGAATTAGGGATAAATAAATGGGCAGAAGTAAAAGAGGCAGATTTTAGTCTGATATGAAACCTAGAAAAACTCTTAGCCCTCCAAGCTGCCTCAAAGTGCTATGAACTGCCCCATGGTGTGATGGTCTTTGCCTCAGTGGAGGTCTTCCAGCAGAAGCTGGAAAACCATTATATTTCAGCTTTTTCAAGCAGGACTCCTGTTTGGGCATGAATTAGACTAGATGGCTTGTGATACTCCTTCAAACTTGGAGATTCTATGGATAAAGAAGTCAGCCATTACTGGGACTAACACATGTGGGACATGAGTGACACAAGAAAGGATGTCTCTGGATGACTGCAATATCCCTGGATTCCTGGTCTTTAGTGGCTATTGTATACATTACAAAATCCCAATGACCCGACCAGAAATGCCATTGAAAAATGAAATGGCAACAGTTGCTTGGGTATTTGGTCATTGTCAGTATCATGCCACCAGCCCTTCACTCGGTGACCAAGAACATTGGCTTACCTACATCTAGCTGTTTACCTAGATTAGTCAGGGAGCCAGCATGTTCCTGGAGCAGAGGTCCTGGAGTGCTAGCAGCTTTTGAGAAAAACAGCTTAGACATGATTAAACAGCTTCATGCTTTCCTGCCACTTCCCCTCCTCTTGTTTTTGATTTTAGAGAACTCTCCACAGGACTTCCATCCTATCTGTCTTTTCTTTTCTCAAAATTGAATACTTGAATAGATCAAATGATAAGAGGCAGTTGGTTGGTATACCAGTTAGAATTCCAGTCTTGAAGTCAGGAAGTCTCGATTTTAAATTCTAGTTCAGGTACTTACTAGCTGAGTAACCTCAGGAAATTCACTTAATTTTTCTCAGTCTTGGTTTCCTCATCTGTAAAATGGGAATGAAAATAGCACCTCTTTCACAGAATTCTAAAGATCAAATAAGATGATGTATACAACATGCTTTGTAACCCTTAAAGAACTATATGAATGTGAACCATATTTATGATTATTATTTGTGATCTCGTTTGTGATGGTGGACTGCAATTCTTCCATATATCTCCAGCTTCTGTGATTTTTTCCATGTTACTCCACATATCCTTGATAAAAGACGTACCTAACATACTGGAAAATGTGGGGTTGGAGGGTGGGAGCTGAAAGAAACATCAAAGATGACTGAAGCTTATGACCCTGGATGACTGGGAGGGATAGTGGTGCCATCGGTATTATTCACTTCACTTTACTTCACATCAAGAAACACTGAAGTGCTTATTTTGTTCAAGATGTAGGGATAAAAAAATGAAAAATGTCAAGAATCTTATATTTTAGGCAAGGAAGTCTCATATTTCATTACTAGTGATGCTATTTAAGGATATATATTTTGAAAAAATGCTATATTTTTACTAAAGGAACCTAGAACATTCATGAACTCAGTTAGCCATACCTGTGGCTGATTCCAGGAATCACTTCCATAGCCTTGATTCCTGAAAGCTATACTGAAACAACCTACCTCCACTTGGTGGCAGTGTATTCCAGTGGCAAGTTTATTTCTTTTCAGTGGGGTAGAACATTAGAGCACCAAGAGGGGAAGGAAAGAACCTTTAGATATATTGGGCTCAGTATGACAGCATGGACTACTGAAGGGGATGGTGTGTGAGGGTGGGGAGTGGAATGGGATATTAGATGAGCAAGGAGTTTGGTCCACTCCTGTTCACGGTGTTTATGTCTGTTCCTGATCTAGGTGTCCAAGGTAGGTTATAATAGTCACCTGATTCCTTGAAGGGACACATTTTTCATTCCCTGGGCCTGGCTCCTACTCTAGACCTACCAGGTGGTTTCCATAGCATCAGATTTGACTGCAGCTATCAGTAAACTCAGTGGAAAGTTGGGAGCTCAAAATTTCTCCAGTAACCTGCATAAGAGAGAGCCAGCCAAAAGATTGCTACAATATCAAGTTCCCATTGGTTTAATAACAGCTGATAGTTATATAATGCTAAACACTATACTAAGCACTTCACAATTTTTAGATTATTTGATTGTCACAACAGCCATGGGAGATAGATATTATTATCTCCATTTTAGAGATTGGGAAACTGAGGCAAACAGATTAAGTGATTCACCCAGGGTTGTGACCTAGCTAGTAAGTGTCTGATGCAGGATTTGAACTCAAATCTTCCTGATACCAGGCTTGGCATTCTATCCATCTAGTTGCCATGGTTGCACACCTTGGAATCCATGTCCTCAGATCTATGACTATCAGCCTTATAGAAAGGTCTTCATGGAGCTCTATTTCAAATCTTTTGGATTACCAGAGGATGGCTAAGGATTCAATACTGTATCGTTTTCTGTCTAATCAAATTGAAAGATAATGGCCAGTGTTAGCCAATGTGTCTTGAACAACTAAAGAATGAATCACTGAGCTCCTTACCACTCAGGGAGTTCAAGCTGAGGATGAATGACTGACACACTGAGAATGTTACAATTTGAGAGCTGGGAAAGGCCCTGGTAGACATTTGGTCCACCCATAGAAATCCCTACCATAATATACTCAACAACCATCCATGCAATCTCTGCTTGTACTCCTCCAAGGAAGGGGAACCCATCACCTTTTTAGGCATCTCATTATTCTGGCCTAGGTGACTTGACTGAAGCCCTACTATTTCCTTCCACCCATTCTGCCAAACCTAAGGAACAAGCTGGGCACCCCTATGACCCTGTCCTTTGCCTAGTAACAACACCCCTTGGTTATTGTAAGTATTATTAGCTGTCATCCATTACCACCATTATGGCTTGCAAGTTCCCACAACCTGTTACTCTCTCTCTCCCTCAATCATTTTATTACCAGACAAATGAGGCAAGCTACAACTATTCTGCATCTCCTGTTTTCTCTTTGCCATATTCTGCAGCTCTTAGTAAGTAGGGTCTCCAAGCATGTTCAGGCATGTGTTGGACTGTTGTTCATCCTTTGTGTTGAAGGGGATCAATGACATCACAGGATCATGTCTTTTTTTTTTTTTCAATTTTTTTTATTTATTTAACTTTTAACATTCATTTTCACAAAATTTTGGGTTCCAAATTTTCTCCCCTTTTGTCCCCTCCCCCAACCCCAAAACACCGAGAGTTCTAATTGCCCCCGTCTGCCAATCTAACCTCCCTCCCTCCCCACCCCTTCCCTTTGGAAGGGAAGCAATTCAATATAGGCCAAATCTGTGTATTTTTGCAAATGACTTCCATAATAGTAGTATTGTGTAAGAACTAATTATATTTCCCTCCATCCTATCCTGTCCCCCATTACTTCTGTTCTCTCTTTTGATCCTGTCCCTCCCCATGAGTGTTGACCTCAAATTGCTCCCTCCTCCCCATGCTCTCCCTTCCATCATCCCCCCCACCCTGCTTATCCCCTTGTCCCCCACTTTCCTGTATTGTAAGATAGGTTTTCATACCAAAATGAGTGTGCATTTTATTCCTTCCTTTAGTGGAATGTGATGAGAGTAAACTTCATGTTTTCTCTCACCTCCCCTCTTTATCTCTCCACTAATAAATCTTTTGCTTGCCTCTTTTATGAGAGATAATTTGCCCCATTCCATTTCTCCCTTTTTCCTCCCAATATATTTCTCTCTCGCTGCTTGATTTCATTTTTTAAAGATATGATCCCATCCTCTTCAATTCACTCTGTGCACTCTGTCTCTATGTGTGTGTGCGTGTGCATGTGCATGTGTGTGTATAATCCCACCCAGTACCCAGATACTGAATAGTTTCAAGAGTTACAAATATTGTCTTTCCATGTAGGAATGTAAACAGTTCAACTTTAGTAAAGTCCCTTATGACTTCTCTTTGCTGTTTACCTTTTCATGCTTCTCTTCATTCTTGTGTTTGAAAGTCAAATTTTCTTTTCAGCTCTGGTCTTTTCATCAAGAATGCTTGAAAGTCCTCTATTTCATTGAAAGACCAATTTTTCCCCTGAAGTATTATACTCAGTTTTGCTGGGTAGGTGATTCTTGGTTTTAGTCCTAGTTCCTTTGACTTCTGGAATATCCTATTCCACGCCCTTCAATCCCTTAATGTGGAAGCTGCTAGATCTTGTGTTATCCTGACTGTATTTCCATGATACTTGAATTGTTTTTTTCTAGCTGCTTGCAATATTTTCTCCTTGACCAGGGAGCTCTGGAATTTGGCCACAATGTTCCTAGGAGTTTCTCTTTTTGGATCTCTTTCAGGCGGTGTTCTGTGGATTCCTTGAATACTTATTTTGCCCTCTGGTTCTAAAATCTCAGGGCAGTTTTCCTTGATAATTTCATGAAAGATGATGTCTAGGCTCTTTTTTTGATCATGGCTTTAAGGTAGTCCCATAATTTTTAAATTGTCTCTCCTGGATCTATTCTCCAGGTCAGTTGTTTTTCCAATGAGATATTTCACATCATCTTCCATTTTTTCATTCTTTTGGTTTTGTTTTGTGATTTCTTGGTTTCTCATAAAGTCATTAGCGTCCATCTGTTCCATTCTAATTTTGAAAGAACTATTTTCTTCAGTGAGCTTTTGAATCTCCTTTTCCATTTGGCTAATTCTGCTTTTGAAAGCATTCTTCTCATTGGCTGTTTGAACCTCTTTTGCCAATTGAGTTAGCCTATTTTCAAGGTGTTATTTTCTTCAGCATTTTTTTTGGGTCTCCTTTAGCAGGGTGTTTACTTGTTTTTCATGCTTTGCTTGCATGTCACTCAATTCTCTTCCCAGTTTTTCCTTCACCTCTCTAACTTGATTTTCAAAATCCTTTTTGAGCTCTTCCCTGGCCTGAGCCCATTGGGTGGGCTGGGATACAGAAGCCTTGACTTCTGTGTTTTTCCCTGATGGTAAGCATTGTTCTTCCTCATCAGAAAGGAAGGGAGGCAATGCCTGTTCACCAAGAAAGTAACCTTCTATAGTCTTATTTTTTTTTCCTTTTCTAGGCATTTTCCCAGCCAGTGACTTGACATCTGAGTGTCCTCTCCACTCCCCCCTTGCCTCCAGATCTGCCCAGCCAGCACTTGGGGTCTGAGATTCAAATGCTGCTTCCCAGCCTCAGGGCTTTGGGCGGGGGCAGGGCTGCTGTTCAGTGTGAGATTAAGTTCAGGTGCTCAGGTCAGGGCAGGGCCGCCTCACAGGCTAAGTTCCCTCAAGGGGTTTATGCAGAGACCTTCAACAATGGATCCAGGGTCCTGCCTGCTTGGGGAGCCCCGGTCTGCTCCCGCCTCTGCTGCTGTCTCCCTAGGGGGCCTGAGTTATGGGGGCACCCCACTCCCCTCTCGAACTGCCAAAGAGACCCTCTCACCAACCCTTGTCACCTGTGGGTGGAGGGACCCGCGCAACTGCTGGAGATTCCGTCCCTGAAGCCTGCTTGGATCTGCTCCTTTCAGTGCTGTGCCGCCGAGGCAGAGTTGGACTCTGCTCCGGGTCTGGGGTGGGAGGGACCTTTTGCGAGAGGTTTTCAGGCTCTCTGGAGAAGAAATCTCATCTGCTCCATTCTGTGGCTTCTGCTGCTCCAGAATTTGCCGGTGGTTCTTTTTTTTTTTTACAGGTATTTTATGGGCAGTGGGTTCGGAGGTAGCGTATGTGTGTCTTTCTACTCCTCCATCTTGGCTCCACCCCAGGATCATGTCTTGACTTGTGTGTGAATTGGATTCTCTCTCTCTTCCAGAATCATCAAAGTCCAATGGCAAAAGAAAATACAAGTTGACTGGCAATGGTCTGGGATTCAGGAGATTACCATAGGAATCTTTAATGTCTAACCCAGCTCTAAGTGCTCCATAATGCCTGCTCATCCACCTTCATGATCTGTTGGCACAAATTATTCTTTCTACCCATTCCACCAGAAGAATTTTTCGCATGCTTGAAGTATTTATCCTACTAACTCACTGACTGGTTTGAGGCCTGTCAGTTTCCCTCAACCTGACAACCCATTTTATGAGAAGATTTTACCAGAATATAGCTGCTGCAAATGCAACAGCTTCTTGGAGCATCAGATGAGAGTTGGGTGAAAAATTGACACCAAAGGTGGATCAGCAGCCCTGAGAATAGCTAGATGCAGAGGTAACTAATAATCTTGGCACCAGATTAAAACTTGCCCTCAAATCAACAGTGGTGGAGAGAAATCTTGGACATCAGCTTCACAAAGAGTGACATTTTTGGAGATGCTCCAACTTGTCAGGGTGGGGGAAGCTGGCACCCAGTGAAGGACTCATATGGTCTGGATTCAGGGGAAAGGGAGACAAACCATCTAGAATCTTCCCAAATTAATTAATTTTTATTGCTAACTCATCTTTATACTGTTGAAGGAGTGAAAATATTCTTTATCTGACACTAGCTGTATGACCTTAGGCAACTAAGATCTGCCCCTCAGTTTCTTCATCTGTAAAATAAAGGATTTTGAATTCGATGGCTTCTGAGCCCATCCAGCCATAGCTCTATGAATCTAAGATCCTGCTAAAATGTAATTGTAACATTTTAAAATTGACTAATTTTATAAAATATTCTTTTTAAAGTTCTATATCCTGAAAACTTCCTTGCCTTGGGGTCACCAAATCCCCAATTAAATCTCGGGCTAGATGGACCATGAGTTCTCTTCAAGCATTGAGAATCTGAGGCTTTAAAAATTTCCAGATATTTTGTGGAGTTGTGTATCTAGAACATGGAATCCCTGGAGAAGTGTACCATAATACAAAGTTAGATAGGTGAAGTAGTTTGAACTTTATCCTCTGAGTAATGGGGACACACTGAAATACTGAAATTCTTTGAGCAGGGGGGAAATGTGGTCCAAGTTGGGTTTTAACATCATTCTGATATCCTCCATGCACATGGAGGATAAAAGAGCAGAGGTGGGGCAGCTTAGGGAGAGCTTAGGGTTTATTCAGTTTATTGAATTTCTTTTGTTTTTGGACAACATTAACAGTAGGAAAGTTTTTTCTTGTATTGAGACTAAATTGGATTCTTTACAGCTTCAGGGGGAAGCAGTCAATCCAGTACATTTCAGTTTCCATTGAGAAATGGAGGAATTTGAACTATCTTTAGATACCTGAAATTGAAGAGAGATTGAGCTCATTCCAATTGGCCTTACAGGATAAACTAGGAGCAGTGTGTATATGGATCAAATGAAAGTGACTGAATGAAAAAGCATCAATTAATTAAGTTTCTCTTATGTGCAAAGCACTGAACAAAGCCTTGAGGATACAAGGAGAAAGGTAAGGCAGTTCCCTATTCTCAAGTGGCTCACATTCTAATGGGGGAGGAATCACATATGGAAGGCTTCAGCTGCAAGTCAGATGGAAAGGTCTTATGGTCCTTAAGGTGCAGTGGTAAAGTAGATAGTTGTGCCTATTCTTTAATGTCATTTCCACTGATAAAGTTCGACCAGTTTCTATTGTTTAACCATCTGACAGTACCAACGACTTTGGTGGTAAGAACTTTTTTTCCCCTTTGTCTCAAGAGGTTGTGGTTGCAGCCTCTGCAGGAGTGGTTTCCAGGCTGTATTCTCTCAGGGGCTGTTTCACAGTTTGATGGCTATGGACTAGAGACTGGTCATGTTGATATTTCTAACACTTTGAGTTTCAGGATCCTGGGTTGTGCCCACTTGGAGATAGTGGTCAAGGTGGTGATGGTGGTTGTACTTACTTGGCACATGCTGCCTTTGTTCCTCCCTCAGAGTACTCTGCTGCTTCATCCAGGCTGATTTGCCTTCCCTGTGAGTGACAGTTGGTGGCAGTTGATTGAGATGTCTGGTCTCTCCTCCAAAGGAAGTGTGTGGTGTGTATGTGTGTGTGTGTGTGTGTGTGTGTGTGTGTGTGTGTGTGTATGAAGGGGCAGATTTTGAGTAATAATTCCTAATGATCAGTCATCCCACAATAGATCATAGGACTGTAGATTTAGAGATGGAAGGGATCTTAAAGATGAAATGCTTAAATTCCCTACTACTTGGATCAGGGAAGTTAAATGACTTCCCAAGGTCATCCAGGTGAGAAATCTCCCAGTTGGGATTTTAAGTCTTTGCAAAGAAAGAGATCCTTGTCCCTTAAGGAGTCCAATGAAAGGTGGTAGATAACCCTACTCTAGGGAAGCTTGCTCATATGGGCATTGGGGGATAGACTCTGGTCTCTGATGTTTTTTTTAGCTTATGTGTTGGGGAAGAGGGACATTGAAATCATACTTTCATGGGTGAAATGTGGGGAAGTGTCAGATGCTTAAGGACTAAAGCAGTTTTTGGGATCAGACATGCTGTGTTATAGGAGGGTCTTCAGTCATCATGACTGGACTCTCCTGAGCCTCTTTCAGTGTCTTTAGTACTGGAGCCTCACAGTCATTTTCTGGGAACTGATAAAATCATCAACAGAAAATGCAACAGCTTCTTGGAGGGTCTAATGTCTGAGACACACACCTGCAGGTCCCAATCTTACACTGTGGTTACCAGAGCTCCTTAGGGTTCTCATCCTTAGGGCATGAGAGAGGTGCTTTGGAGTAAGCCATGAATCACTGTGCTACTCAGCGGGAGTACACAGTGATCTGTTCTCAGATGGCTTTATTAAAAAACTGTTAACCTCTGCAGTCTGTGAGAGCCTGTGCTCTCATTATCAGAATCTATTTGTTCTCCCTAAGCAATCAGCATCACAGATGCTCAGGGTCACCTAGTCCATGTTGTACCTGAGAAGGAATTCCCCTGCAATCTACCAAACAAGTGGCCACCCAGTCCTTGCTGAAGTGAGCCCACTCTTTCCAGAGATGGCCCATTGTATCCTTGGATAGCTCCAATTGTTTGGAAGTATTTCCTTCCACCAAATCTAATGTTGTTCCTTTGCACTGTCCCCAATCTCCCCATTCTTGGTTTTGTCCTTTGGGGTTGAGACAAACCAGGGCATTTTCCCCTTCGATGTGACAACCCTATACATACTAGAAGACAGCTACCAGATGTGTCCTCTGGCTTTTCTTCTCCAGGCTAAACATTGTCAGTTCTTGCATCATACCTTCACATACCATGACAAAAATCAAGATGATAGGTGATGGTCCAGGATTCAGTGGTTGACCCTGACCTTTTGAGACTAAGGTCTTTCCCAGGTCTGAATTTGTCTGGGACAACAACCGCTCTATGATTTTGGTCTAGGCAAGAATTGGGACAAAATATGGTCTAGTTTGCCATCAGAGAAGAATCAGTTTGGAAGGAGAAGACCCTTAGAGTTTCTAGTCATACCAGAAGGCAATTACCATTTACAGTCTCTCAGAGCCATCAAAACCCAAGAATGTGCAAGAGAAGTCTGGGCTATAATTAGACATTCAATGAAAGCCAGAGTGATTTGGGTTTAAAAGCTTAGTCAAGTGACTCCATTGTCATCTTGATGGACTTTTGTAGAGTCTGTTTATTTAGAGCTATATTTCAAGAAATCATAAATTAAAACTGCCAAGATAAAGAATTAATTGCCCCAGTTTTTTTAAAATGATGAAATAAATAAATAGATAGGAAATTTAAAAAATGTAGCCCTGAACTACAAGATAGCTTACCAAGTGTAAATGACCAAAAATTGTATTCCTTTGTACAGAGCATCCACATGTAAGGGTATGATTTCTTATGTGGACAGAAGGACCATGTGGTGAAAGAAGAAGAAGGGGAAGGAGGAGGAAGAAGAGGAGGATGAGGAGACTATTGCAGCAATGCCCAACTTGAATTGTGTTGACCCAGAACGCAGCTGTTGAAATTGATCTTTTTAGATTAAGGTTTAAGCTAAGACTTGGAAAGAGGGAGACCTGAGTTCAAATCTGACCTCATATACTTACTAGCAGTATGTCCCTGGGCAAATCACTTCATCTCTGTTTTGCTTAGTTCCCCAACTGTAAAACTGGATTAATAATAGCACTTACTTCCCAGAGTTGTCTTGAGGACCAAATGATACAGTCATTGTAATTCACTGGGCACGGTGTCTGGCACATAGCAAGCACTACATAAATGTTAACTGCTATCACCATCACCAATGTCATCACTGAAGGGGTGGTTGGACCCCAGCCCTAGGACCATGTCTTTCCCCAGCCCAAAGACTCTATCTCTAGCAATAACCCTTGAGTGGGCCTCAGTGAGGCAAACTATCTCTCCCTGTTACAAGAACGAGCTGACCCTGTAGAATTTCCCTTGAATGAACAGAATTACCTTGTATCAGCAGAACTATCATGTACTGATTCCCACAGTTACCATATAAAATATAGAGGTCAAGCTATAGATGTCAACTCCTGAAGCTATCATGTTACAGACATAGCAGACCAAAAACACACCACTTAGGAAACTCTCTCTCTCTCTCTCTCTCTCTCTCTCTCTCTCTCTCTCTCTCTCTCTCTCTCTCTCTCTCTCTCTCTCTCTCTCTCTCTCTCTCTCTTTCTCTCTCTCTCCTCTCTCTCTCTCTCTCTCTCACACACACACACACACACACACACACACACACACACACACCTGCTGGTGGATTTCCAGTAGTGTATGACACTTTTGTCCAAAGTACAGAGACTTTTATGTTCCTTTATGCCCTGTACTACCTTTTAGGAAACTTGGCACACCATTCACTGAACTTTTTCTATATAAACTTTAGCATTATTTAGCATTCCACTAAGTTGGAAGTTCGCTATAGAGCTCTGCCCATTTTATTAGTGTTATAATAAGCTTTCATCACTTGGCTAGAAGACTGCTTGAGTCCTTGAACTCTTTCCAGATGACTGCACCCTGTACCTTAATAGTTTTGAGGTCCCTATACCCTTAAACCTCATCAGTTATCATCAACATCACCACCACCACCACCACCACCACCACCACCACCACCACCAGTCTTTCCACACTGTTACTTTCCCAATCTTGGCTACTATAGCTCTTTTAGTTCAGCCTAAGATTGCCCTAACTTTCTTAGGTGCAATATTGAACTTAGGAGTCCCCTAGATCTTTTATTTTTCCCTTGGGGAATTTTTCTTTAGCCACATTTCTATCGTTTTATACCTGTAAAGTTGGAACTCAAGTATAAGAGTACATTTATCCCATTTGAATTCCGCTGTACTAGATTTTGTTTGATGATATGGTTTGTCTTATCTAGATTTTTTTGAATCCTGACTCATCCAGAATATTACTTATCTTTCCCAGTTCTACCATCATCAAATGAGATAAGCACATTAACTATTCCTTTATATAAACCACTGAATAGAGTGTGTTATGAATCACCATGGTGAGTTTCCCTCCACAAACTCCTTCAAACAGATCCAGAAAATTCAGGCTGAATCCTGATGAGGAAATCCAGAAAAATTCACACTAAGTTATTTCTTCAGCCTAGCTTTGGATAGAGAGACAGATGGAGGTCTGTTCACACTGGGGGAGGTTGTCAGGCCAGGATCATAGGACATAGAACCAAGGAAGTGACTGTCCACAAGTGTGAGAGGAGGTCCCAGACCCATGCTTAAGAACTGCAATTGGGACAGGTGTGAAGTGGCAGCTTTATTGTTTACTACCTAATTTGAGGTGACAGACTGAAAAAAGGACCCTCACAGAAGAGTGGAAATTCCTAGTAGGGAGGCTCTGGGCAGTCTATGGATAAAGGAGAAAACTCAAAAGTCTACAGCAGTAGCAGGAGTATTATGGCACAGAACAGAATCTCATTTCTGGTGCCTACTCTAACCTGGAAAGAAATACCCATGGCACAACCTCCAGAACAAAGTGGAGTCTACTATCCTGCAGTTCTGAAGTAATAGTTTTCTAGCTGACTGATAGAGATTGTCTAGCATCATTCTACTCTTACACAGGCCCAAACTTAGATTGGAGACTTGCAGAGCTCAGACCTCAGTGTCCCTTGGTCCCCCTTTTAAAAGTCAGTTTTGTTTTTGACTAATGCCTCCCTTAATATACCCTCCCTCTTATCTCCCCCTTTGTGTTAATCTCTTTCAGACTTTGCTCTGGATGATATCCTTTTGGGAATGCTGAAGATTTGTAGTTTCCATTCTGTTCCTAAGATCCTGGAATAAAACAATACTCAATACCCCAAGAAAATAGCTACAGGACCAATCCAGATCTTCACTTCAGAAGTTCTTTCCAGAACTTCTGATTCAAAGTCAAAAAGTAGGCTGGAAAGATGGGCAAACAGAGAAAGAACCCTATTTTCAGGAGCTATTATGGTGCAAGAGATGCTTGAGACATAAACACAGAAGAGAAAGACTCTAAAACATCTGTAAGCAATGACTCAGAAGACAGCACAATATGGGTACAAATTCAATGAGAATTAGAATTCCTGGAAGACATGAAACAAGTATTTTTTTAAAGGCTAAAATATTTTTGTAAATATATAAATTGCTTGAGAGTGTATGATGAAAAAATAAGTGAGAACTATGGAATAAAACTGGAAAGGCAATTAACAGTTTGACACAAGAGGTACAAAACTTTGCTCAAGCAACAACAGATTCCCTGAAAAATTTGAATAGATCACATATAAACCAATGAATTCATTCATGTCACAAGAAAAAATGTTAAATCAAGCCAAAGATTGAAAAAATAGAAAAAAGTAATGTGCCTCAAAGGAAAAACAGCTCAAGTACAAAACAGGTCAATGAGAAAAAAATTAAAAATCACTGGACTATCTCAACACCATGACCAAAAAGAACCTAGACATCATTCATATTTCAAGAAATCTTAAAATTATCCAGAACTCTTAAAATGAGGAGACAAAGTGGAAATAAAAAGTATCTATCAGTAACCTTCTCAAAGAAATCACAAAATGAAAACTCTGAGCAACATCATAGCCAAAATCCAGAGTTTTCAAATCAAAGGAAAAATATTGCAAGAAGCAAGAAAGACTGAATTCAAATACCAAAGAAATACAGTCAGGATTACACATGGTTTAGCAACCTTCAGAAAGGAGTGGAGAGCCAACAATATGATAGTCCAGAAGGCAAAGGGTATTGAATTAGGGAGGTGGTGCCAAGATGGCAGAGTAACAGCACAGGTGTTCTAAAGCACTGCCCCCACTCCAGCCAAATAGCTGTAAAAATGCTTCTAAACAAATTCGGGAGCTGTAAAACCCACAGAATGATAGAGTGAAGCAAATCTCCAGCCCAAGAGAGCCTGGAAGGTGGCTGGGAAGTGTCTATTGTGCCACACTGGGAGCAGAGCACGGTCCACTGTGGGATGTGAGTGCACAGAGGGGTCCTGGGGAGGCTTTGGGGGGACAGAATCTCTCATACCTATGGTGGATGCCAGACTTCATGACCCCAAAATGCTGAGGATAAATTGGAAAGTCAGTGGGAGAATCCTGTGGGACCAGTGCAGGAGAGTGGAGTGATCTGGCCCCAGCCTCAGGGTAGCTGATGGTTAAGGGGACAGAGGAACCTGCAGCATCCAGAGCAGCAGCAGTGACAGCTGCAGCCACTGCTTCTGGAGCTCTTGGTGCATAGATTGTGGGGGCATCAAACAACTGACAGTACATCCCCCACACCTGGAAGCACAGAATTATCCTGACAAAGAGCTCAAAAGTCAAGTAAATAGCTGGGGAAATGAGTAAAAACCAGAAAAAGAATCAGACTATATAATCTTACTTTGATGAAAAGTAAGACCAAAGCACGCAAACAGAAGAAAAGAAAGTCAAAACTCCTCCATCCAAAGTTTCCAAGGAAAACATGAACTGGCCTAAGGCCATGGAAGAAGTCAAAAAGGATTTTGAAAGTGAAGTAAGAGAAGTAGTGCAAAAATTGGGAAGAGAAATGAGGGTGATGCAAGAAAATCATGAAAAATGAGTCAATTGCTTGCTAAAGGAGGCCCCAAAATATGCTGAAGAAAATTACACTTTAAAAAACAGACTAGCCAGGGAGCAGAGCCAAGAGTAGAAAAATGCACATACACTAGTTCTTCCCCCACAGCCTATCAAATACCTGTAAAGAAAGACTCTCAAAAAATTATAGAGGAGCAGAAGCCACAGAACAACAGAGTGGAGGAGATTTCCAGCCCAGGGTTTCCTGAAAGGCTGATGGAAAAGGTGTGTTGCACCAGACAGGGAACAGAACCCAGCCCATCCTTGGTCATGCAGCATGGCACTGGGAGGAGGACACGAACAGGACTTGGGAGCAGAATCCCTAGTGGCAGTAGCTGCAGTTTGCAGGTCCCTCAACCCACAGGTGCCAAAGGATATTGTGAGGATTTTTTCAGCTGGCCAAGAAGAGAGCAGGGTCTTCCCATAGCTCTGGCCTCAGGCAGCATCAGCAGAGGCCATATCTGGTGGCAGCAGCTCCTACAGCAGCTCCCACAGCCCACATCCATTATTGGATCATAAAACCCCTGGGGGCACTGAGCACCTGATCCTTACCTCAGCCCTGTGTGGAGTCCCTGCCCCCACCTAATGCTCCTGGAGGAACTGAGTAGTTGATATTTATTTCACACTGAATGGTGGCCCTACTCCCTCAAAAAGCCCCTGGGGGAATTGAGCAGCTTATCTGAATCTCAACCCCTAATGCTGGCTTGGTGGAACTGGAGGCCAGGTGGTTGTGGAGAGGAAACTGCTACTCATAGATTCTGGTCACAAAAGTTTCTTATTGCTCCCAAACCAGTGTACACACTTGATTGTGCCACCTTGGAGGAACTGAAATCTTAAAGATTCCCAGAGTATACCCTACTCTTGACAAAGGACCCAAAAGTCAAGTAACTAGTTGGAAAAATGACCAAAAAAGGGAAAAATAAGACTATAGAAAGTTACTTTCTTGGTGAACAGATATCTTCTCCCATCCTTTTGGATGAGGAAGACCAATGCTTACCATCAGGGAAAGACATAAAAGTCAAGGCTTTTGTATCCCAAACATGCAAAATAAATATCCAATGGTCTCAGGCCATGGAAGAGCTCAGAAAGGATTTTGAAAATCAAGTAAGAGAGGTGGAGGAAAAATTGGGAAGAGAAATGAGAGAGATGCAAAAACATCATGAAAAGTGAGCCAACAACTTGATAACAGAGACCAAAAAAAATGCTGAGGAAAATAACACCTTTAAAAATATTACTCAACTGGCAAAAAAGGCTCAAAAAGCCAATGAGGAGAAGAATGCTTTAAAAAGCAGAATTAGCCAAATGGAAAGGGAGGTTCAAAAGCTCACTGAAGAAAATAATTCTTTAAAAATTATAAAGGAACAGATGAAGGCTAATGACTTTATGAGAAACCAAGAAATCATAAAACAAAGCTAAGAGAATGAAAAAATGGAAGATGATATGAAATATCTCATTGAAAAAACAGCTAACCTGGAAAATAGATCCAGGAGAGACAATTTAAAAATTATGGGACTATCTGAAAGCCATGACCAAAAAAGAGCCTAGACATCATCTTCATGAATTTATCAAGAAAAACTGCCCTGATATTCTAGAACCAGAGGGCAAAATAAATATTGAAAGAATCTACTGATCACCTTCTGAAAGAGATCCAAAAAGAGAAACTACTAGAAACATTGTAGCCAAATTCAAGAGCTACCAGGTCAAGGAGAAAATATTGCAAGCAGTTAGAAAGAAACAATTTGAGTATTGTCAAAACACAGGATAACCCAAGATATAGCAGCATCTATCTTAAGGGATCGAAGGGCTTGGAATATGATATACCAGAAGTCAAAGGAATTAGGACTAAAACCAAGAATCACCTACCCAGCAAAACTGAGTATAATGCTTCAGGGAAAAAAAATGGTCTTTCAATGAAACAGAGGACTTTCAAACATTCTTGATGAAAGGACCAGAGCTGAATAGAAAATCTGACATTCAAACACGAGTGTCAAGAGAAGCATGAAAAGGTAAACAGGAAAGAGAAATCATAAGGGACTTACTAAAGTTGAACTGTTTACATTCCTGCATAGAAAGACAATATTTATAACTCTTGAAACTTTTTTCAGTGTCTGGGTAGTTGGTGGGATTACACAGACACAGACACACATAAACACAGACAGACACACAGACAGAAAGACAGACAGACACACACTCACACACACACACCCGCCCACCCACCCCCACCCCTACACCCCCCCCACCCCCCCATATATATATGGAGAGAGAGAGACAGAGAGAGAGAGAGAGAGAGAGAGAGAGAGAGAGAGAGAGAGAGAGAGAGAGAGAGAGAGAGAGAGAGAGAGAGAGAAACAGAGAGAGACAGAGACAGAGAGACAGAGACAGAGACAGAGAGGCAGAGAGACTGAGAGTATAGGGTGAGTTGAATAGGAAGGGATCATATCTAAAAAAATAAAATTGAGAGGTGAGAGAGGAATATATTGGGAGGAGAAAGGGATAAATGGAATGGAGCAAATTTTCTCTCATAAAAGAGGTATGAAAAAGACTTTTCAATGGAGGGAAAAAGGGGGAAGGTGAGAGGGAAAACGTGAAGATTACTCATAACATTTTACTCAAGGCAGGAATAAAATGCACACTCATATTGGTATGAAAATCTATTTTGCAATACAGAAAAGTGGAGGAGAAAGGGATAAGCAGCATGGGGGGATGATGGAAGGGAGGTCAATGTGAGGAGGGAGCAATCAGAAGTCAACACACTTAGGGAAGGACAAGGTCAAAAGAGAACAGAATAAATGGGCACAGGATAGGATGGAGGGAAATATAGTCTTAGACAACATGACTATTGTGGAAGTCATTTGCAAAACTACACATACATAGCCTATATTGAATTACTTGCCTTCCCAATAGGGATGGGCGGGGAGGGAGGGAGGAAGAGAAGATGGAACAACTGTTGAGTATCGTTCTTGCATACATCTGGGAAATAAGAAATACAGGGAATGGGGTATAGAAATTTGTCTTGCCCTACAGGACAAAAGAGAAGGTGGGGATAAGAGAAGGGAGGGATGTTATAAGGGAGGTCATATTGGTGGTAGGGGTAATTAGAATGCTTGGCATTTTGGGGTGGGGGGGGAGAGATGGGGAGAAAATTTGGAACTCAAAATTTTGTGGAAATGAATGTTGAAAACTTAAAATAAATAAATAAATTAAAAACGTAGACCAACCCAAATGGCAAAAGAGATCCAAAAAGCCAATGAGGAGAAGAATGCCCTAAAAAGCAGAATTGGCCAGATGGAAAAGGAGTTCTAAAGCCTCACTGAAGAAAGTAATTCCTTAAGGATTAGAATGGAGCATATGGAAGCTAATGACTTCATGAAAAATCAAGAAATTATGTAAAAGAAAAAGGAATGAAGGAAATGGCAGACAATGTGAAATATCTCATTGGAAAAACAACTGACCTGGAAAACAGATCCAGGAGAGACAATTTAAAAATTATGGGACTTCCTGAAAGCCATGATCAAAAAAAGGAGTCTAGACATCATTTTTCATGAAATTATCAAGGAAAACTGCCCAGATATTCTAAAACCAGAGGGTAAAATAAATATTGGATGAATCCACTGGTCACTTCCTGAAAGATATCCCAAAAGAAAAACTCCTAGGAATATTGTAGCCAAATTCCAGAGTTCCCAGATCAATCAGAAAATCTTGCAAGCAGCAAAAAGAAATGATTCTAATATTCTTGAAATACAATCAGGATAACATAAGATCTAGCAGCTTCTATATTAAGAGATCAAAGTGCTTATTCCAGAAGTCAAAGGAACTAGGATTAAAACCAAGAATCACTTGCCCAGAAACTGAGTATAATATTTCAGGGAAAAAATGATCACTCAATGAAATGGAGGACTTTGAAGCATTCTTGATGAAAAGACCAGAACTTAATAGAAAATTTGGCTCTCAAACACAGAATCAGAGAAGCATGTAAAGATAAACAGGAAAGACAATTCCTAAGGGACTTACTAAAATTGAACTGCTTACCTTCCTACAGGGAAAGATAATATTTGTAACTCTTGAGACTTTTCTCAGTATTTGTGCAGTTCGAGGGATTATATACATACAGGCACAGGGTGAATTGAATAGGAAGAGAAGATAAAAAAATAAAATTAAGGGATGAGAGGAATATATTGGTAGTAGAAAGGGGGAAATGGAATGGGGCAAGTTATCTCTCATAAAAGAGGCAAGAAAAAGCTTTTTCAAGGAGGAGAAAAGTGGGGGAGGTAATCGGGAAAAAGTGAAGCTTACTCTCATCACATTTGGTTTAAGGAGAAATAAGATGCACACTCAATTTGGTATGAGAATCTATCTAACACTATAGGAAAGTAAGGGAGATAAGGATAAGTGGGGTGTGTGGTTGATAGAAGGGAGGGCAAATGGTGTAAAGGGATAATAAGAAGCAAACACTTTGGGGGAAGGACAAGATCAAAAGAGAATAGAATAAATGGGGGACAGGATAGGATGGAAGGAAATACAGTTTGTCTTTCACAACATGACTATTATGGAAGTCTTTTGCATAACTACATATGTAAATAACCTATATTGAATTAATTGCCTGCTCAGTGGGGATGGGTGGGGAGGGAAGAAGGGAGAGAAGTTAAAACTCAAAATCTTAAAAGTGAATGTTAAAAATTGTTTTTGCATGCAACTGGAAAATAAGAAATACAGATGATTAGGTATAAAAATCCATCTTGCTCTTCAAGAAAATAAAGGAGATGGAGATAAGGGAAGGGAGAGGTGTGATAGATGGAGGGAAGATTGGGGGAAGGGCTAATTAGAATGCATTGGGTCTTTGGGTGGGGGGAGAGAGAAATGGGGAGAAAATTTGGAAATCAAAATCTTGTGGAAATAAATGTTGAAAACTAAAAATAAATAAATTAATTAAAAAAGAAAAAAAAAGTTTATTGGTTTACAGCCAAGAACAACTTGCCCAATAAAACAGAACAAAATGCTACAGGGTAAAAAAATGAAGCTTAAATGAAGTAGAGGATTCCCAAGAATTCCTGATGAAAAGACACGCTGAGTAGAAAAGCTGATAAACGTGATTAAAGGAAAGCATGAAAAGATAAACATGAGTGAGAAATAAAGAAAGATTAAACGAAGTTAAATGGTTTGCATTCTTATATGGGGAAATAAAACATGCAAAGCCTCAGAACTTTATAGACCCCAGGGTCATCAAGGGAATTTAATTAGACAAAAGGCCTAAGTATGATTCGGTTGTGTTTGGATGATATCAAAAGGGAATGAAAGAAATAGAGAAAGGAAGTGCACTGGGAGAGGGGGAAAGGAAAACTAAAAAATGGGGAAAATTTTTGCCTAAATGGGAAGCACAAAGAGAAGTTTATACAATAAGGAAGAGGTGTGTGTGTGTGTGTGTGTGTGTGTGTGTGTGTGTGTGTGTGTGTGTGTGTGTGTGTGTAACAGGGTTGTTGGGGATTATGCCCTGAAGAGTTGAAAGAAATGCTTATGTGCTTATTATTATATCTTTGAAGTATTTATACCTTTGTAAAAACCAATTGATGTTAAGTGATTAAATGGAACACAGATGATAGTCACTGGGACCCTAAATATGGAATGGAACATAGTTGGTGGAGAATTGATCTGATAGCAGAGAAAATACATTTTTACTAACTCCTCAGAGTATCCCAGAACAATGAGAGACATGGGTAACTGGCCCTGAGAAAGTGGGGACAGAGCATACATGTTACATTACAATGTTGATATCTGAGAGTCATCTAAATAGATATGATGATTGAACTCATGGGAATTCATGATCAGGTCATCAATAGAGCACACTGAAACAGAAAAGAATGGAACCCATAACAGAGTCTTGAAGGGATACTGATGATAAAAGGATGGGGAACAGATAACAGTCCTTCAAAAGGAATTAGAGGAATGGTCAAACAGGAAAGAAGGGAATCAAGAGAGTAGTGTCATAAAAATCCATGGAGAAGAGAATGTCCAGGGTTATCAGGAGTGTCTGATGCTAGACAGAAGTCAAGCAAGATGAAAGTTGAGAAAAAGTCATTGGATTTAGCAATTAACATGTCATTAGCAACTTTGTAGAAGGCAGTTTCATTTTGAGTGGGGGAGATTGGAAACCATATTGCAAAGACTCACAAAGTGAATGGGAATGAAGTTGAGTCAATGAATATAGATAACTTTTTTGAAGATGTTGACTATGAATATTAGGAAAGATAAGGATGGTAGCTTGAGAAGTTCATACAGTCAAGAGAATATTTTTTTTAAGGATAGTAATATATGAGCTTGCTTGTGGGCTTCAGAGCAGGAGGTAATCATAGGTAGGGAGAGATTGAATATTATTGAGCAATAGAGAATAATTGGGGAAGTAATTTTCTAGAAGAACCAGAAAAGAATATTCATCATTTTGCATGTATGTATGTATGTATCCATCCATCCATCCATCCATCCATCCATCCATCCATCCATCCATCCATCCATCCATCTATCTATCTATCTATCTATCTATCTATCTATCTATCTATCTATCTATCTATCTATCACCATCTATCAATATTTTATTAATGATTTTATTTTTATATCACAGTAATTTCTAGTTGTACTCTTGCTTCTCCTCCTCTCCTCAGGAGCTTTCCTTAGCAACAAAGAAAAACACCTGACGTGATGACGACATCTAGAAGAAATGAAAACATTCGCATTTCTATTAAATTAAAAGATGGAGATACGCTTCCTTCTCTGTTCTCCAGAGCTAGGAATACTCCCTATAATCGCGCAGAGCTGGACTTCATTTTTAGCTTTCTTTTAATTTAAATTGTTGCAGCCATTGTTTACATTGTTTTCTCATTTCTGCTCACTTGGTGCTGCAGCAGTTCATTCCTAATATTTATGTCTTCCTACTTTCCTCTGATTTCCTCATCTTTTTCCTAGTGGTACAATAATAATCCAATGCCATATACCATGATTTATAGTCACTCCCCTTAACATAATTTGTTTCCAGTTTTTGTTTTTGTGACTTTTTTTTGTTCTCACAAAAAATGTTGCTGTAGATACTTTTGTGTATATGGTATTTTCACTTCTGTCTTTGCTCTTCTAGGGTCATATGTCCAACAGTGGAATATCTTCCAGGTGAAGGATGTAAACAGTTTAACAACTTTTCTTACATAGTTCCAAATCATTTTCCTAGGACAGTCAGACAATGTTTTAGCGTGCCATTTATAGTTTAGCCCCTCCAACATCGATTATTATTGTCTTTCATCATCTTTGCCATCTAGGCCATCATCTATGCTAATTTGCTGAGTGTGAGATCAAATTTGAACTCAAGTCCTCCTGACTCCAGGGTCAGTGCTCTATCCACTGCAAGACCTAACTGCCCCTACCTGTTCACTCTTTGCTGGGTCTGTACATTCTCCACAGTAACCTGGAGATCCTTCATGAATCTGTGCAACCCCTATAAGTGCATTGCCTCTTCTGCAGAACCTCTGCATTCTTTAGAGAGGGAAATGTGTTCTTTGGAAATGGAGGCAGATTATCAGTAGAACCTGAGCACCCTCCTTAAGGTTCCTCTATATTCTCCATCAAGTGTCTGGACATATTTTTCAGAGCCTGTCTATGCTTTGTATGTCCTGTCTAAGGACCACTACAAATATTGTAAAGAGACTCTCCCTCACCAGGCACAATCTATGTAGTATTCTATGCAGAACCTGTACATCCTCTTTATACTTCAGTGTAACCTTGTCAGGGTCTGTGCATTTTCTTTGTAGAACCATACCAGCTCTGCTTGGCTTATGTATTCACTTGAAGAACCTATGCATCTTTAAATGCTTTGACACACTTTGCTGAGGTCTACGAATCCTCCTTAAGAACCTCTGTAGGCTTGCCAGGGCCCCATTGCTCTCAGGGTTTTAGGTTGGCCATGTGTCACAGTGGGGGTTTCAAGAAAGCACAGTGATGTAACCTCAGGGACACCTGGAACAAAAATATGCCAGCAGTTGGAGGGGATGGGGGCTGTGATAGGGACATTTGGGACTTATAATCATGTAGACATACCTTGATGCCATGATCCCTGAAACCTTGTTCAGCCTGGATGCAACCTCTCTGGCTCCAGATCACCTGGGGTAGAATGGAGGGAACAGTGTAGCAGATGAGAAATGGGGGCCTTGAAGCAGGACTCCAATAAGGTAGAGCCCTTGTAAAGCCCAAGAGGCCAATATCAGACCTTAGCTATTTCACTGGAGGGTTTCCAACTCTTTTCCTCCCTCAGTGTCCTTTTGGACAAGCAACTCCCTGTTCCAGTTACTTTAGGGGACAAAAACCCTTTATGCAGTTGAAATATTGTCATGAGGAATAGGAATTATGCTTGGTTTTCTCTTGGTTCCAGAAGACCGAACTGGATGCAAGTTTCAAATGGGCCAGTTTTTGGCTCAGTCTAAGGGAAAAACCATGAAAAATGTCCTGAAACTGAATGTGTTTCCCTGTGGGATAGTGATTCTTTATTCCTAAAGGACTCCAAGTTGAGGCTAGAGGGATAGGTGTTAGGACATTGGTAAAGCTGTAAAGGAGAGTCCTGTTTAGTTACAAGTTCATCAGTTCCATCTTTAACGCATTACTTATATCTACTGCCTCCTCTCTATTGCCATTTCTATCCCATAACACAGCAACTCAAAGCTATCTATATACCTGTATCATTCTAAAAATCTCCCAATATATGTTCCTGCTTCTATTCTATTACTTGTCTGATTCATCCCTCACTCCCCTATCATGCTAATCATCCTTTTGCCCAAAGCCAAGTTCATTATCTTTCTTCCTCAAACCTAATCCTTCTTTTGACTTTGCTAATCTGTCCATTGTATCACCATTTACTTTCCAGTGTTGGCTACTTTCTGATTATCTTTAACTCTTTTCTCTTCTCCATCACCTACCTCCAATGAAATGAATGTTTTCCGCCTTTCATTCCAGGCCTTCTGGAATATTCAAAGATTTCTGGGCCTTTCTGGACAAGATACATATTCTCTCGACAGAGTGACTGGGAAAAGCTGAGAGGCCAGTGTCACCTACTGGAATTGGTGGCACTAATGAAGGCTCAAATCAAGGTTCGCCCGCTGCTGAGTAAACCTGAAAAAAACATCATGAAAGATCATGGACAAACTCAGTAGAATGTTCTTGGCTTGATCAATCTTTCTTTCTCTAAATGAAGTCTTTGTAAAAATAAAATCAGCCTCTTGTTCTGATCACTTGAGAGGGGGAAAGAGCTTTACTCATAATCAAATCAGTGGATCAGTGGGATCACATATCCAGGAGGAAAACACCTACCTCATTGCTAGAGGTCTGTCAGAGAGGCTCAGGGGGTGACTTACTTTATGTGTTGTAGAAAGGATGAGATTGTTTGACCACACTCCTCACCTTCACCCCAGATATGCCACCATTTTTGGAACCTTGTCATTTCTGCCTCCATAATATCTCTTGTATCTGTCTTCTTCTCTCTAATCATGTATCTACTTGCAAAGTTCCAAGGGCATATAGGAAGTTCAGGGAGGACTAACATCTTTGGTGTTAGGGTTTTTCAAATGCTTTTCAGAACTGTTCATCCACTTTTGGTGTCCATCTGTCACCCAGCTTTCACTAGTGAATCCAAGAAGCTGCAGTGAGCACAGTGGCCATACCCTAATAAAACTGTCTTGGCAGACATTCTAAATCAGGTTGAGGGTTATCTACAGTCCTCATACCCATTGGAGAATTAGAAGGATGTTTATCCCAAGCATGTGAAGACTTCTCCCAGTGGAATAGAATGCTCTTCAGATGAATGTTGTGAATCTATAAGGACCAAACTGGTAGCTCCTTTGAAGCTATATGCTTCCTTTTCTGAGATAGAGTTATTTAAGTTTTGTTTCTGTACTTCTGATAGTTTGAGTACTTAACATTTTTTGAAGGATGACTTTATTCCTTTTATGTTTTTGGTTTTGTTTGCTTTTTCATTTTTTTCAATATATAATTTATTTATTTTTCAGTTCTTTAAATTCACTCCTACAAGAATTTGAATTCAAAATTTTCTCCCCATCTATGCACATTTCTCAGTCCAGGACAACATGAACCCCAACCACCCCTTATTCTAGTCTGTCCCACCTTCTATTACCCACCCTTCTTCCATCTCCCATCCCCTCTATTTTCTTGTATGGCAAAATAGATTTCTATACTCCCTTTACTGTACAACTTATTTTCCACTTGCATGATAAAATAATTTTAAAATTTCATTCTAAAAGCTTTGAGTTCCATATTCTCTCCCTCCCTCCCCACCCACCCTCATTAAGAAAACAAGCAATTCAATATAGGTCACATATGTGTAACAATTCAAAGCACTTCCATAATAGTCATGTTGAAAAAGCCTAACCATATTTCATTCTGTCCTATCCTTGCCTTCATTTGCTCCATTTTTTCCCTTGACCTGTCCTCCAACAATAGTGTTTGCTTCTGATTATCCCTTTCCCCAGTTTTCTGTCCCTTCTATTTTCTTCCCTCTCCTATCCCCTTACCCCTTGCCTTCCTGCAGAATAATAGATTTCCATATCCAGTTGAGTGTGTTATTTCCTCCTTAAGTCAAATCCCAGAACAGTAAGACTCAGTTATTTCCTTTCATTTCTCCTCTCTTCCCTCCATTGTAAAGCTCTTTCTTCCCTCTTTTATGTGAGACAACTTGCTACACTCTACCTCTCCCTTTCTCTCACTCCTAGGTACATTCCATTCAACAGAAAATTTTTATTTATTTTAGGTATTCTCCTTTTATATTCAGCTCACCCTGTGCCCTCTGTCTATGTGTGTGTGTGTGTGTGTGTGTGTGTGTGTGTGTGTATGTATGTATGTATATGTATATGTATATATCTATATAGGTATATCTATCTATGTATAGGTATGTACACATACACACATATGCACACATACCCATGTGCATATACAAACCCATACATATATAATATGCACATACATACATATCTTTACACACCTACATATACATACATGCATACATACATATGTATACATACATACCTTTTAACTACCCTCACATTGAAAAAGGTCTCATGTGTTTCAAATAACATCTTTCCATGTAGGAATGTGAACAGTTCAACTTTAATGATTTTCTTAAGATTTCTCTTTCCTGTTTAACTTTTCATGTTTCTCTTGATTCTTCTATTTGAAAGTAAAATTTTCTATTCAGCTCTGGTCTTTTCAACCAGAATGCTTAGACATCCTCCATTTCATTGAAATTCCATTTTCTCCCCTGAATTATTATACTCAGATTTGCTGAGTAGATGATTCTTGGTTTTAATCCTATCTCCTTTGACCTCTGGAATATCATATTCCAAGGCTTTTGATCCCTTACTGTAGAAGCTGCTAAATCCTGTGTTGTCCTGATTGTATTTCCACAATACTTGTATTGTTTCTTTCTAGCTGCATGTAATATTTTCTCCTTAACCTGGGTGGAATTTGGCTACAATATTCCTAGGAGTTTTCCTTTATTAGCTCTGTCAGGAAGTGATTGGTGAATTCTTTCCATTTCTATTTTTCCCTCTGGTTCTAGAATATCAGTGTAGTTTTCCTTGATAATTTCTTGGAAGATAATGTGTTTGTTTGATCATGGCTTTCAGGTAGATCAATAATTTTTAAATTATCTCTCATGGATTTATTTTCCATTTCAGTTGTTTTTCCAATGAGATATTTCACATTGTCTTCTACATTTTCATTCTTTTGGTTTTGTTTTATAATTTCTTGGTTTCTCATAAATCATTACCTTCTATCTTTTCCATTCTAATTTTTAATGAACTGTTTTCTTGAATAAGCTTTTGAAAGTCCTTTTCCATTTGACCAATTCTGCTTTTTAAAGCAATCTTCCCTTCATTGGCTTTTGAAACTTCTTTTTTCATTGGGGTTAGTGCCTTTTTAAAGGTGTCATTTTCTTCAGAATTCTTTTTGGATCTCCTTTAGTAAGTTATGGACATGCTTTTCGTGATTTTCTTGCATCATTCTTATTTCTCTTCCCAATTTTTCCTCCACTTCTCTCATTTGATTTTCAAAATCTTTTCTGAGCTCTTCTATGATCTGAGACCATTACATATTTCTTTGCAGGTTTTGGATGTAGAAGCCTTGACTTTGATATCTTCTTCTGATGGTATACTTTGTTCTTCCTCATCTGAAAGGATGGAAGAAAATGCCTTTTCACCAAGAAAGTAACCTTCTATGGTCCAATTTTTTTCCCATTTCTTGGGCATTTTGCCAGTCAGTTACTTGACTTTTGAATCCTTTTTCAAATGGAGGGTAAGCTCTAGGGAGCTATAAGTTCTCAGTTCCTTAAAGGTGGCAGAAACAAGGAAGAGGAGTTTACTCCTGTCTTGGCCTAAGCTCTTGTTGTGAGAAATCACAAGCACTCTTTTCTGCCCAGCATCTGTGAGTAAGTTTCCCTCTCTACAACCACCAATAGTTCCCACCATGCCAGCACCAGTGCTCCTCCTCACCCCAGGACCACCACTCAGAGCTGAGATCCAGATCAGCTGCTCAATTCCTCCAGGGTCTTTAGGTCAAGGGCTCCAAAAGTGGATGCAGCCACAGTGACTAATGCCATCCTGAGGCTGGGGCTGGGGCCAGACCCATGCCCCACTTTCATCTAGGTGAAAGAGCTTTCTTTCTGACATTTGATTCTGTCTTTGGTGTTTGTGCACACCCTGAAGTCTGCTCCAGTCCTGTCCATGTAGCACAACTAAGGCTGGGCTGCACACTGCTCTGAGCCTGGTGTGATAGACCTTACCTGTGGGCCTCCCAGGTTATTTTGGGCTGGAAATCTCCTTCACTCTATCGTTTTGTGTCCTCTGCTGCTCTAGAATTTGTTTAGAATCATTTTTACAGTTATTTTATGGGCTAAGGGGACAGAAGTAGGGCAGTTCCATCCTTCTGTTTTGCCATCTTGGCTCTTTTCCCCTCTGGTTTTGTTTGCACATAGCTGCATTGCATGTTCTGATCATTTCTCTTATTTCTTCTGACTTTTCTATGATTTTCCCTCACTTATTTACTATTTTATTGATTTGATTTTTTTTAAAAGTCTAATTATCTAAGAGTTTATCCACTTTGTCTTTTCAAAGAACTAGCTTTTAATTTTGTATATCACTTCTAGGTGGGTTTTTGTTCACAAATTATCTATTTCCCCTTCTACTACTTAATATCTCCTCTTCTGGGCTTATTTTCAATTTCTTTGTTGGGCTTCTAGTTTTCAAAATTCAAATTTAGTTAATTAATCTACTATTTTATTAATATATGATTTCCCTCTGAGCACTACACTAGCTACATCTCAAATATTTTATATTTTGTTTATTCATTATAATTTTCTTTTATATATTTATTAGTTATCTATTTCTATAATTTGTTCTTTGACAACTCATTAGTTAAAATTTTATTGCTAAGTCTCCATTTGCGTGTATATATCCTTTGTTGGTGGTCCTTGAATCAATTCCTGTTTTTATTACATCATGGACTTTAATTATGTATGGATTATTTCTCAATTTTTGCATTGGTTTGTAATATCACAGAGATAATGACACGGCCAAGTTTTGTAAAAATTGTACATGGTGTAGATAACAGCAACAATAGTGATGGGAGACTTAAATATTATTCTATCACTTTTGGATTGGTCTAAATAAAGGATAAAACAAAAGGAAAATACAGAACTGAACAAAGTTTTGGAGAAGCTAAACTGAAAAACACTTATAGTGTCTTCTAAAAAGGACAGCAAAATAATACAGATATTTCTCTACACCATGTCAACATTCCATTCACTGGACCTCTAGCTTCCCTCAGTGTAGAATAGTCTTATGTTATTCAAGTGACCTTTCCATTGTATTTGAAAGATTTTTCTCTTCATCACTTGTGGATCTTATTGTTTATGAATTAAATTGTGTTGAGATTTTTTTCCAGAAAATACTCTCTTCTTTGTATTGTTTTAACATCTCATTGGTGAACCCTTCTCCTCCCTCCCCCACCTTTTTGGGCATCAGCTGTTCCCCAGGTAAAAGTCCTCCCTTATAACCAATGAAAATGTGGTAAGCAAAACAAATCAAAATATTGACTATAGCTACAGATATGTGCTTCTTTATATTCTTATAGTCCATTACCTCTCTGCCACAAAAGAGGATGCATTCACATCAGTCCTAATTGGTCACCACATTAAAACCTTGAATTTTTTCATAGTTTACATGATTTCCATTATGCTAGTTATTTGTATAAAGTATTCACCTGGTTCTGTTCACTTCACTCTATATTAATTCATACAAGTCTTCTCAATTTTCTCTGAACCTCTCATATTCCTCTTTTCTCACAGCAGAACAATATTCCACTATGTTCTTATGCCATGATTTGTCTAGCCTTTTTCCAATTGATGGACACCCACTTTTTTTTCTGTTTCTTTGATACAATGAAAAAGTGCTTCTGCAAAGTTTTTTGTACCTATGGGTCTATCCCCTATTCGTTCTCTTCTCCCCACTTTCCCATTCATTCTTCTGTGCAGTGTGACTATGTACAGCTATCATAGCCATTTGGGGCCATAAAACCAAGAGACGATCTATGGTAGGTCACTGGAGGGCTTTGAGAGCACACCAGGGCACAACAAATAGACTTGGAATATCAAGATAAGAAACTATAAAGTTTGCCAGTTTCTATAAGGACCAGCAATGGTAGAAATGAAATATTATGTATGTACAAGAGCAAGTAGGACACTTTTGTTGGAGAAAAATCTCATGTATTGTCAATGAGTTTGAAAAAATTTGTAAAGAGCTTTAAATCTATAACAGAGGTATTTATATTTTATCCTAGTGGCACAAGAAGCCACATGAAGCTTCTGGAGTGGGGAATGGTCAGAACTTTAGGAATAACAATTTGTCAGTTCTTTGAAGTATGCTTTGAAGAGGAGAAAGACTGGATACTAAGAGATCAGTTAGGAGGTCACTGCAAAAGTCCATGAGAAAGGTGATCAGGGCCTGCCTGAATTGGAATGGTTGTGGTGAGAGTAGAAATAGGAAGCTGGAGAAATGTACAGCTAACCTTTACAAGATTTGGCAACTGCTAACAAGAGTTTGAGTTCACAATCAAAATCTGAATAGGTTTCTTATTTTGCAGTGGGGTTTGGATTCTTAGAATGGCAGTTTGTCTGTTCTGTGTGACACAGGTATTCTCTCTTAACATCAAAGAATTGTATTCATTTCCCCTAGGATCAAAGGTCAAAAAAAAAATAACAACAATGCCATTTGAAACCAGCGAGAGTGGAGAGGGAGCAGAAGAGGCTGGAAGAAAGAAGGTTTTGGTTGAAGCCTGAGTCAAGGTGTTGGGGAAACACAGTGATGCATCCGCTGAAGTTCATACTACAAAAACCACTACTGGGTAAAGGTGGAGTTTTGGAACTGAACAGGATTAGTAGTGTCTACCATCAGGCAAGGAGTAGGTTTATTGCAAAGTTCTCTTTTCTATTCATCAGCACAAGGAGAAAAACCTGGTTATTAATAAATATTATTTAGACACTAAAATGTTTTAATTTTTCCTCATCTATCATTTCCTTTCTAGTTACACAATCTGCACCCAAATGTAGCTTCTCATTAATTCTTTTCTCCTTCAGTTGTCTCCACTTTCCAATATTTACAAGTAGTTCCCTATTGTACTATGACTTAAAGGCCAAATGCAGAACTCATGAGCTAAGAATGACTTTTACATGTTAAAATATAGTGCAGGAATGGAGTCAAGATGCTAGAGTAGCAGGGACAACCCAGCTAAATTCTTCCATATTCCACTTCAAATAACCTTAAAATAACATTTCATTGATTATTGAATTGGCAGAACCAGCAAAAGTTTGGGATAAGCCATACTTTCAGTCCAAAACGACTCAGGAGGTTGGACAAGGAAGCTTATGATACTAGGGTGGGCTCCAGCCTCGAGCACATATGCAGCAACATCAGAGGTCAGCCTTGGAGGTGACTGTCACAGTGTCTGCAGAAATTCAAGAACTCTCAGCCCAGAGATGGTAAGGGGATTGGATACCTCACCAGAAAGAGATTACAGAGGACACTTAGCCAACACTGGGTACAGGACCAGGTTCTGTATGTTGGCTCAGTTGCCCATGTGCAGTTCTCTGTTGCATTTTTTAGGGTGGAGTGGAGCACCTGTGGTCAGTCACAAGGGAACAGAAGCCTTCGTCAGATATCCAGGGTAGAGAGGAGCATTAGTACTTGTGACTGCAGGGAAGGAGGAGTCTTCCTGAATGAAAACCAGAATACAGGTCAGGGAATTTATGACCATGCCTCTTCCAGATTAACACCACATTGGAAGTGCTAGAAAACACCCAGATCCCCAGAAGTAGCTCCAAAAATATCAACACAAAAAAGCCTGTAGTTTAGAACAGTGCCTTCACACCCCAAAAGGAACAGAGCCCAACTTGAATAAAACGAAGTTTTAAATCAAGAGATAGTCTGAAAAAATGAGCAAACAACAACAACAACAACAACAACAACAACCACAACAACCACAACAACAACAGAACCTGACCATAAAAAGCTATTGTGGTGGCAGGGAAAATAAAGACACAGATGTAGAAGACAACAATGTAAAAGCATCTACAAGCAAAGAGTCAAAGGAAAATGCAAATAGGACACAAGCCCAAAATAATTCCTCTAAGAACTAAAGAAAGATGCCAGAGTAGTAGAATAAATTGGGAAAGAAATGAGAGTGATGGAAGAAAATTATGAAAAGAAAATTCTTAGCTTGACAAAAGAGCCACCAAAGGTATTGAAGAAAATAACACCTTAAAAAACAGAATTTGCCAAATGGTAAAAGAAGTACAAAATCGCACTAAAGAAAATAATTCCTAAAAAATAGAAATGAGCAAGAGGATATTAATGACTCCGTTAGACATTAGGAAGCACTAAAATAGAGTGCAAAAAGAATTTAAAAATAGAAGAAAATACGATATATCTCACTGAAAAAAATTAACCTGGAAAATAAATTTAGAAGAGATAATTTAAGAATTATTGGACTGCCTAAAAGGCATAATCACTGCAAGCAAGAGCTTAAACATAATATTTCAAGAATATTTTAAAGGAAAACTGCCCTAATATCTCACATCCAGATGGTAAAATAGAAATTGAAAAAAATCCACTTTCTGAAATAAGTCCCAAAAGTAAAACTTCCAGGATTACTGTAGTCAAATTCCAGTGACCCCAGGTCAATGAGAAAATATTACAAGCTGCTAGAAAGAAACCATTCAAATAGCATGGAACCAATGTCAAGATCACACAACATTCAGTAGGTTCCATTTTAAAGGGGCAGAGGAATTGGAATACGCTATTCCAAAAAACAAAGGAGCTAGGTTTACAACCAATATTTACCTACCCAGCAGAACTGAATATAATCCTTCAGGAGAAAAAAAATAGATATTTAATAAAATAGAGAGCTTTGAAACATTCCTGGAGAAAAGACCAGAACTAAATAGAAAATCTTACATTCAAACACAAGACTCAAGAAAAACCCAAACAGGAAAATATGAAAGAGAATTTATAAGGACTTATTAAGGTTAAACTGCTTATATGTCTTTGTGAGAAGATGATAGTTCTAACTCCTAAGAACTTTATCATTATTAGTGCAGTTAGAAGGATTCTATATAGATAAAAGGGATGAGAGTGAGTTGATTATATTGGGATGTTAAAAAACAGTGAAAGTGTGAAAACAAGAAATGCTCTGGGAGAAGAGGAATGAGAGAAGAATAATGGGAAAATTCTATCAAGTCAAAAACACGCAAAGAAGAGTTTTTACATTGGAGGGGAAAATAAGGAGGGACAGTGGGCAACATGAACCTTACTTTCATTAAAATTAATTCAAATGGGAAGAATATACATGCAAATTTAGAGGATATAAAGTTCTATCTACTCAACAAGGAAGTAAAAAGTGAAGGGCATAAGAGAAAGGGGAGGTGATAAAAGGGAGGGTGGATTAAAGGAGATCATGGTCAGAACTGAAATGGACTTTTGAGAAGGGGACAAGGTAAAAAGAAAGAGAGAGAGAAGGATAATCAGAAGAAATAAGATGGAGAAAATTACACAGTAATCATAACTGTGACTATAAATGGGATGAACTCACTTATAGAATGGGAGTGGATAGTAAAATAGATTAGAGACAAGAATCTAATATTTTGTTCACAAGAAAAATATGTGAAATAGAGAGACAGGAGACAGAGCCAAGATGTCAGGGAAAAGGCAGGGGCTCTCTTGAGGTCCAGCTGCCTACAAATACCTTTAAAAATGACTCTAAACAAATTCTAGAGCAGCTGAACCCAAAACAACATGGAGTGAACAAACTTTTCTAGCCCAAGTCAACTTGGAAGGGTGGCAGGAAAAGTCTATTGCACCAGGATAAGAAAGGAGTGCAGTCCAGTGCAGGCTGCACCAGCACAGACTGGGCCAACAAATCTAGAGCTGGCCGCTGGGTGACTGAATCACTGGCAGTTTCTAGACCCCTGAGTCCACAGATGCAAAAGACAACTTAGAAGGTCTATAGGAAATGTCTGTTGCACCTGGGTAATAGTAGAGAGTAGTTCAGTCAAGCCATACCAGCACAGCCATGGTCCCAGCAAACCAGGAGCTGGCCTTGAGAGTGACTGAATCAGCAGTGATAGCAGCAGTAGTTGCTTCCAGAGCTCTCAGCCCACACATAGTAATGGAGTCAAACAACTGGTCACAAGGAGATTGCAGAAGTCTTTTTGCTAGCACTATGGCAGGAATCTTGCTTTACCTAAACTCAGATCTAGATATTAGCCCTGGGTAGCAGTCCCATGGCAAGGAGGAGCATTAGCATGCAGAACTTGTGGTGGCAGTAGATCAGGGACCTTTCTTATAGTTTCAGGATAGAAAAAAGTGCTTATGATCACTTACAGATGAGAGCAAAGGCCAGGAGAGTGGTGAACACCCTCTCCTTGGATCATAACACCTTGGAAGAACTGAAAACTTACAGATTCGTAACAGTGTCTGTGAAAACAGCTGCACAAACTTGTAAAGCCAGGTATAGTGTGCCTTTCAATTTGCATTTATTTGCCACCATAAAAAGAACTACTATAAATATTTTTGTACTTGTGGGTCCTTTTCCCATTTTTATGATCCATTTGGGATATAAACTTAGAAATAATATTCCTGGTTCAAAGAATATGCACAGTTTTATAGTCCTTTAATCATTGTTCCAAATTGCCTTCCAGAATGGTTCCAAAATGCCTTGAAGATCAGTTCACATTGATGTTCCAATTTTTCCACATCTTCTCCAACATTTATCATTTTCCTGTTTGTCATGTTAGCCAATCTGATACATGTGATGTGGTACCTCAGAGTAGTTTTGATTTGCATTTGTCTAATCAATAGTGATTGAGGGCATTTTGTATTATGACTATAGATAGCTTTAATTTTTTCATCTGAAGATTATCTATTCAAATCTTTTGATCATTTATCCATTTGGGAATGCCAACTGCCCTTTCAAAAAAATTACTCAGTGCCACCCACCCCATATCTACTTTCTTTATCACTTTAATGTTTTTTTAATTTTCATCCTTTTAAAAAAAGATATATATGTATATATTGGGTCTCTAGTGGTGCAGCGGAGAGAGTACCAGTGCAGGAATCAGGAGGACCTGAGTTCAAATCTCACCTCAGTCACTTGACACTCACTAGCTGTGTGACCTTAGGCAAGTCACTTAATCCCAATTGCCTTGCCTCTTCCTGGGTCATCTCCAGTCATCCTGATGAATATCTGTTCACTGGATTCAGATGGCTCTGGAGGAGAAGTGAGGTTGGTGACCTGCACAGCCCTCCCTCCCTCAAAACAAAGTCAAGTGCAAGTCATGTCATCATTTCTCTGATGGCATGGTCTTCTTTGGCAACAAAGGATGAACACACATGTATATGTATATATATTTTAAAATGATACATCTCAAATTTATTAATTTATTGTAATTTTGTGTACTTTTCCCTGCATTGGAATTTTGATGATGCAGTACTGTGTCATGTAACCATACGGTATCAAACTGTAAGCAAATCATTTCACACACATATTCCTGCTGATGCATGCTGAACTTCCTGAGAAAGCACAACATGCTCACCTCCCAACATTTGCTCATTAAGACCTCTTAGTAGACTTGACCTCTGATCAGTTATAATTTGGATTTCATGTGTTTATTTGAAAAATAGCATAATCATTATGACTTTTGTTCTGTTATACAGTAGAGGAAACATGTATGAATGACTTTTCAAAATTTTCTTCTTTCTTTATGCCTCCACTGCTCCCCTATTTTTAATCACCAGTCCTCAGTTGCACTTAAGGCTACTACCATCCCCCCTGTGTTTTTTAGCACCTCTAAGGGGCAGTATCATTCACTTGCAGAACCTGTGATCTAAAGCCTCCAAGAGAAATATGAATTGATCTTGGACAATGGAAGAGTTCAAAAAGGATTTTGAAAATAAAGTAAGACAAGTGGAGGAAAAATTGGGAAGAGAAATGAGAGGATGCAAGAAAGTCCTGAAAAATGTGTCAACTGTTTGGTACAGGAGACACAAAAAATACTGAAAAAATAACACCTTAAGAAACAGACTAGACCAAATGGTAAAAGAAGTTCAAAAGCTAATGAGAAGAAGAGTGACTTAAAAAACAGGATTGGCAAAATGAAAAAGGAGGTGCAAAAGATTACTCAAGAAAATAATTTCTTAAAAATGAGAATGGAGCAAATAGAAGCTTATGACTTTATGAGAAATCTAGAAACAATAAAATAAAGCCAAATGAATAAAAAAAATATAAGACAACGTGAAATATCTCATTGGAAAAACAACTGGCCTGAAAAATAGATCCAGGAGAGTTAATTTAAAATTATAGAACTACCTGAAAATCATGATCAAAAAAAGAGCCTAGAAATCATCTTTCAGGAAAGTATCATGGAGCCCAAAGGGCCCTAAAGCTATGCATAGCAGTTTTACCAGTTTGATCCAGCAATACCATTACTAGGTCTGTATCACAAAGAGATCCTAAAAAAGGGATCAGGGTT
The DNA here is from genome assembly GCF_028372415.1 of Notamacropus eugenii. Classification (NCBI taxonomy): domain Eukaryota; kingdom Metazoa; phylum Chordata; class Mammalia; order Diprotodontia; family Macropodidae; genus Notamacropus; species Notamacropus eugenii. The sequence goes on from NC_092875.1 coordinate 81,951,026, forward strand.
CAAATGTACAAAAATAATTATGGCAGCTTTTTGTGGTGGCAAAGAATTATAAATTGAGGCAATGCCCATCAGTTGGGGAATGGTTGAACAAGTGGTGGGACGTGAATGTAATGTAATGTAATACTATTGTGTCCTTAGGAAAGATGAGCAGTATACTCAGAAAAACCTGGAAAAACTTTCATTGGCTAATGCAAAGTGAAATTTGCTGTGTACAAAGTACCAACAATAATGTAAGATAATGAGCTGGGAGTGGCTTAGCTATTCTCAGTAATGTAATGATTTAAAACTGTTCTGAAAGATTTATGATGAAAAATGCTATCAAACCCCAGAGAAAGAACTGCTGGTGTCTGAATACAGGTTGAAGCACATTTTTTACTTTATTTTTCTTGAGTTTTTTTGTCAATGTTTTCTTTCACAACATGACTATTACAGATGTATTTTGCATGACTACACGTGTATAACCCATATTGAATTGCTTGCCTTCTTAGTCGGGGGAGGGGAGTAGTGAGGAAGGAAGTGAGAGAATTTGGAACTCAAAGTTTGAAAAATGAATGTTAAGAATTGCTTTTACATCTAACTGAGGGAAAAAAGACTAAAGAAAAAGAAAAGAAACAGACACAGATGGATTAAAAATAAGAGACTGGAGCTGCATCTGTTATGTTTAAGCTGGGGTTAAAAAAAGACAGGAGTAATAATCATATTCTTAGAAAACACAAAAGTAAAAGTTGAATTTATTAAAACAGATAATCAGAGAAACTACATTTTGCTAAGAAGTTACAGTAGACCTGTGGTTGCCACTGGTCAAGTGACAATGAAGTAATATAAAAAAAAAAAAATTAACCATATTTCCCTGATGAAAACTTCATTTCTTAATGATATGGGGAATTGAGTCCAATTTATAACAATAAGAGGCATTTCTTAACTGATAAATAGTCAAAGGACTTGAACAGGAAGATTTCAGAAGAAGAGAGCAAAGCTATCTATAGTCAAATGAAAAAATACCCTAAATCATGACCAGTTGGAGAAATGTAAATTCAAACATATCTGAGATACCCCCTAATACATATCATGTTGGCTAATGTAGAAGAAATTGACAAATACTGGAGGGGATGTGGATAAATAATGACACCGATACATTATTGGTAGACTTGTGAACTGGTCCAATAATTCTAGTGACCAATTTTGAACTATGCCCAAAGAGCTAAAAATGTGAGTATATCCTTTGACCTACTAGGTCTGTAGCCCAAAGAGACTAGAGAAAAAGAAAAGGACCTATTTGTACAAAAATGATTTTAGCAGTTCTTTTTTGTGGTGGCAAAAACTGAAAATTAAGTGTCCATTAGTTGGCGAATGGGGGAAAAAGTTGTTGTATGATATAAGAAATGATAAACAGAATGGTTTTAGAAAAATCTAGGGATACTCACATGGACTGAGGTAAAGTGAAGTGCACAAGACCAGGAGAACATTTCACACAATAACAATATTGTAATGATGATCAGCTGTGAAATACTTAACTCCTGTGCAACTTGTCAGTAGGGAGGGACCAAAATTAAAATAGGCTAAACTTCTTCAGGCTATAGATGGGATTTTAGTAGCTCACTTCCCAAAAGTAAAATTAATTATTAATTTTTTTCTCAAAAATGCTTTTTTTTTATCGAGACATAATCCAGAAACTACAATCAACAAACACTCCTTGAGAAGTAACCTTCAGTAAAAGACTTCCCAGCAGCAATTTTTTGGAAATCTGGAAGCTAACCTTAGTAGCCACCTCACTTTTTGAGTATACTTTCTTGAAAAACCCTTATTCCCCACTGAGATTTGTCAACAATTTGAATGCTTTAATTTGCTTTTCTTTGGTGTCCAATTAGCTTAAGTCAGAATATTTTGATTCTAGATGTTGACAAATACTGAATTCCTTGAAAATGGCAATTATTTCTTGGAAAAGCAGGAAAAATATTTTGTCTCTCATGTAAGTGAACAATTATCTATTTGTCCACTCCAGATTAAACACTTATATTCTGATTTGATATTTCCATTTCCTTCTGTCGCTAATTTGACAAAGTCACCCCCAAGACTTTATTGGTAGAACTAAAAAATCTTACAGCAACTGCTGATATAAAAAGAGATACTGAACTGAGAGGCTGACCTTGGAGAGAGCACAAAGCACTTGGATGGTGGCCTTGCAGGTAGAGATGGAAAGAAGCCCTCGTGTTGTTGCCACACATCTCAGAGCAGGAGCCAGATGCATTGGTATGTGCCTGGGTTCACTTTGGCCCTGTTCAATTCCAGTAACACACAAAAACATAACGTGAAGATATGACTCTTGCTCCTCTCAGCCTAGAGACATATTGACAATGGTTGTTTGCCACTGGTCATATGTCAAACAGGAGAGAGTGCACAGTGGCAACCCACTTGCCAAGTCACATCATGGGCACAATAGTGATTAATAGAAGGTGGGCTAAGTGGGACATGGACAAAGCATTTGTTAACATCTTTACCTTCTTTTATATCCTCTACATTTTTCAGGGACCACCCAAAATCTTTTGGCAGGCCATGAGTGACCAGTGGGTCAAATGCTGTGCAGGCCTGATTTAGGTACTTGGATCAATATGATGATCCTGGATAATTCCAAAGGACCCATGATGAAAAATGTTATCTACCTCCAGAGAGAGAACTAATGAACTTTGCAGACTGAAGCATACTTTTCAAACTGTTTTTCTTGGTTTTTTTTGAGCATGACATGTGGAAATGTTTTGCATAACTTCATATGTGTAACTTACATCATATTTCTTGTCTTCTTAATATGTGGGGAAGGGGTAGAAGGGAGAGAGAAAATCTAATAAAAGAATGTTCAAAAATAAAATCATTGAATCACAGTAAAGGTATCCATAATTTTTTTGAGAAGAAAAAAGAAGTCCCAGATGATAATTATTTCATCATATGAACTGATGATCTGGAATTAATTGAACTGGAGTTGGAAAACCCTTCCTGAATGCTCCATGAGCATCTGCAGAGGCTTTGCAGGAGCATCAGGTTCCCTTGAGTGGTTCACTGAAATATTTCCAGATACTTTGGGAGGATTAGTTGACTCAAATGTTCCCAAACTCCCCAGGGAGGTATATCAGTGCAAATATCCAACAACCCCCCACCCTCCTGAGACATTGGTCAGCTTTAGATTGAACAGGTGCCCACCAAGACAATGTTCCGAGGAGACATGCAGGTTAGTTATCTCTGGACAACTATAGTTGGTTCTTCAGTTTCTTCAGTCCTTCTTGACATTTTTTCAGTCTATGACCAGATCCCTTAATGGATCCCAGGCACTTTCTGTTTCAGGCCTTTTCCTATGTTACCTGAGTAAGCCCAGGGTTAGATCACTCATCTCACACAATGGAGGTGGTAAGGACTGAGGGTAATAAGTCATTAATGTAGTCACCCCAGAAGTCATGTAGAAGGATTATCTGAAGCCTTGCAAAAGGGAAGTCTTTTCCATATATCTAGCCTGCCTGAAGGCTTGCTGTGAAGTTGATTTAGAATATATATCTTGAGGACCTTTACACTTACCTGAAGACCTGTCCCTCGGCTTCATGATTTTGATGTGTTCTAATGGTCTTAACTTCAGGGTCTCTCCCCTCATTTCCTGTCACCCTCATGTTCTTCTAGCCTTCCTAAGGATGGTTCTGTGGAGAGAAGGGGTTTAGGTTATTTCCTGTGTCAATGTGAGCAGCTCCTGGGAAGATTTTGGTCCTGGAACAGAAGTGACTGTGTTGCCATGTAAGTTTCTATGTTTTCTGGGAATGTGTGCAAGGGTGGGTAAAGCTTGATGGGGGATCTCACTCCATTGAATCCTGAGAGGGCTGCAAATATATTGGGAGGGGGAGCTTTGGGGTGAGTTGATGGTTCAAGTCATCCTATGTCCTGAGGAGTGTGGTGAGTTTCTGTGACTAACACTATTTTCAGATAGACCCTCTCTCCTGACCACTCCAGGAAACCCCAGTCCTGTCAATCTCCCCATACCCATGGACCTCTATCTCCCTAGCCTTGGAAATCTTTTGACACTCGGAACCTCTGATAATCTGGGAGGCCTCCGACCCAGGGACAATTCCTATGGTCCCAGGACCAGCCTTGACCTCTGTGATTCCCTGGATGCCAACAACAAACTTGACCTTTCCTAACGCCATGGGTCATTTGTCTCCTACATCCTTTCCTCCATAGTTCTGAGGTGGAGGTGGGGAGATGGGTTAGGGTTGAGGTATGAGTGAGTTAAGGGGAATTAAAGCTCTACCTCAAAAGAGGAGGCATTGATGTATTGACGCTACTTACACCATCCCCATCTCTGATTCATTCAGTGGAACGGACAGAGCTGATGGAATCAGGGGGAGGCCTCCATTATGCTGGAAGTACCCTCAGACTCAAATGCCAAACCTCTGGTTTCCCGTTCAAGACAAGCAAACTTGGCTGGTATCTTTGGGCCCCTGGCCATGCCCCACTGTGGTTGACCAGTCTCGACAGCAGTTCTGCAGATACCGCTGAAGACCGAATCACCACATCCAGGGAGGACACTCGCAGCCAGATTTTCCTACAGATTGAGGGCTTGAACCTCAGAGATTCTGGTCAATACCACTGTGCAAGGAGGGTGGGCAAGGGAGATGACACAGACAAATTGGTCTTTGGTCGTGGGACAGATGTAACTGTGGAGCCTGGTGAGTGCTTCTACTACCTCGGTCCTAAGAAAATCCTAAGACGTCAGGTCACATAATCAATCAGGGTTGGGCCTAGACCAGAAATAGCATTTCCCATCTCCCCTATCTATATTGCAGTGTATTCTGTGACCATGTATAGTTAACATTCTTACTCTGAGCTAAAATCCCTGGGGATGGATAGTGGTAGGTCATTAAAGGGCTTTGGGGTCACATCATAAGGCCCATGGACTTGGGACACTCAGGAATGAAATCCTGAGACTTGTCAATGCCAGTGACAATCAAGAGTGGAGTAATTGGGAAGGGGAAAGGAGACTGTGGTCTGCGGGTCTGTATAAGCATGTGAGTTGGGGACATGGGAACCAGGCTGATGCTGGGGCAGGAAATGGGGCTGAGGTTTTTTTACAGTTACTTGGTCACATGAATTTGCTCCCCACACATAGACCAGGCTTAGGGGAAGGGGGCAGGAAATTTGGGGGTAAAGTTTGCTTTTCATGGTTGTATGTTGGTCATATATGTGTCTTTCCCATATCTGGTGCTAGGTCCAGATAGGGGACAGGAAGCCATCATTTGATTACAGGACCTCAAGCCTCCCTATCACCCAGTGTGTTCATGATGAGGGATCAGGATTCTGTGGCCTGCCTGATCAGGAACTTCTACCCCAAGGAACTCAATGTATCCCTGGACCCCCCTGGGTCTTTGATCTCAACCCAGCCTCTTGCCCTAATTCCCATGGCCAATGGCACCTACAGTGCTGTCCAGATTGGCAGGGTTGGTGAGAACGAAACAGTAACCTGCTTAGTGAAACACCTTGGCAAAGTGCTACATGTATCCCACCATCCAGGTATGATTAGCCCCTGGATGACACAAATTGGGGGGAAGGATGGGGATACTTCAGTTTAAGAAGTGTGTATTCACTGAAGGACAGGTACAGGGATATAGGGTGTGTCTGTGGAGAGGTATTACAGGGTGCTAAGCAAAATTATAAGTTAGGGAAAAGGAATTAGAATGTGGGTCCTAAAATGGAAAGGAGTATCATAGGAAAAGTGGTAATGATGCTACAGATAGGAATCCTGGTCTGGGGACTAGGTCTTGGATTGAAGGGGAGCAGCTAGGATCAGGACATGATCCTAGTCTGGGAAGATAGTTTCTGAAATGGAGGTGCGGGGGGTATACACTGGGGAGGCCAGTCCTGGGCTTACTGAAGATCAGAGCAGTGTCTGAGGATGTGTTTCTGGTTTCATATCCTACTGGACCAGACCCTGGGATTGCTTCTGAGCAGAAACCATCTTGTCCTGAGCAACATCTCATGGGTGAGTTAAACATTCATGGTGAAAACACACAACTAATGAGACTGAACCTGAGAGCCTCACATAACAGAAAAATGCAACAGCAACCAGAGGGGAAACTGACAAAGCCTGGAAGTTACCAAGAGGCAAATTTAGCTTTGATCATGTAAAGAACAATTTTCTGACTATTAGGACTGTTGAAAAGTGGAACAGGCCATCTGAGGAGGCCATGGAACCACCTCATTGAAGCATTTCAGCAAAGGCTGGATGAGACCTCTTAGGGGTATGTTGTAGAGGGAATTCCTTCTAGGCACAGGGTGGAGCAGTTAGCTACTCAGGTCCTTTGTAAGTGAAGTTCTCTGAATCTATAATCCTTCTGGATCTATGTGTCCTACTTTGATAATGGGATAGCCCAAGGTTCAGAGCAGCAATCAGCCCAGGTATGGAGTGTGTGATGTTCGACAGTTTGGATGTGTCATAATTCAGGGTTCAAAGTATTACCCAGGTCTCAGGAAATGAGGTACTCCATAAACTGAACTGAGCCCAAATGCTCCTTTAAAACTCACTCTCTTGGTAATTATTCCCCACAGTGATTCCTCCAAATGTCCTTTCTCTCCTCTCTATACCTTTATCTTCCACAGTTGTAGCAGATATCCTACTTCAAACAGAGCTTGTTAGTGTTTCCTTTAAACGTGTTCCTTCAGTTGTTCCATCACTATTTCTGTCACTGTTATATTCACTTTTCATCCCGTGCTTACATCATTCAATTTTTTTTTATTTTTCCCTCTCATTCAAGTTTCATATCAAATCCAAAATAATCTAGCAAATATTTATTGAGCACTGACCTTGTGCAAGACATTAGGGATTCAGGAGAAAAAAATGAAAGACATTCCTTGCCCTCCCAGTAAAAGGGCAGATATAACATATGAACAGATAAATATACACATGATTATTTGAGAAGGGAAAGAGCCCCAATAATAAGGGGATGAGGCAAGACTTCCTGCTTGAATTGATGCAAGAACTGAAACTTGAAAGAAGTTAGGAATTCTAACAATGGAGGTAAGGAGGGAATGTATTCCAAACTGCAGGTGGGGGTAGTGGAGCTGGGAGATAGAATGCAAGTTGGGGTAACAGCAAATAGGCCATATGGTTTAAAGCATGGAATGTGTGAAGGGGAAATAATGTGCATTAAACATGGAAAAGGAGATGAGAATAAATTGTAAAAGACTGCAATTTATCCTGGAATCAATAGGGAGCCATTGAAGATTCTTGACCTGAGAAAATGACATGGCTAGACTTGTATTCAGGAAGATAATTTTGGCAACTGCAGATGACATATTTGAGATGGGGAGAGACTGGAAGCAGAAAGATTTATTAGGACACTGTTGTCATAATTTAGGTAAAAAATGAAGGGACCCTGATCCAGGGTGGTGACTGTATGAATGCATAGAAGGGAGATAAGAGATAGAGAACTGAAAGGACATGATAACAGACTGGATAAATGGGGTGAGGGAGGGGAAAGAAATTCAAGTTGTGAATCTGACTAATTAGAAGGGTGGTGGTTCCTTAACGTAAATAGAGAAGTTTAAAGGAAAGGTACCCTTAGGGGAAAAAGAGATGAGTTCCATATTAGTCAAGCTCAGTTTGGAATGCCTATGATATACCTAGTTCAGGGGTAGGGAACCTGAGACCTAGAGACCACATATGACCCTCTAGGTCCTCAAGTGTGGTCCTTTGACTGAATCCACACTTCACAGCACAAATCCTTTTAATAAAAGGATTAATTCTGTTTGGATTCAGTCAATGGACCTCACTTGAGGACTTAGAGGGCTATGTATGGCTTCATCGTAGGTGGAGTCAGAAGATTTAAATTTGAATCTCATCTATGATACCTACTAGGTAAGTGACCATAGGCAAGTCAATTAAACTCTCTGAGTTATTTTTCTCATTGATAAAATGGCAGTAATAACTGCAGTACCTATCTCATGGTGTTTTGGTGAAAATGTCATGAGATTTTGTGTAGATTGTTTTTCAAATCTTATAAGCCCTACATAAATGTTAGCCAGGATTAATGTTTCCACTGCTTAGAGTGGGGCTCTAGAATCCAGCCTGCCTCCCCTTGACTTTGACCATTGCCCTCTGCAGAAGGACCTGTGCAGGGAAACAAGCTTCTTCTCAGTGTGATGGGCCTGAGACTGCTATTCATGAAAACTGTGGCCATCAATGTCCTCTTCACTTTCATGGCTTTTATCTCCTGAGGTAAATGTCTAGCTTTGGTCTATGTTTCATTCCTTCTAGGTTCTCTCAGACCATTAATCCTGGTCTCCTGTCTCTGCAGATTCTCCTGTACTTCCAGCCATAGCTCAGCCTCATCCTTTTCCTCAGTCTCCATTCTGGCCCCTTATGGACTTTTCTGTCCCTTAGACCACTCCTTAGTCCCTTTGAGGTACACATTGTTTATTTCTCACAGAATCCTTCCTCACCTGTGAGGATTTCCCCACGACTTCCTCCTCACTCACTGTGCCCCATTTTCCTTTCAGCTCCCTCTCTTCTGTGGTCTCTTCTCTCTCATCTCAGATATCCCTTCACCCTCCTTCAGCTTGTCAGGCTCTGCTTCACCCTGGTCTCATCTCTGCCCCCTCAGTATCCCCTCCATCACATTGCCTCTCCTTCTTCAGACTTGCCCTTGAGGAAAGGAGAAGGGACATGGCAATGGGTTTGGCATCTGACTACTTGACATTTCACTTCTAAGTTCTGCTTCTCCAGGAAGAACTTGAGGAAGAAGTTCTGAGAATTTATCACATGGATTCTGGATCTCTCTGCAGACCCTGGAATGACCTCTGCATGAACTCAACTGCATGAAGACAACTCTAGAATGAACCCAAGGATCCATAATTATTCCAGTTATCTTTAATCACCTTTAAACTGAAGACTTTTCATTCTGGGTCCATATTCTCTATGATACAGCTTTCCTCATTTTCTTAATCCTACAATAAAGACAAGAATGCTTTGCCCTGCTCTATGTGTCTGTGGGGTATTCAAAGCCCAAGTACACTTGGGTCTGACAGTTAACCTACTGTGATACAACACTCCCCCACCTCAAGCTTCTTTGTATTGGAGGCTCTGTTTGAGGCTGACAAGGAGATGAATTCATTGTATTGGGAACCTGAACATGGATGCCAATAAAGGGTGGGAGTAAGACCTTGTGAACTAATGGGTGAATGATGATGATGATGATGATGATGATGATGATGATGATGATGATGATGATGATGATGATGGTGATAAAAATAATAATAGCTGGCATTTAGCCCAAAGATTTGCAAAGTGTTTTACAAATATCTCATTTTATCCTCACAACAATCTCAGGAGATAGATACTATTATTATCTCCATATTTTGAAACTGAAGGAAATAGACTAGCCCTGGGTCACAGAGCTAGTAAGTGTCTGAGGTCAGATTCGAACTCAGATCTTTCTAATTCCAGGTCCATTAGTGTGCCATGTAGCCACCTCTGCAATGTGCCTAGGGTGGGGATTTGATGGTAGGAAATGGGCTTCGCCATCTTATTCTGTCCAACTCACTGTGTCCCTGTCATTGTGCTTCCTCACATATTCACTTTCAGAGCTAAAAGTGGTCTTAACTGAGTGATCATTCAGTTGAACCCATACCTGAAAAAGAATCCCCTCTATAACCCACCTAGTAAGTGGTCATTCATTCTCTGCTTAAAGACTTCTAGTGAGAGGCAGCTTGTTACCTTGTTGACCAATTCTGCTTTTGGATAGTCCCATATTTTAGGAATTTTTTTCCATCTATCTAACCTCAAATTTTCATTTGGCAAAAAATTATTGAACATCAGCATTACTGACACTTCCTAACTCTCAAGTTGGCTATGAAGAAGGCACTTTGTAAATTCTAGCCTATTATAGAATTGAGAATGATCTCAGGGCCTGATCTCTTTCCTGGGAATTCTGATTCACACTGCTCATTGCCTTTTGACTGTTTCTAGCTGGGCATCATCACAGCCCTTTAAAACAAATGGATCCAAACATGAACTGATGACCTTCACCCCCAAATCAACTGTAGACCTTGTATGACTTAGGCAGAAGAGTACAGAACTATCAAAACCCAAGTAGACATCAATATCTCAGATAAACACATGCACACACACAGACCCCTTGTGGTGCTGGTGCACAAAATTAAAGGAGTCAAAAACATCTGCAGAAATCAAACTCTTGGTTCTCTCAGCTTGGCTTACTTAGATCCTTATCTTAACAAGCCTTTGTCTTCCCTAGACATCTATTAAGTATGGGAGGACAACTGCAGTCTCCACCTAGGACTGAGCCTGCTGGCCCAGTAGAAAGGGGCTCTCCTTCCTTCCTCCTCCCCCTAATCAGAGGAAGCATTGGCTGCTGGCTCCTTTGTTCATATTCTACCTTCATGATCAACTTAAGAGAGACAGCTCCTCTCTTGCTTTTTGTAAAACTGCTCCTGAAAACATAAGGACTATATAGGCTAGAATCAGGGCTAGCAAGGTCCTGGACACAGAAAAAATCATAGCATAGAAAAGTCCTTGCTTTAATAGTTTTCTTGCTGCAGGGGAGGGGCTGAGATAGAGTATGCACAGATATACAGAATAATGTGGCAGGGGAAAGGGCACTAAAAGCAGTAGGATTTGAAAGGTTTGTCCAAAGAGGTGTTATCAGAGATGAACCTTGATGGACACAAAGAACTCTAAGACTAGGAATTGAGGAAGGAGAAATTTTCTAAGCCCCAAGGACAGTTTATGTAAAGACATGAATGAAGGAGAATGAATATTGTTGCTAGGGGAGAGAAAGTAAGCCAGTTTGTCTAGAAGAGAGAGATGAGAAATAAGCTAAATGTCAGATTGGGAAGGACTTTAATTGCTAAGCTGAGGCATTTGTATTATTTCCTAGGAAAAATGGGGAGGTACTAAAGCTCCTTGAGAAAGGTCAGAGATACACTTAACAAAGTCTACTTTGGCAGCTGTGAGAAGAAGTGATTGGAGACAGGAGAATCTGGAGGGAAGTGGGTCAAGTAGAAGATTTTGTAATATTTCAAGGGACAGGTTATGAAACCTTAAATGAAGGTGGTGTGTCTGTGAGTCATGATGGATATGAAAGATATTGGGGAAGTAGAACAGGCAAGACATGATAAGTGGATGAGATGCTGGGGTTATAGAGAGCATGAAGTGACAAGGAAAGTTCACAAACATGAATGGCTGTGGCTCCAAAAGAAATAGGGAAGCTTGGAGTAGGGACAAGTTGGAGGAGAAGGTAATGAGTTCCATTTCAGACAAGTTGAGTTTGAGATGTATCTTGTACATCCAGGTGGAAATGTACTTCAGTTAAGTTGATGATCTCAGGAGCCAGAGTTTAGGAAAAAGATCAAAGCTAGTTATATAAATTTGGGAATACTCTGCAAAGAGACTCTAATTGAGTCCACTGGATTTAGTGAGGACATCCAAAGAGAAGTGGTAGAAAGAGATAAGGGCCCAAGATAGATTCAGGCTTATCTGGGACTAACTCCTTAATAGAGGAGCTTTCTTCATCTGCAACAGCAGGACAGTGATGTTTATACTAACTAATCCAAAGGTTGTTATTGGGAAAATGCCTTGTAATACATGAAGCCCTGTGGAAATCTTAAGAAGCAGCATCAATGTTATTATTACTATCTCAGTTTTAAGCATGAGAATCTGCAAGATTTCTGCAAAATCAAGAGAAAAGATTATTTGTGTCCATAAGAACTTGTGATAGTGAAAATCAGAAATGAGGCTTGATTTTTATAGCATAAATTAATATGGTGACATTGCCCCCTAGCAGTGGTACTGTGGAAGCACCTGGCAGTTGGTTGGTTGCTGGAACCAACAATACAACATTCAGAAAACCAGTGAGAACCACAAAGTCTTTGGTATAGACATGATCTTTGAAATCATCTACTTCAACCCATTCATGGAAGAGATAAAGAAACTGCTTATCAAAGGAGGGAAATGTCTTACCCAGGGTCTCCAAGTCAGTGAATGGGAGTAGAAGGATTTGAGCTGAGATGTTCTGGCTACTCTATCATTTATTTGTTCACTATATCATACTACTTTTGTGTGGAGAGGTATTTTTTATTAACATAGAGTATAGAGCCTAGAGACTCATTTATGTTATCTATTGTGAAACACAAGCGTTTGTAATTACAACACCTGGTTGTTTTTTGTTGTTGCAGTTGTGTCTTACTTTTTTCTTTTTACTACATCTGGGGTTTTTCTGGCAACAGTACTAGAGTGGTTTGTCATTTCCTTCTTCAGTTCATTTTACAGATGAGGAAATTGAGGCAGATAGGGTTAAATGAGTGTGCCTAGGGTCACACAGCTAGTAAATGTCTGAGGCAGGATTTGAACTCAGGAAGATGTCTTCCTGATTCTACTGCCAGTGCTCTATCCACATTACAAACTACTTGCCCATTATAACATGGACCTTGGCATATACCTAATACCTTGGCATAAATAACATCATGGTCAAGTCCCCTTCTCCTGACTCTTTCCATCTGGAGCACAAATGATAATTATTATGCTAGTTAATAATAGCTAACGTTTATACGTATGAATATGGAGTGTTCAAGAAGGAGCAGCACCTCTAGCTTTCTGAGCTCTGTTTAGGGTTCCTCATCCACTTTTCATTTCTGGCTTTTCCCAATTCTTACCTGTGGCTTCAAGAAGCTATAGTATGCATAGGCCACACCTGGTAAAACTGTCTCAGCAGATGGGCTAAATGAGGTTGAAGGTAACTGATAGGCATTAAAAACTTAGGTGAATTAGGAGGATGAGTACCCCTAGCATGTGAAGACTTCCCCTGGCAGAATGGGCAGATGAGAATAATTTATTCCTACAGCCATTAAGGTGGATGAAACAGGTACTTAGATTGCTGAGAGCTTGCTCAGACATCAAAGACGTCAAAGTCATCGATTGCATCCCAGAACCCTGCCAGTTATCTTGACTTTTCTCTTGCCACTAGACTTATGACTCTGAAACAGAGGAAAGCTAATGACTTTGCACAACTGTGCTTCACTTAAGTCCATTTCACACATAAGGCAGTACATCATCCATCATCCACTATTTTATTATCTATTTTATTGCTTTGCTATATTATTTATATTTATATGCAATATATAGTATATAATAATAAATTATATATACTAATATTTATATATTATTTAACTACCTTGAAGTTCTGTGGTGATGGGTAAGTGATGAAGCAGCTGGTGTGAATTCACTGGGAGCCATAGCTACAATTCTGAACAGAGTTGGTCCAGGAAATTGGTTGTCTTCTCTTTGGATTGAAGGAGCAATTAGATTTGTCTGCTCCTTGGTTATCTCTAAGAAAGTAGCTTTTAACTCTGTCAGAACTAAAGTACAAGCACAACCTAGAGAGATGCACAAATTTTGGCTCCGTAAGAAGGAAGATAAGATTCAATTTTATACTGAAAGAAATAATTCAAGGTGGTTTTACAATGTCACACAGAATATTTAGGGGCCAAACACCACTAATGCATCTTAACTGCTTGGTGCTGGTGGAGCCACATTGTAGCTGTGAGAAAGATATCTGATAAGGGCATGATTCTTAAGACGGGGCTGAAAACTTCCCTAGGATTCTTAACCTCATTAACTAATGCCATAGCCACAGATTATAAGCCTCAGGCTATCATTAATCCCTCTCTAGAAGAATTTTCAACTAAAGAAGAAGTAGTAAATGCCATCAGGTTTCTCTCAAGTGGTAAAGTGCCTGGTACTGATTATAATCCAGCTGACATCTACAAGACAGGGGATCCACTGCTGACAGAGAAGCTGATAGAAAACTCCTGGATTATATGGTGAGAGGAAGTTACCCCACTTCCCATATAAAGGATGCCTCCATTTTCCATCTTTATAAAGGAAAGAGAAACAGACTGTCCTGTCACAATTTACATTGGGCTCTCTCTCTCTCTCTCTCTCTCTCTCTCTCTCTCTCTCTCTCTCTCTCTCTCTCTGTCTCTCTCTCTCCCCTTAATTGTCTTGTTCTTCACCTGGAAGATGGTCATTTGCCCAAGAAGCAGTGGACATCATCTTTCATGAAATTATCAAGGAAAAATTCCCTGATGTTCCAGAACCAGAAGATAAAATAAATATTGAAAGAGTCCACTTATCAACTCCTGAAAAAGATCAAAAAAGAGAAACTCCTAGGAATATTGTAGCTAAATTCCAGAGTTTCCAGGTCAAGGAGAAAATATTGCAGCAGCTAGAAAGAAACAATTCTACTAATGTGGAAATAAAATCAGGATAACATAGGATCTGACAGTTTCCATATTAATGGATCAAAGAGCCTGGAATATGATATCCCAGAAGTCAAAGGAACTAGGATTAAAACAAAGAATCATCTACCCAGAAAAACTGAATATAATACTTCAGAAGAAAACATGGTTGTTCAATGATATAGAGGACTTTCAAGCATTCTTGATGAAAAGACCGGAGCTGAAAAGAAAATATGACTTTCAAACACCAGAATCAGGAGAGGCATGAAAAGGTAACCAGGCAAGAGAAATCATAAAGTACTTTCTAAAGTTGAACTGTTTATATTCCTACATGGAAAGACAATATTTGCAACCCTTGAGACTTTTCTCAGCATTTGGGTAGTTGGAGGGATTATACACACACACACAGACACACACAGACACACACACTCACATATACATATATATATGCATACACATACAAATGTATATATTTAGAGAGAGAGAGAGAGAGAGAGAGAGAGAGAGAGAGAGAGAGAGAGATCACAGGGTGAGTTGATTAAGAAGGGATGATATCTAAAAACATAAAAATTAAGGGGTGAGAGAGGAATATATTGGGAAGAAAAAGGGGGAAATGGAAAAGGGCAAATTATCTCTCATAAAAGAGGCAAGAATAAGCTTATTCAATGGAGGAGAAAATGGAGGAGGTGAGAGAGAAAAAGTGAAGCTTACTCTCTTCACATTTGGCTTAAGAAGGGAATACACACTCACTCAAGTTAGTATGAAAATCTATATTACACTACAGGAAAGTAGGAAAGAAGGGGACAAGTGGGGTGAGGTGGTATATAGAAGGCAAGGCAAATAGGAGAAGGGAGTAATTAGAAGTAAACACTTATGGGGAGGTGCAAGATCAAGAGAGAGAATAGAATAAATGGGGGGCAGGATAGGATGGAGGGAAATACATTTAGTCTTACACAACATGACTCTTATGGAAGTATTTTGCAAAACTACTCATATACAGACTGTATTGGATTGCTTGCCTTCTCAGTGACAATGGGTGGGGAGGGAGGAAGAGAGAGAAGTTCGAGTTCAAAGTATTAGCAATGAATGTTGAGAAATATTTTTGCATATGATTGGGAAAAGAAATACAGGTAATGGCGTATAGAAATCTATCTTGCCCTACAAGAAAAGAGAGAAGATGGGGATAAGGGAAGGGAGAAATGTGATAGAAGGGAAGGCATATGGAGCGAAAGAGGCAATCAGAATGCAATACGTTATGGGGTGGAAGTGGGGAGAGATGGGGAGAAAATTTGGAACTCAAATTTTGTGGAAATGAATGTTGAAAACTAAAAATTAATAAATAAAAAAATAAATTACCCTTATAAGAGGTCATAATCCAGAGCAGTACTGATATTTCCAATGCTTAGCACGTAGATTGGTTGATGGGTTGGTTGTTGTCTTTCATTCTTAGTATATAGGTTGACTGATTGGTTGGAGGTTGTTTTTCATTCTTGAAGAGGAACAAAAGGACATCACTATGTTGAGATCAGGATACTGTGTGTCTAGCTCTGGTTGATCAGACCAATATGAACTCAGAAAGCTCTACCATGGAAAAGGCACAATTTGTTCATATAAGCATTTGAAGTGGAGATATCTCTAAATTTGTGTACCTCACATTTCTTTTGAGCTGTTGCAATTCTGATAGCTCACAGGGCACAAAGGCTTTTTTGATGTGGGCATGTCATTCTGTGTAATCCTGTGCTAATGTCTCCCATTTCTCACAATGGATTCCAAAGTTCTCCACAGTTGGAGGTGGAGCCAAGATGGTGGAGAAAGGATAGGAATTCGTCTGAGCTTTCCCTAAATTCCTCTCCAAATAAGAAATATAATTTAAGAAATGCCTCAAATCTAGAGTGTCAGAAGCTAAAAAGGATGGGTTGAAACAATTTTTCAGCTCCAAAAAAACTATTGATAAAGCATTTTTGCTTATTGTTAATATAATTTTGCTTCTTAATGGAAACCTCTTCCCCATGCATTAATGGATCTGCCCATTAAGCAGGGTTTGAATAGGGAAGATTTATAGGAAGACCTACATCTTTTGTCAATTTTCTAATGAAGCACTGGTTCTCAAGGGTTGTGATGCCCTCTGGCTCTGAAAAATGAATAAATACCCTAGGTGAGGTTTTGCTTTGGGGGCTTACTGATTGGAAGTATTTGTTTGGTCAGATGAGACTCTGGGCAGTTACCAAGGAGTCGCCCTGGCTTTGAAAATGCAGATGTTGGTGATTCTCTCTCTGGTAACTATGTACGTATGGTTAGTCAGTTGGATCTGTCTGGTGATCAGTGATGTTATGGATTGCTTATGGTCAAACAGTTAGAAGCCCTGTCTATTGGTCTTTCTGCTTGTAATTTCTGTTTGTATTTTCCCTGAAGTTCAGGGTGATGACTTTTTCCCCTGAACTAAGTGAAGGATATATGGGCTTAAAGTGATTTTCATATGTGAGTAAAATGATTGTTGACCCCTCCAAATTTGATTTTCTTTTAGAAATGCAGACCTAAGAACATTTGATAGCAGGCCCTCCTCTGTATGTCAGGGTCCTTGCTTTTACAAACAACTTGGAAGGTTGGCAGGAAAAAATCTGTTACACTGGATTGGGAATGGAGACAAGGCTAGTACATGTCGTGCTCAAGCAAACCAGCAGTAGGCCTTGAAGGTGATAGATTCAGTGTTGGCAGTGACTATTTCTGGACATCAGATCATAAACACTATAGGGTTAGACAACTTGTCAGAAGGAGATTACAGGAGTCTCTTTGCTAGCATAGGAGAAGGACTCTGCCCATATTTAGATCTGGGTCACAGTTTAGGGTCTCAGTCCCTGGGTGAGGAGGAGCACTAGCACACCAGAACTTATGACTGCAAGGGAGCAGGGACCATGGTCCAAGTTCCAGGGTGGAAAAGAGTACTTGTGGTTACTCAGAGAGCAGAGCACAGAACAGGACAGTAGTAAACACATCTCTCCCTAGACTGTACCATCTTGGAAGAAATGAAAACTTATGGTTCCTCAGAATTACCTCTGAAAACAGCTACAAAAACCCTGATGCTTGGGACATTGCACCCTCCTCTCTGTAAGCAGAGCTGCACTTTAGCACAGAGTCAAAAGTCAAGAAATAGGCTGGAAGATGTGCAAACAGAAGAAAAAGAATCTGACTATACAGAGTTCTCCAGGGAAACCTTGAGAGCATCCTCGTATTGCTTCATTTGACTTCCATGTGAGTCCTTGTCTTATGTGAGCTTTCCATAAAGCACTCTTCTAAGCAAATGTGCATTATTTGGCTTTCCAACAATGTGACCAGCCATTGGAGTTGAAGGCTCTTTGGGTTTGGAAGTTCAGCTACAGAGAGGACCTCAGTGTCTGGTACCTTATCTTGCCAGTTGATCTCCAGAATCTTTCTTAGACAATTCAAATGGAAGCATTTCAGTTTCCTTGCAATGATAGATGGTCCAGGTTTCATAGAAACAGAAAAATGAGATCAGCACAAACTCTCTTTAGACCTTCAGTGTGTTAGCTAGTCTAATACCTCTTCTCTCTCACACTTTCCTTTGAAGCCTCACAAACTTTGAGCTAGCTCTGGCAATGCATGTATCAACGTCATCATCTCTATAGACATCCCTGAATAGTATGCTGCCACGTTAAATGAATTTAACCACAGAAATAAAAAATTTCCATTTGCTATAACTAATCTTTCTGTGTGTGGGAGTGAGCTACCTTCCCTTTCATTTCAGTAACTAATGGGATTTTCAGTAGTTGCCAGGCCCAGCTACTCTAGTCTTGATCTCTATGTGCCTCAGATTCAGGGAAGCACTAGTCATGGTTCCATCTTTTTCTTCCCTGGTGCTATCACCAGAGAAGTCTCGGGCTTAAGCTCCAGTCCCACAGTTCCAATTCTGAAGTATCAGTCTGACTACCAGGGCAGCTTGATACCTCTGCCCCATGGGGCAACTTCAGGGTCTACAAACCCAAGGGCACAATAGAGATTGATTTATTTTATCTACAGTAGCCAGGCTTAACAAAAATACCTTTAAATATTAAAAAACAGCTTAAATGGAACAGGAAACTTTGGATTTAAGCCTTTGCCCAAAAGGATGGAAGGGAAGAGGGGAAGAGACAGTGGGAGAAGAAAAACGTGTACTTACTCATTCACCTCATTCATGGCTGTAGGTGAGGAGGTCATCCATTAATGATCAGGCTTATCTTCTACTTTGTTGCTGCCATCCTATCTCCCTGGGAATAGATGAACAACTTGGCTGGTGACTGTAAAAGCAAGCACCCTGACACATCTAGGATGGCCTGCTATCATATGTTCTTTGATCTGCTTTTCGAAAAAGAAAGGCAACATTTGAGGGGTAAACAACCATTTAATCAAGCACCTATATCATTCACTTAGTTCAGGGGAAAAAGTCAGCACCCTGAACTTCAGAGAAAATACAAAGAAATAATGATCAGCAGACAGGGCTTCCAACTGTCTGACTGTAAGCAATAAATACATCACAGATCAACAGACACATCCAACTGCCTGACCATACACATATATATAGTTACCAGAGAGAGAAGCATCAACATCTGGGTTTTCAAAGTCAGGGGGCTCCTCAGTGGCTGCCCAGAGTCTCATCTGACCAAACAACATTTCCAATTAGTCAGTCCAAAGTAAAACCTCACCTCAGAGAATTTATACAGTTTTCAGAACCAGAGGGCATCATAACCCTTGAGAACAAACGCTTTAGAAAATAACGAAAGATGTGGTCCTCCCCTAATCAAGCTTTCCTTAATGGCCAGGCCCATTAATGGGTGGGGAAGAGCTTTAACTCTCTGATTAGCATTACAGTGACATGCTCAATTCATCTCCAACACCTTTGCCAGAATCAGTGTCTACCTCTCTATCTCCTTCATGAAACTCCTGAATTATTCATTCAGGGTATCTCTGGGGTTTCATCATTCTCCTCTGTTAGTTCTCAATAATTCCTTGGTCAGGAAAATGAGACAAACTCCAAATCCCTGAATTCTCAGAGAAGTTTTAAACTATTTCTTCCATGAGATCTCCAACACTGCCCTCCTATCCAAAGATGAATCAGATATCGTTCCTTTTTTTGGTTTGTTTCTCAGGACATAATTAAGAATGGAGTAAAAGAATCACTGAAAGCTGAGATTCTGTTCTTTTTCCTCCCCATAATCCTTCAAGTTGTTCAATTTCCTATTACCAAACAACTTTCCCAATAAGTATTCTTGGTTTCCTTCCTTTATCTCTTCTCTTTCTATATCTTCACTAACCCATATGGAGCAATCTCTGGATTCCATATCATCTAGAAGATTTATAAGGCTGCATGTGCCTGCTTATAATTCACAAAAAATTTTGGCAATTTGGGCCCACACTTTTTTTCTTCTACCCTGTTAATCATTTTTAAAAAACATGAGAATTAACTTTTCTTTGTCTCATGTAGTTTTCATTCATAATGTCTTGAAATATAGCTCTGACAAACTAGGCTTTAATAAAGCCTTTGGGATTCAAATAGAGCGACTTGACTATGTCTTTGAGACCAAATCACTCTGACTCTCAGTAACTAGTTAATAATAGATTCCAGTTCATACTTCACTTGCTCCTTGCTTGAGTTTGGCTGGCTAACATTGATTCTGAGCTGAAACAATGAAAGTCTTCACCTCCCAGACTGTTTTTGTTTTTGGTTTTTTTTTTTTTGAGAAGACTTACAAGAACATATGCTGAAATCCAGCGACATTAGCTTCCTTGATGTTCCTCAAGCAAGACATTCCATCTCCTGACTCCAGGCATTTTCTCTGACTGCATATATGGGTGCTCACTCTCCTCATTTCTACCTCTTGGCTTTTCTGGCTTCCTTCAAGTGTCAGTTCAAAATTTTTCCTTCTACAGGAAGTCTTTCTCTATCTCTCCTTAATTCTAGTGCCTTCCCTCTGTTGATAATTCCCCATTTATTGTGGATATAGTTTGCATGTTATTGTTTATATGCTGTTTCCCTTATTAGGATGTGAACTCTTTGAGAGGAGGAACAGTCTGTTACCTTCCTTTGTGACCCCAGGCTTAGTACAATGTCTAACACATAGTAGGTACTCAGTAAATATTTATTGACAGGCAGAAAGGATACTTCAATCCTTTTTATGTTTATTTATTTTTAGTTTTCAACATTCATTTCCACAAAATTTTGAGTTCCAAATTTCCTCCCCATCTCTCCCCTCCCCAACCCCAAAACACCACGCATTCTGATTACCCCTTCCCACAATCTGCCCCCTGTTCTATCACTCCCCTCCATTTTCTTATCCCCATCTTCTCTCTTTTCTTGTAGGGCAAGATATATTTTTGTACTCTATTACCTGTGTTTCTAATTTCCCAGTTGCATACAAAAACATTTCCCAACATGCTCTCCTAAAGCTTTCAGTTCTAACTTCTCTCCCTCCTTCCCTCCCTACCCATCCCCACTGAGAAGGCAAGCAATCCAATATACACTATATATGTGTAGTTTTGCAAAAGACATCCATAATACTCATACTGTGTAAGACTAACTATATTTCCCTCCATCTTATCCTGATTCTCATTTATTCTATTCTCTCCTTTGACCTTGTCCCTCCCCAAAAGTGGTTACTTCTAACTAATTCTTCCTTTCATTTGTCCTCCTTTCTATCAACCCCCACCTAACTTCTCCCCTCTCCCCTACTTTCCTGTAATGTAACATAGATTTTCATATCAGTTTGAGTGTATATGTTATTCCTTCCTTAAGCCAAATGTGATGAGAGTAAACTTCATTTTTTCCCTCTGACCTCCCCCCTTTTCCCTCCATTGAAAAAGGTTTTTCTTGCCTTTTATGAGAGATAGTTTGCCCCATTCCATTTCTCCCTTTCTATTCCCAATATTCCTTTCTCATCCCATAATTTCACTTTTTTAGATATCATCCCTTCCTATTCAACTCACCTTGTGCTCTCTCTCTCTCTCTCTCTCTCTCTCTCTCTCTCTCTCTCTATATATATATATATATATATATATATATATATATATATATATATATATATATATATATATGTGTGTGTGTGTGTGTGTGTGTGTGTGTGTGTGTGTGCATGCATGTGTGCGTGTGTGTGTTTATTTGTTTGTTTGTGCATGTGTGTGCAATTCCTCAAACTACCCAAATACTGAGAAGTTTCAAGAGTTACAAATATTATCTTTCTACATAGGGATGTAAATAGTTCCACTTTAGTAAGTCCCTTATGATTTTCCTTTCCTCTTTACCTTTTAATGCTTGTCTTGATTCTAGTGTTTGAAAGTCAAATTTTCTTTTCAGATCTGGTCATTTCATCAAGAATGCTTGAAAGTCCTCTATGTCATTGAATGATCATTTATTCTCATGAAGTATTATACTCAGATTTGCTGGGTAGGTGATTCTTGGTTTCAGTCCCAGTTCCTTTGACTTCTGGAATGTCCAATTCCAAGCCCTTGGATGCCTTAATGTTGAAGCTGCCAGATCCTGTGTTATCTTGATTGTATTTCCACAATACTCAAATTGTTTCTTTCTGAATGCTTCCAAAACTTACTCCTTGACCTGGGAACTTTCAAATTTAGCTGCAGTATTCCTAGGAGTTTCTCTTTTCAGATCTCTTTCAGGAGGTGATTGGTGGATTCTTCAATATTCATTTTACCCCAGTTCTGAAATATCAAGGAAGTTTTCCTTGATAATTTCATGAAAGATCATGCCTGGGCTCTTTTTTTGATAATGGCTTTCAGGTAATCCCATAATTTTTAAATTGTCTCTCCTGGAATATTTTCTAGGTCAGTAATTTTTCCAATGAGATATTTAACATTGTGTTCTGTTTTTTCATTCTTTGGTTTTGTTTTGTAATTTCTTGGTTTCTCATAAAATCATTTGTTTCCATTTGCTCCATTTTAATTTTTAAAGAACTGTTTCCTTCAATGAGCTTTTGTATCTCCTTTTCCATTTGACTAATTCTACTTTTTAAAGCATTCTTTTCCTCACTGACTTTTTGGACCTCTTTGCCATTTGAGTTAGTCTATTTTTAATGGTGTTATTTTGTTCAGTATTTTTTTGGGTCTCCTTGAGGGAGCTGATGACTTTTTTTTCATGGTTTTCTTGCATTGCTCTCATTTCTCTTCCTAAATTTTCCTCCACCTCTCTTATTTGATTTCCAAAATCCTTTTTGGGCTCTTCCATGGCCTGAGACCATTGCACATTTATTTTGAAAGTTTTGGATCCAGAAGTCTTAACTTTTATGTCTATCTCTGATTGTATGCATTGTTCTTCCTCATCCAAAAGAATGGAAAAAAATACCTGTTCACCAAGCAAGTACCCTTCTATAGTCTTATTTTTTCCCCTTTTTTGAGCATTTTCCCAAACAGTTACTTGATTTTGAGTCCTTTATCAAGAGGAAAGCATGCTCTGGAGACCTGTAATTTCTCAGTTCTTCCATGTGGCACAAGGAAAGGAGAGGAGTTTACTCCTGTCCTGGCCTGTGCTCTGATCTGGGAACAACCAAAAGCTTTTCTGCCCAGAATCTGCAATTAGAATTTCCTTTCCAGAGCCTCCACCAGCTTCACCACACTAGTGCTCCTCCTCATCCCAGGATCACCAGGCAGGGCTGCGGTCAAAATCAGCTGGTCAATTCCTAAAGGGCCTTTAGACCAAGAGTTTCAAAAGTGGACACTCTCTCTTCAGTGGCTGCTGCTGGTGTAGCCAGACCAAGTTCCCTTCACACCCAGGTGAAAGAACTTTCTCACTGAGTTTTGAAATTGTCTTTGGTGTTTCTAGGTTGAACAATTTGGGATCCACAGTTGCTACCTGGGATTCTGCCCCCTGAAGCCTGTTCCAGTCCTGTCTCTGATGCTCCATGTGATCAAGTCTGATCTGTGCTCCACTCTGAGCCTGGTGCAATAGACCTTTCCTGTTGGCCTTCCAGGCTGTCTTGGGCTGGAAATCTCTTTCACTCTCTTGTTTTGTGATTTCTGATGCTCTATAATTTGTTTAGAGCCATTTTACAGGTATTTTATGGGCTGTGGGGCAGAGCTTCTACAGGGCAGTCCCTCTACCCTGCCTGATACTTCTGTCTTTTGGAAAGCCTCTCATGCATGTGTCTGAGGCTCTTAAGAAACTCCTTGGCTAAAGCTGTGTGCCATCTAGTAGGTAATTCAGATAGGACAGTCCCTCACCATGTCAGATCCTGCTAAGTCCGATCTTGTCTTTCTAGCACAAGAAAAAATTTGGAATGATTACAAGGCCATGCCACTACTATAGTTCTTCAAGTATCATATTGTGGTGGTGATGAGGAAAAAAAGTTTTCATTTGATAGCTTTTTCTAGGCCCTCTAAAATGACATAAAATTAAAAATATTTGTTGTGAATAAAATACACATCACCAGGGTTAGAAAGGAAGTGACCAGCTGAGAAAAATTTGCATCAAATATCTATTTTTTAAGGGTAAGATATCCAATATATATAAGATACTAACAGAAATATATGGGACTAAGAGCCATTCCTTAATGCCTAAATGATCAAGGAATATGAGCCAAGGAATGATAAGTTATCAAATACCGAGGAAAATTTGCTCCAATGAACTGGCAAAGATGACAAAAATTAGGAGCTTCTGATTTTGCAGAAGGTGTGGAAAGGCAGTGGCACTGAGGCACTGCTGGTGGAACTGCAAATTGATCCAAGTATTCTGGAAAGCTTTTTGTAATCATGCTAAGAACATGACTAAAATATCTATACCTTTAACCCCAACATTCCACTTCTAGGCAAACACCATGAGGAAGGCAAAGACAGAAAAGAAGGTACATAATACACTAAGATATTTAGAAGGAAAGAACTGGAAACAAAGCAAATCCAAGTTATTATGGAATAGCTAAAAAAATTTTGGAAAATGAATATGATAGAATATTACTGTCTTAAAAAATGATAGGTAAGAATATAGAGAAGCATAAGAAAACATATACATTGGTGTAAAGTCAATTAAGGAGAACCAAGAAAACAAAGCATACTGTGGAGGACAGGGGTGCTCAGGACACTAAAATACTGATATATTGGGTCCCACCCTTTGAGTAGTTGACTCAAGCCTTCTTTCAGCCCACGAAAACAAAGTTAATTAAAGACCCACCATATTGTCCAGACTCATAAGAAATCTCACCATTGACTAGACTCCTAAGGAATCTGAGCATCTTCATGGAAATTGAATGCGTACTATTTACAGAAAGATTGTGGGAGTGACCTAAGGGTGGTCCAGCACTCTGTAAGGAGGGGTCTAGGGCAGGTCTTGAGGAGGAGTCTAAGGAGGATCTTGATGGGACTGAGGTGACTGGAGGTCAGAACCAAGAGAATAGGGATTTTGATGAGATCAAGGATAGGAAGCAGCCAGAGGTAACAGACAATGGAGGGTTATGCTAGGTTAAGGGTATTTTCTTAGGATCAAGGCTGGGAAGTAGCCAGAAGAATTTGGACAAAGGGATAAGGAAAGGCTCATGGCCTTGGGCGAATTCTAGCTCAAGTGGGAAAATTCAGGGAGAATTTAAGATGAGTGGTTTCTCAGGGCCTATGAGACAAATAGGACTCAAATTCTTTTGGGGTGAGGGGAAAATGTCTTGACTTGGGCCTGTACCCCATCACATACAATGATTGGAGAGAATGGCAAAAACAAATAAACATTGAATTATGAATGATAAATTCATAAAAGAAGGGATAATACACTTTGTATATTATCAGTGCAGAACATTGCATCTACTGGAAGACTTGGTTAATGTATTCGTTAGTTTTGCTGAGATGATTTTAAAAAATTATTTCTTATTCTTTGTTGCAGAGGATGTCTTGCTAGGCAGGAGAAAGATGAAATGGGAGCTTAAATTGATGTAAAATCAAGCAAGAGCAATTAAAATAATTCATGGTGCAATTTGACCACTACATATATGCCTTAGACTTTGAGGCATATCTTTCCATTCTTTAGAGTGTTTCACAGATTCTATTGCTTTGCTGTTTCTATTGACAAATTCGAGGCAGGATTATTTTCTTCATCATGGAATTCAGGGTTTTGATAAGTCTTAGTTCCTTTTGGAGAAGCCACTGACTCTTAAGTTGTCTTTGCATGTCACTTCCACTAGTTGGTGCAGTAGATGAAGTGCTAGAGATAGATTCAGAAATGAATGATAGCAGTGTTCAACTACTTGAAGGACTGCCATATTGAAGAGAGATTAGATTTCTTCTCTCCCTGGGATGAATAGGTAGATATTATTTAGAATCATATTTAGGGCTGAGGTCAAGAAAAGTTTACTCCCAAGTACAGCTGACCCAGAGGTGGGATGCGCTGCCTCGGAGAGTGGTTGGTTCCCTTTTCATTTCAGCTGGATGACTGATTGTCAGGCATAGTATAACTGGTATTTCTTTTTCAAGTGTAGATTATGCTACATCACAGAATTACACAGTATTAGAGTGAAAAGGACTCCCAGAGATCACCCATTAGAGCACATGCATAGTAAAGAATCCCTACTACAGGAAACCTAACACACTTTTGGTTAATGACCTCCTGCCATGATGGTCATGCTGCTCTGAGGTGGCTCATTCTATTTTTGGACAGCTATAACTGTTAAGAGGTTTTCCCTGGCATCAAACTAAAATTTGCCTCTTTGTAATATCCACTCCATTATTCCTAGTTCTCTCTCTCTCAGACAGAATAAGTCTAAACTCAGTGAGGTCTGTTTCAACTCTGACATTCTGTGATTCAAAAGCAACAGTAATAACAACTGACTAAGAACAGCATTTTTATTATTTTTAAATTTGTATACACTTTTTAAAATGTTACTATATTGAATAGTCCTAATATCCTAACTATACAGAATGAAAGCATTCAAAACATAAAAATTTGATGGAAGATATATGAACCATGTGGAAACAAGATGAAGTACACATAATTCCCATCATCCTCTCTATTATCAGAAGTGTTCTGAAGGTACCTTCAGGGAATTTACAAAAAACAAGTTTACATGCTAACATTTTTACTCAATTTTTCCTCAATGACATAAAGCAGTCATAATATTCAGCTGTGCAACAGCTAGAAGAAATTTGGTTAGTCCTGTGGTCTATTACGTAGTTAAACGAAATGCCTGGCTGCTTTGGTATACTCTCTCTTCACTATAGGTAATAAAGAAAGGTGATAAAGAACGAAGCCTATGACTCTGAAGATGTCCATCGAAGAACAGACTGCACAGGATCAATGAGGACGGGCTCCAGGGAGGCATCTGTGCCCATGTCCCCAGTGGTCTCAGTGTACCGTGGTTATGGGAGAATCAGATCTGTCCTGGCAAAAAACAAGAGACCTGAGATTCCTCAGGATATATTTCAAGTTTTCTCCAGAGTCCTGGCTGCAATGAGGACACTGGGGGAATATTTGCTGGGGAGTATAAAGAAAGTAGAAGAGAGTGATCAAAGGAAGCAGAGCCATGAAAAGGAGTTATAGCTACTGAGGCAAATTCACTGGGGGTGAAAGGAGTAAGGACATGAGGTATATGCCTTGGAGGTCAAGTGTAGTGTATAGCCAGGGTTGGGGAACCTATGGCCTTTTTAAAATTAACAAAGTCTTCATTTTTTGAAATTATTAAGTATGTAGTAATCAGATTTTTTACAAAATAATGTACATTTTAAAATATATCTAATTGATGTTTCTTGAATGTGGCCTTATTGGATGACAGCTAAATTAACAACATGAAAAGGTTCTCCACCCCTGGCAGAGCCACTTCCATGTACTGTTGACATAGATTAGAGACAGAAGTATGAATACTGAGGCTTGCAGTTTCCTTGAGGTAGGATGAGAGAAGTGCAGTCCTCTTTTCCCCTTTGGAAAACTTCCTCAGGGAAAGAGTATGACTTTAATGAAGTGTTGGGTGTTGGAGGGATGGTGAGGTTGTGGATCAGCTGGAACTAGAAAGGAGAAAGGACAGGATGTAGGATGCAACACCCCTTTAAGGGTAGGACATAGTGATGAGGGGCACTGTCCTGGTAGTTGGGAGGTCATTCCAACTTTAGAAAGAAAAGGAAGGAGAGAGTAAGCAGGAAGAAGAAAAGAAATATGTTATAGGGAGAAAAAGAAAAAAAAAGATGGAGGGAAGGAGTAGGAATGGAGAAATAATATAGAAATGGACTATGATCTTGTTTTTTGTCACAGCCCACTTGTTCCTTGCATGCCCCCAGGTCAATGCCTATGTCTCCTGGTCAATCTTCTTCCCTGGGCCATCACTTTCCCCTGCTTTGATCTTGGTAAACCTCCCCCTTGTGAACATTTTCCCATTCCCTCCCAAACTGATCATAAGTGACCTTCTGGGTTAAATCCTAGAACATCCTTAACTCCTTCCCCTGGTAAGTCTGGCCATTTTCTGTCTGTCAGCCAGTCTACCTGACAAGCCCCAGTTACCTGAATCACGAAGTTATGAGGAAAAGTTGAATACGGGTTAAAACCATCTTTAGTACTGGCAGAAAAAGGATGATGTTCTCAATACTGGTGAAATTCATTGAAAGCAGCAATACTATAAGAAAGGGGGTAGAATATCCACGTACAGTGTTCGTGTTATTCCCAATAGTGAGAGGAAGATGAAAATGAGGCTCCCAACAAACCAGTTCATCCAAACTTCCTTGAGAGTAAACCCTGCAGAGCAGACTAATGTTTGTCACCTCTTAGACACTGGTCCAAGGTAGACTATACAGTTTCCCTTCCCTGTGCCCTCCTTTAGAATTCCTGGAACCACTTTTCTCATCTCCCATATGATCACAGCCCACAGTGGGCTTTTTCCACCACCTCTGGATTACCTGACATATCAAATTATATAGAACCTCCTCCATCCTCAGGAACCCTCCCCTTTCCCCACCCCAAAATTTCTCATGACATCTTTGGGCCACTATACATGTGAACAAGAGAAATCTACATATTGCTGAGGGAAACTGGGCTGAGTCACACTTGTCTTTGAGAGGGAAAAAGGGATACTTGGGGTCAGGATTGTTCAGAGATTACAGTAAGAACAGAATGAGGACCCAGAGTTGACATCCAGGATTTCAGGAGGACAGCCCTTTAATATTGTCCAATTACCCCCTCCCCCCATTCCTCCCCTAGATCAGCATTACCTGGGCAATTTTGCCATGTCCACAAACAACAAATACAAAGACCCAGTTTCGTTGAATAAGTCACTGCCAGAATCCCATTCAGCTGCCACCAAAAGGCATGTTTCAAAATTCGTTCTGAAAAAGGACACCACGGGTCAAGGGCATAATCATTCAGACTGTACCCTAAAGCCCTTGACCATCTGCTGTGACTAAAGGACTCAGGACCTTCCAAAAAACTGGAAGTAGGAGTTTTCTCCAACCAATCTGTCTCATGGAAGATGACCACTGGCCCAACTCTCCAGCTGAAGAGAGAAGGTAGTGAAGTGGAAGGATGTGAATCTCCTGTGTTCCCATGGTCCCCAAAGATACTTAATTATCACTTCTTTGTACCCATGTTTTTTCATGTAGGGGACATTCCAGAAGAGGTTAGAGACTACCAGCTTCAGGGATGGAAGGTGTTAGTGGGAGGATCAAGGAACTCAGAGACAATTCCTTAGCTCCAATCACAGAACCTTGAGGAAAAAGGAACTCAGACTGTGAAACGTAATGTATTACAGTAACTTTCCTGTCTCTATTGCCTTATGAGCAAGGCACCTTAGAAAACTCCAAAAGTTGCTTATTATAGGGATTATTGGTGCTATTATTGGGTCAAATAGGTGGGGAAGAGTGGAGGCCCCAAGTGTTCAAATCCCTCTAATTTCCCTGCTCAAAATGTTCAAGAGGAATTCCTTGCCTTAACTTTTCATCATACTTACCTCTGTAGATGAGTAAGAAAGATGTAGAAAACACATATGAAATTGTCCACAAGCCAATGATGCTCCTCATCATACTTCCCACCTGTGGATCCATTGGAATTGTCTCTTCCTCACTGGTAACACATCATGCCAATTCAGGAGAAATCTGACCTGCATACTCTATCCTGCCAGAAGAAAAAGCATTGTTCTTTGGGAATCTCCTCCTCAAATCGAAAGTCAGTTATAGGAACATTCTTCCTGAGGAGAGGGGCATCCTTGGTCCTACTCAGTGCAGAAGATGTAGATATGACTGAGAATAGCAAGAACAGTGGTCATGGCCATACATTCCAGGCTTCCCAACCACTAGACCCATCCTTGGTTCTCTCTGGCCCTTGCTTGCACCCATTCCTCACTCATAGATGTCTCCCCTCAAACCCCAGAAATTGTCTACCAATTTTAGAACGGAGCATATAATACTTGCAAGATATCTTCACAGTATATAATATATATTATGAGAGTGTTCAATGAGAAGAATGCAATGTATAGTATATATAATGGTATACTATATTATGTGTAACAGTAAGTATTTATGAGAAGTATATAATGAGAATAAACAGTATAATGAAAGGTGGACTTATTCTAATAAGGTGCTAGGGGAATGTTATTGTAGATAGATAGACACATGATAGATAGATAGATAGATAGATAGATAGATAGATAGATAGATAGATGATAGATAGATAGATAGATGATAGATAGATAGTTCCTCAGACACCATAAACTTCTTATTCCTCAACTTATTCATTCCGCTGACCAGTTACTCCCCTACCCAATTTAAGCTACCCACAAAAAAGATCATGCCCAAGATCTTGCCATTTCCACAGATGTACCACTTCTGAGCTCATGAGGTTTGAATCTCCTTTATCTAATTATAATTTATTATCATTTCATCTTTTCTTCCACCTTGCACCCACTAACCTTGTTCTTCATCCACATCATGACTTCCAGTCTCTCAGTCCCTCAGTTTGCTCCCAGGCAATCACCCCTCTACTAGCTACACTCTCCCCCTTTCCGCATCTTGACTTCTTGGTGAACTGGTTTAAGTCTACACTGTCCTCTTCTCCTGAGTCCCTTACCACTTCATCCTCTTATAAAACTTTTCCCTTCCATACTTCAGTCTTAGATCACTCCCACGTTTTACTTCTTTGTCTGCTACACACTGTTGCTGAACGAAGCTGGAGAAAATGATGGAACTATGCTGACTAGTTCACTACAAATTTATATTATATATCCTCAACTGAATCTCAAGCAACACAATCCTTTTATAACTTTCATATTAACTCTCTATCCCATTCTCCACAATGGTTCTTCCAAACCTTTTTATCCCTCATCAAACCTCCCATGGCGCCTCCTCCCCCACCTTCCTAGCTGAGAACCTTGACTCATATTTTACTGAAAAAAATTGAGGTCATTCATAGATAGCTTCCTTTTCACTATTGCTCCTTATCTCACAACACTCAGATGCCTTCCACTCTATCTCTATCTTTTTCCTTGCAAAGGAAAACTTCTGTATATGCACAAGTGATCAAATTCTAGTTCAGCAGATTGCTCCTTTCCTTCATTCTCACTCTCATTTATCTTCAAACTCACTCTCTCTGCTGGATCCTTCCTTATTGCCTACCAATGCCCTCCTCAGAAAACCCTCACTTGAACCATCCATCCTGGCTGTCTCTTCTCTTCTTTCATTCTTCTAAAGAATGTGGGGGCCATTTCACAGCATCCTGATCAATGTCTTGGCACTGGACTTCATTTACTCTGGAGGAGAGATTGAGGCAGATGACTTTGCACAGCCTTGCCTCATTTAAGTCCAATTCACTTGTAAGTCAAGACATCAGTCTCTTGGTGACACTGGTCTTCTTTGAGAATGAAGGCAGAACAACAGTCTGTTAGCAGTACTACCTTTCCCCCTGGGGACATAGTTGAGCTGTTTCTTTTGAGCAATGCTGCTATTTCCTCCCTCTTCATCCTTCATGTCTTCTTGCCCCTGCTGTGTTCTCCTTTTCTCCCTCTGTTCATGTGGAGAGTCATATCCTTACACATGGTTTTGATTGCTTATACTTTCCAAGATGTGTTGGGGTTGGATTTTTTCTTCTTCCCTATTTATTCATTCTATTTAAAAAAAATTGGAACCATTAACTCTTTTGTCTCTTGTGGTTTTCATTCCTGAGTTTTTGAAATATAGCTCTGATAAACCAGGCTTTGACAAAACCCATTGTGATTCAAATAGAGCTACTTGACTATACCTTTAAACCCAAATCACTTTGTCTTTTTATTGTCTTGATTGTCTGCCTCAGTTCCTTTAACTGTAAAATGGGGGTAATCATAGCCCTTACTTTATAGGATTGTTCTGAGGACTGTGTGTGACTGTCCTTGAAACTGCTAATTTGCTACAGGACTGATTATTCCTTAGTCCTAGTTAATGGCTTCCCCTCTAGGGCTTCTTTCACAGACTCTTCCCCTTTCTTCATCTGAACTTTCAGGAACTTGACTGCACTCCTCTTCCTCCACTATTTCAGTCCTTCATTCCCTGAGTCACCTTAATCTCTTTGGTCCTGAGGAGCCTTCAACTCTAGAATTCCTTTAGCTCAATTTTGGTCCAGAGACCTCTTGTCCATTCAGGAGCTTGAAGAATTAGTTTCTAATGGTGACCTGGTCAGGGTTCATATTTTGTATGCATTAGGAAGTGTCTGATATTGTGTGGCCTTGGGTCTCACAAAGACAAGAATTTAGTAGCTGATCCGTTCTCTCCAATAATAATAGTGATAAACTATTTGTACCACAATCTAAAAATTGCAAAACAATTTACAGAAATCATATCAAATAAATCTCATAAGAATTCTGACAAACAGGTACTATGAGTTTTACTATCCCCATTTTAAAGATGAGGAAACTGAGTATCAAAGAGTTTAAGGAATTTTCCCAAAGTCATAGGGGAATATAAGCCCAGGTCTGTTTGATTCCAACTCTCTATTCACTATCTCATGTGTGCTCTATTCACCAGTATATTTTCCTCCACCACAAATTCACACAGATACTTCCCCATGCCCCAGCAGACCCTAGGGATATCCCCAGAAGTCCTCTCACAAGCTATAACCTTCTCTGGTCCATTTCCTCTGAAAAAGTATTGGGGTTGGTGGGTGGTGAGGTGAGTGAGTGAGAAATTTTACTATTGTGGAGTCACAAAAAGGAATAGGACCTTGGAGATGATCAAGTCCAATATTCTCCCCACCCAACCACTCTACATTCACCCAGTCTACATATTTTACCACAGAAAAAAAAGCCAAAAGACAGAAGGAGACTTAGGGAAGGTCACACATATTATTTGTCACATTGTCTACCTTGGCACCTAGGGGAAGTCTCCTGGGGTGGGTGCTAATACCGTGTTCTACTTAAAGTAAAAGGAAAAATAAAATACAGAAGTCAACAGCAGTGACTTTCAAAGATTAGGAGCCCATTGGGTAAGTGTGGGTCAGGTGACAGGTCTTGGTGACAGTTACCAAGTAGGTGGAGCTCTAGAACACTATCTGGACCCAGAGAGGAGAAAGCCATCTTCAAATGGAGGCTGGATTGTTAGCAGCCCTTCTGTAAAACAGGGGATGAGTTGGAGTCAAAGGCTATTGTGAAGTTAAAGTGAGGCTCAGGAAAGAGTAGAGTGATGGTACAAGGCAGTACGAGGGACAGTCCCAGAGGTGGTGGTGGATGGGTGGTCTCTGGTGCCATGGGTTATTCTCCTAGTAGATGAATTTCCAGTGACTCTGTTTCCTGTTTTGGTTCTTTAATAAAATAACCCTTGGTATGGGACTGGCCTGAGGGAGTAAGCATCATGGAGACCAGGTCATGTGTGGGTGGAGACAGTGACAAAATGAGCTGCTCTTGCAAACCCAGAAGGTGACCCTTAGAATTCTGGAGCTGAAGGAATAAAGGCACATGAATACCTACTATGTGCCAGACACTGTACTAAGTGCTTTACAAATATTATCTCTTTTGATCCCCATATCAACTGTGGAAGATAGATGACATTATTATTATCCCTATGTTATACTTGGGAAAACCAAGGCACATAGAGGATAAGTAACTTGTCCAGGGTCCCATAGCTAGTAACTGTCTGAAGCTGGATTTCAACTCATGTGTTCCTGACTTCACTTCCAGTATTCTATTCACTGCACCACCTGTTTGTCTGTAGAAACAACTGCCGCTCTGGAGAGCCAACTGGTGTAAATGATGCTGTGAATTGAGCATGAGTTTCAAGGGGGAGCATTACAAAAGTAGTATGACTTGGTTGGCAATAATCAGGGACATCTTATGATCTTCTCTGGCAAGGGAAGATCCCACTGAATCACAGGGACCTGAATTCACCAAGAAATTTCTGGAATGTGTGGTGTGCATTGAAGGACTCAATATTTGGTGTGATAAAGCCGTCATCATTGCAGTCCTTCTGTTGGTAACAGAGGCACAGCGATGTTTCAAAGAGGGTTGGCCACTGAGCCAGAAAGAGCAGCCCATTCAATAGACTTTAAAAGGAGAGATAACTCCCACTGCTGCTCCCTTCTTCTTCTCTTTTGAACTTGTAGCTTAGAACTCTCTCTTTCTGGGGATTGCCATGAAAGGATGAGAAAGGCATCTCCTAAATCCTGCCACCTGGGCAGCAATGCTAAATGTGCTTATATGACAACATTAGTTGCCCAGTTCTGTATGAGACTGGTTCTTGGGTTCCTTCTACTTCATGTTTCTATGCTTGAGCAAAACTGACCAATAATGGTCCTGAGATGGACTTTTAGGATGTCCTAGGGCCTTTAGTTGGATGTGACTGGCAGCAGAAAGGGTTTTCTACAGCTACATCTGACTCACAGAAGATTACCAGTGATAGAAGGATGAGGTCAATTTTGGCAGACTTAGAAGAAGACAGGCTTTGAGGGAATTATTTGGACAGAGCAGAGTCAAGCAAAAAGTGAAACAGCTTATTTAAATATTGAGCTCTTGACAAAATATCATTGGAAATATGGGTTACTTTTAATGTTTAAAGTCTTTGTTAATACACATTTCTGACACTTGTGTTTTAAGCATTTCTTTTGTGTGGAAGAAACAAATAGCACTCCCATACTGATCCATATTTTATACTAATTTCCTCTATAATTCCTTTTAGGGAGACCTTAGACATCAGTTAAACTGAAGCTTTCAGTGTTTTCCCTTGAGATCTTGGGGAGTAGGGGAGTAAAGCCAATAGGCAAGAAGAAAGAACCTGATATACATTTATGGGGAAGGGTTTCAACTCAGTCATCCTGTAAGCCCAGAGCTGAGGACCTCCCCAGGTTCCTGGTCCAACATCTGGTCTGATTACTATGTAGGGATAGAAATGCTTTCTTTCACTAAGCAGCTCTGGCTCTGGGCTCTTGAGCAGACTGAATTCATTCCCAGTAGAACCTGGCCCCTAAACAGAGGAGTCAGACTCTTTCTTGAACTTGTTGACTGAACATAATTGTTTGGTGAGTGATCACTCCACATTTTTTAAGCTGAACTTGACATTTTCCCATCAAAATCGTTGTCTCCTCCTAAACTTCCTTTGTCCATGTGTGTGAAAATATCTGGTCTTTGATTCTATTCCTTTCCCACACCCCCCAAAGCCAACAACAAATTTCCCTTGTTTCCACCTCTGATGTTTCTCATTTATCTCCCAACATTTGTCTCCTCCTGTCTTCACCTTAGTATAGGCCTAACATCCATCTTTCACATAGCTTCCAGAGCAATATTCTTGATACACAGTTCTGATCCCTTCACTTACTATGAATATTTGATGAATGAAAATCTAAGGAGTGGTGGGGATGTTCATTTGCTTCAGAGGCCCTCAGGTATCTATGGTGTTTGATGCTATAGTTGGGGGAAATGACAGATCCTTGGGAGGGTATTCATCAGAGGTGCTGCAGAGGATACCATTGGGTCAAATGACTGGGAGTTAGGAGGCAGTGAATGATATTATCTTTTACCATCCCTGCCCACACTGGCCTGTTGGACTAACAGGGGATTCCCTGCCTCAACTGTCTATCACTTCACTCTTACATTTATTATGAAATAATGAAAAGTCAAATATCAGTATCCAGATGCCAGTTACACTCCTCATCCTCATCTGAAACACAGCAAACCTATCCGTGACTGTGTGACTTGCACACCCCATTCTTGCACAGGACTAGGTATTCCCCAAATGATTATAGGAATCTCCTCTCCAAGCAAAAGAAAGTACACTCCAGGGGCATCTCCCAGAGAGCAGTAACATCTTTGGTGTAGAGGATGTAGAGACCCACCTGAACATAGAGAGAACAGGGCTGTAGCCACATATTTTGGGCCTCTCAATCACTTGACTCACTCCTGGGTACCGCTGGCCCCCTGTTCCTTGTTCTGTCATTCCCTGAACCCATTGTTCCCTCACAACAGCTTCCCCCAAATGCTAGAAGCTATTTTTCAATCATAGGCCAGAGCCTGTTTGCTGACAATGATGTTAGACTTTACAGAGGGTGCTGCAGGAAGGATATATAGTTGTGTTGGGTATAGAAAGGGGATATTTTGCATATCTTGGTGAAGGGAGATGTTGCATTCTCTTGGGGGGATGTGTTGGGGGGAGAACCTTAATTGATTGTGATTACTTATTCTATAGATGGAGGAAGGATATGACACCCAATTAGCTAAGCCATGCAATACCAATAAAGGCCATTGTTCATCAGAAATTTCCTTAGTATCTGAGAATGAGCTTGTGGTGAGAGAATGAACAGCATCTTATTTGTCTAGGGTAGAGGGGTGAGGAATGGAAGAGGATTCCAAATCTTCTCAGGGGGCATCCTAATGAGATAAATGATTCTTGCATAGGTGACCAAGAAGGGACAATCTCTCCATGCCAAGAGAGAATCAGAAGAGGCCAAGCTAGAGCTAGATGTTGCACATTTCCCTGTCTGGGATACAGTATGTTTCTTCCTTTGTGCTTATGCCTAATGACCTTTACTGGGTATGTATATTATAAATGATCAACATATTATAAAACTATTTCCCGGGTCTGGAAAACATAACACTGCGCACTGACTTTTTCCTTCTCAATAAGCAGTAGAGAAAAACCCCACACACTGATCATCTGAAGGTGGGGAGATAACTGGGAAAAGGAAAAAAGAGACGATGGTAGAACGAGGCACTCAGTCCCAATAGCAATGACAGTCAAAAGGGAAAGGTAACTAAGCATAGAGGTGTAGCAGATCTCCCCTTTCTGCCCTCCACTTGCTATCCTTGCTTCCTCATCTTCCTATCCCATTCTCCCTCTTTCTTTTGTGGCCTTGAACTTATCCCCATATTATTCTTAAAGTATTCTAGATAACTTCAGGCTTATTATTTCATGCAATGCTAGTCTGTGATTTAATTAAAATCCATATTAAACCCCAGGATTGCTATTAAGAGTTTCATTATCGGCCAGCCTAGACCTCTCTATCTTGTCCATGAGGCTATTGTAATAAACTTTATCAAATATCTTAAGGAAATCCAAATTGATACTGTGTACAGGTTCTCATTTCTTAAACTGTATTCTGTGCACCTTGGCTATCCATATCTCATGAAGAGGGAGAAGTTCAATGAAATAATCTTGATATCCATAGTTTCTTTCCTTTAGAGATAGGTAGGTGGCATAGTGAATAGAATACTGTGTCTGGATTCAGGAAGACTTGAGTTCAAATCTGCTCTCAGACACTTACTAACTGTATAACCCTGTGCAAGTCAAACCTGTTGGCCTCAGTTTCCTCAACTGAAAAATCAGAATTTTAGCAGCACCTACCTACCTCACAGGGTTGTTGGGTATGGATCAAATGAGATAACATTTGTATAATACAGTTCCTGGCACAGAGTAGGCCTCATATAAATGTTTATTCCCTTCCCCTAAAATATAAATTTGATGTATATCCTAAACAATTTATTACATGCAGAGATTTTTTTCCATTTCAAAATAAACTCTACATAATATATTTTGCTGACAATGTCCTGGCCTTCCTTATTTTCTGCCGTATTCCACAACACCCCTGGCCTCCCAACCCTTCAGGACCAGAAACTACAGATCCTGATTATGTATTCTAAAGTTCAGTGTTCCCTGACTGAAGTGCTTTGGGAAGTATTAATCTTTGACACTATCCTTGATCTAGCTGTCTAATAGTCATGTTCTGGACTGTGTGTAATGGACTGATATGGCTTGGCTAGGCCTGAAGATGAGATATCACAGTTGTTTTACGTCAGAGATGTGATTATATTTGTATGTTGAACCTGTGCTCTGGCCCCTTCAAGTGGACCTCAAGATCAGGCCACTTTCCATGACTCATGTGCTCCAGTGCCTTGCTAAAAAGCATCCACATCCAGAGTCTCTCAGTGGATCCCTTAGTCCTGATGATGCTAGGGAATTGGGGGAATTTTTCTCTTTGTGAGAAAATATCCCCCAAGACACTGTGACATGGACTATACTGAAATTAATCGCTCAGTGTTTATTCAGTATCTATATTATGTGCTAGGCAATAAGGATGGTGCTGGGGAAAATACAAAGATAAAAGTGAAATCATCCTTGCCTCTCTATCGCCAGTGTGATATTCACAGCACCTACTGTAGTCATGAGCATCCTGACACAATTCTGAATGCTGAAATACAACAGACTCTCCACATGGAAGAGAGGAACAAAACATTTATTCAAAGACCAATCCATCATAGTAACAAAAATTATACACAATAACAGTGCAGAGAACAACACCATTTCCCAGCCTTCCCCCTGCTAGACTTCCCACAAAGCAGCTCCATTACACAAATCACAAGCAGGCCCCCTTTAACAAAATCACAAACAAGCTTTCACTCACTCTAGCCAGCTCCCTGCTTGCCTGAATTCTTCTTAACTTTGACTAGACTTTGATCAACTTTCTCTCAGCTCTGCTCTAGCTGCGCCTCTTCTTGTTCCACCCATTCATCAAACTCCTCCTACCAGAGGCTCCATGTGACTCAGAGTCATGTGACTCAGGATTCCATGTGACCCAGGCAGGTCAATGAATGGGAAAGATTTTCCCATTTAAATTACTATTAGAGACTTCAAAGATCATATAAGCTACCCGAGCGAGACGTGCTTATATACGTATCTTTCTCAGCTTGTGGGGGCCTGTGGATGGTCTAGGAGCAAACACACCAGTCAGCTTGTCCAGCATCCAGTGCTTGGGGGCAACTATATATTTCATCTATTTCTTGGGTTCATGAGCCATAGCTTCAATGAGCTGGGAAAAGGGGAGATTTATCTTCTTTCTACCCTAAAGGTAATTGTCACTAATCCCTAGGGACTCTTATTCTACTCCAAGGAAATAATTTGAAAGTCCCGAAAAATCAGCATTCAGAACTAACCATTTCTGCCTTCTTAGGTCAGACAATGGCCCATCTATTTGACCACCACACAAGGCTTCCAGCTAAGGACACCAGAGACCATGGTGCTATAATCACAGTTCGAATAGACCCTTCAAGAACTGGTTTCACAAAGGGTATTATAGACAACAAAAGAATGGTTCCAGATGGAACGTTGGGATGGAAAAAAGTGACAAAAGGAGAAAATCAAGAGAAAGGACTGGGAAAGTTGGCAGAGAATGAGTAGGGTAACAGGAAGGAAAGAAAATGGGAAGGGAAGAAAACAACCTGTGCAGACTCAACACTATGTGAGCCTTCCCTCACTGAATCCACCTCCTTACAACTAGGATCTGGAAACTAACATAAACACACTCTTCCCTCAAGGCCAATGAGGACCTTTCAAGGTATAAATGAAAGAACTCCAAAACTAAGAAGGACACAGGGAATGTTGGATAAAGACCTTATCTTTCTGAAGCAAAATGATACTGAGATGGAGGCAAGAAGCTGCAGTTTCTTCTGTAGGTCTGTTCTCAGAGACCAATATCTATAATCTCTGTACACTTGTATCTTCCCTATCTGTAATGTGCAGAAAGGAGAGGAAGGGTGAGAGGATAGGGATGGGCTGGAGCTTCAGTGCCAGAGAAAAGAAAAAAAAACAGAGAGGTTGGAAGCTGAAGATAAGAAGGAAGACATGAGAAAGTGAAGGAGCTCAATGCTCTGAGGACAAGCAGAAATTGCCTGCAATATAGGTGAAACTCTCCTCCCTGTAACTTCCTTATATGTCATTTTTACCTCTTGAACTGTGACATGAAATGTTCTTGTCAACCCCAGGGAGACTTGTTCCTGGCAAATCCAAACCTACACCTCTGCACCATCCCCAGTAGGGAACCTTCCTATTCCTCTGGTCCCTGACACTATCACTCTCCAATCTGGCAGTTCCCGCCTCTCCTCCTAGTTCTCCCTTTTCTCCCCACATGATCATTGTCCTCTTCAGGGTTTCTAGATCCTTTACACTTCAGTAGCCAGAGGGCAACAGACTGAATGTACTGTGAGAGCTAAAGCAAAAATCTTAATGTTAAGTACCCTTGGAGGTCAATGGACAAATTTCAAGAGGTCTATGAACTTGGATAGGAAAAATATACATGTATATTTTCACCTACCTCCAACTAAAATTCAACATTTCCTTCAATTATCAATGTAGGCAACCAAACCTAAGAGGACTATAGGCTTCAGACTGCCAAATAGACCCAGGACACAAGAAACATTAAGATTTCTCCACCTAAAGGGATAGGTATGTTCTCATGGAATGTACCCAGTCTCCACCTTAACACTGTCAATCC
Organism: Notamacropus eugenii; assembly: GCF_028372415.1. Taxonomy (NCBI): domain Eukaryota; kingdom Metazoa; phylum Chordata; class Mammalia; order Diprotodontia; family Macropodidae; genus Notamacropus; species Notamacropus eugenii. The sequence goes on from NC_092875.1 coordinate 81,990,966, forward strand.
CTTCAGCACCAACAGCCTCAAGAAACTCCACAGTGCCATAGGCCCCCTGGTCCTCATTGCCTCAAATCGCCTCAGTGCCCTCAGTTCCTAGTCTCACAAGTTCATAGATTTAGAGAAGGAAAGTTATTCCCTCTGTCTTTTACTTCACAGTTCCCTAAGCCCAACAGCCACCTAAGACATAATTTTCATCTGCTTCTCAAGTCAATTTTTCAATCAAAGAACAACTATTAAGTTCCAGGTGCTATGCAGGTACTGAGGATACAAAGACAAAAATGAAATTATCTTTCCCTTCAAGAAGCTTATCCTCTACTGAGGGAAACAACATGTTCAGATGTGTACAAAATGTTAGGCAAAATAAATACAAGTTTACTTCAGGGGCAGGAATGAGGAAAGTTCTCATGTAGGAGACCCTCCCTGAATTAAGCCTTGTAGGAAGATGAGGATTCTAAGAAAGGAAGATGAGATGGGAGCAGGAGAGCATTACAGGCAAGGGAGGCCAGGCTCTACTCCCTAGATTCCTCATGTGTCTCAATTAACTCATGTTCCTCATCCAAGAGTTCTCTTAATTCCTCTGGCCCTTTAGGAATAAAGTGTCTTCTGCTCTCTCATTTCCCCCAGCTCCTTCCATCTCCTCACTTACCTCAGTTTTATCAGTTCCTTCCTTACTTCCCCTTTCTCATTTTATAGCTTAGTTATTACAGAAAGCACTTTGAATTTTGAGTGAGAGAACCTGGGTTCAAATCCTGGCTGTGTGGCTTCACTATCATTTGTGAAATTGATTGGATTTCATTATCTTTAAATTCCAAGTCCAACATTTTATGATTCTAGTCCTCTAAATTCTATCTCCCTGGATCCCAAACCCATCTGAATCACTCAGGGTCCCCCATCCTCTCTCTGTCTTTCTTATAAGTCTTCAGTGGTTCCTTACTGCTTATTGCATTGTGTAATCTACCCTGGCATTCAAAGTCTTGCCCTATCTCCTCACTGTTCTCTCCTAGGACTACCAGAAATTCACTCCCCAATCCAGCAAGGCAGATTTCTCCATTAGTCCCCTTCATCTACCTCACACATGCATGCTAAGCCTTTTCCTATCCACCTAAATCTTTGCTAACACTCTCTCTCTTCCCCCTCTACCTTAGGCATAATTCTTTACCTCTTTTTCTTTAGTCTTCCCACTTCTGTTCTTTATTCAAGGAGAACCTGCTGTATGAAACCTTCCCCGATTGCCCCCAGCATACAGGAATCTCTCTTTACACTGAACATAACACATAATACTTGTAGTAGTCATCTGTTGGGTGTGGACTAGGGAGAATAATGTCATAGGTCCTGGAGACAGTGGTATCTGCCTGAAACTCTGAAACAAACTCTAAAAATCTTGTTTATGGAGTTTTAGAGCAAACAGGTACCTACACACAGAAAAAAACTTATAAGGCTGAGGGTGCTAAAAAAGTGAAGACTTACTTTTTAAGTTGAGTTGATTGTGAAACTATGTGATGCAACCACAGTGGCTGTCCCATCTAAAGACTATACCAGGAAGTGCCTAACATTGCCAAAAGTACACTTTTGGCCTTATATGGCAGTTCTACACCACTTGGATATCACCAGTTTTTGGAGCAGTAACTTTTTTGTTCCCAATATCTGTCTCCTCTCCACTTCCTGCCATCTTCCACTCTGTCCCCTGAATTGTTTCTATTTGGTAAACTAATCTGTAGTAAACAGATTGAATGGGAAAACTCAAATACTTGTAGAGGCTGAGATTTTTATCTGTAGTTTTCTATACTTTTTGATTCTCCTTGGTTTAAGTATTGAGATCATATTTATGTCATAAGAGGAATTTTATGGGATCCCTTCTTTTCTGACCCCCCCTAAAATGTTGTGTTGTATTGCAATTAATTATTTTTTAAATATTTGGTAAAATTTGCATCTGATCTGGAGTGTGGAAGAGTGGGAAATGGGCATTGGTCGAACCTTGCTGTCATCAGCACTGGCTCAAAGAGGTAATAATATATAACCTAATGCCTTGAATATAGACATCTATCTTACCTGTCAGGGAAGTAGGAGGGGAGGATAGTGTGGTGTGGGCTGGCAACTGACAGTAGGGAGGGCTTATCTGGGTAGGTCATAGGCAGAAACAGAACACTGCTGAGGAGGGAAAGGGTGGGAGAATGGACAAACAGGAAGAGGGATAGGATGCAGGGAAATACAAAGGTGGTAATGATAACTGTAATTGAGAATGGGATGAACTCACCCTTACAATAGAAATAGATAGTAGAGTGGATCAAAAATCCAAATCCTACAATATGTTGTTTATAACACACTTGAAGCAGAGACACACACACACACACACACACACAGAGTAAAGGTAAAGGACTGGAACAGATGTTGTTATACTCAGGTTGTGGTTAAAAAAAAAAAAAGCAGAGGTAGCAATCCTGATCTTAGAGAAAACAAAAGTAAAAATAGACGTGATTAAAAGAGATAAGGAAGGAAACTACATCTTGATACAAGGTACTGTTGGCAGTGAACATATACGTACCAAGTACATGCATCCAAATTCTTAAAGGAGAAGTTAAGTGAGTTATAGGAAGAAATAGACAGCAAAACTGAACTGGGGATGAGGAAGTTAATGTCCCCTCTCAGAACCAGATAAATCCAAGGAAAAATTAACAAGAAAACAACTAAGGAGGTAAAGAGAGATTTAAAAGAGTTAGATATGACAGACCTTTAAGAAAACTGTTTGGGAGTTATATATGGTCCAGTCTATCAGCTGTGGAGTGAATTGGGTTTAAGGTTTTGAGAAAGAAAGAAAAAAGAAAAAGGAAAAAAGAAAAAAGAAAAAAGAAAAAAAGAAAGAAAGAACTCAGTAAACTCCAAGTTAACTGGAAAGCTTCTTGACCTACAGGAAAATAGAAGGTCAGGGTATAAGAGAAAGGATGTCAGATTGGTAGAAGAGGTAATCAGAATGCATGCCATCTTGGGATGGAGGGAAGGGGAAGATGGGGAGAAAATTTGGAATTCAAAATCTTTTGGAAGTGAACGTTAAAAACAAAAAATAATTAATTAATTAATAGAAAAGAAAAAGGAAAGATAAGTGTTATAGCAGTTGAAGGTAGGATGTTCAAGGTTTAGGAGTATCTCCTGTATAAATGTACAGAGGTGAGAGATGACATGAAGATTGGAGAACAGCTGATATTACTACATGTGTGTGTAAAGGAGTATCATGTGAACTAAGGCTAGAATGGGAGTGTGTTGCTAGACTGTGGAGGACCTTGAATGCCAGGCAAAGAGATTTGTATTTTTAGATACTAGGTGCCCAGAAAAGTTTTGAACAGAAATGTGAAATGGTCAGGTCTGTGCATTATTAGTCAGTCAGCAAGCATTAATTTTGTGCTTAATATGTGTCTGTGCTAAGTACCAGGGATGTAGAGAAGGGCAAAAACAATCTCTACCCTCAAGGAGCTCACTTTCTAACTGGAGAAACAGTATACAAATAGTTAGGGATATACAAAACATATTGACAGAGTGAATAGAAAGCATTCCCAGAGACGTGGCCCAGAAACTTAAGAGTTTTGTCAAGATAACTTGCTGGTCATAACAAACACTTTTTTCCTTCATGCCAAAAAATATCTTTACACATGGTTATCACCAGGTGACCGATATCAAAACCAGATTAATTATATGCTTTACAACTAGAGGTGGAGAAGTTCTATGCAATTCTTTACAAGATCTGGAATTGCCTGTGGCTCAGATCATGAGCTTCTTATTATAAAATTCAGACTTAAATTTAAGAAAACAGGGAAAATCACCAGTGTAGAGATATAGGTATAACCTAAATAATGTCCCTTATAATATGAAGTGAAAGTCCTACGTAGATTTTAGGAATTAGATCTGCTAAAGTGCCTGAAGAACTGTCAACAGAGTTTGCAATATTGTATTGGAGGTATCAACATCAAAAAATTCAAATAAAAAGAAAAGGGAGAAAGCAAAGTGGCTGCTGCTGAGGATTTGCAAATAGCTGATGCACCATAAATAGCCATAAGGGCATCATAAAAGCTCTTTGGATTTCTGCTATCAGCATAAAACTAAATTTCACCTGCATTTTCACTGAGCCAAACATTTTGCATCTGTCTGAACTTCAGTGCAGATATCATCATTCTGTGTTTCTTGGGCCTGCCCCTGAGCTTCTTTTTAAAACATGGAGTCTATATCTGCTGGCCGTGGGTTTCTGCTTGGCATTTCTACTAGTTGATCTCATGGTCATTGCTGGCTCCAAAAGACAATGTTCCACCGGCTCCAAGGCTGGGGAGCATTGTTGTATCTTCTGATGTCACCTAGTGTTCTTTGCTGTGATGCTCTTTCTTCCTTATAAGAGAAGAGTACTTCACCATTGCTCCTTTCGTTTAAAGTCTGAAGGCCTTTGCTGTTAATTTGGAAGAAGGCAAGATTTTTTTTCAAAAGAATTTCATATTTTGCATTTCATATCTGCAGAGGGTAGCTGGAATGTTGGCTCAGATAGCCATTCTTGGTATCTACACCTGGAGTTAGATTCAGAAAAAAACAGTTAACAATCCTA